>NC_134599.1:29514442-29823817 GCF_037038515.1 Microtus pennsylvanicus
AATAGGGTTTTGGAAAACCTGCTAGCTAAGCCATGAAAGACCATTATAATCTTGATTTAAGAACGTATTATTTGATGTCTCCCATCACTGTATCCTCCTCTGTAACACTAAGTTTTTAAGCGTTTACCACTGGTAGATAAACTCCATTAAAAATGATTTATCTGTTGTCAGTTAACATATGCACAGACATGAAGTTTAAATATCACGCATTACCTCAAAAATGTATTTCCTACTGACAGTCAAATAATCAGAAACATTGACATTCTTGGAGTATGGTATTTTCTTCAATTTAAAGATGCTAGGACATTCTCTACACAACTGTAATACTGCATCCAATGTAGAGGTGACAGTTGGGGACTTTAATACTTCTAAATGAGTTGTAGAGCTGTAAGGTCCAGCTTTTCCATCACGGCAGGTTAGGGCGAACAGATAATAACACATTCTATGGTGGAGGCTGAGAGCAGATGGAATGCTGTACAGTTAGAGGAACGGAATGTCTTCCCAGACTGCCTGATAAAATCGGTATGGTGGAGCCTTAGGGAAGCCAAGGCCCTCCTCCACCCACAGCCAAGTAAGTGTGTGTTACTGAAGACCTGGGCAAGAAGAAAGTTGGAGAGGAAACCTCAGCCAATGATCTCACCATTCTCAGCTAATCCTCTGTTAGTTCCGAGGCTATGTATTTTAAGGGTCATTTCCCTGACGCCTGGGGACACCATCAGAAAGTTCTAAGACCCAAAATTCCCATCAGAAAAAAAAAAACTTTCTGGTTCAACATCTCAATAAAGCACAGAACAAGGGGTAGGGTGAATGCTTCTTTTTACTAAAGCTACAAATTGTAAATTAAATGGTTGGTTTGTTAGATGATTGTAGCATCTCTCTGAGAGTCATGAGGCGAGGAAAATTCCTCCTATTCAAAAATCTAAATTATCCTGACTTGCAGAAATGCCATCAAAATCTTCCAACTAGAAGTGGTACTAGATGAAAGCAGCATCTAGTGCCGCAGAATGTCATTGCATTTGTTTTGCATTTCAACACGGTGACTGCCGAACAGCTGTCAGTGTACTTGGCATAGATGATTAGTGAAGGGAAAGAAGAATGTTTTGCAGATATTTATTTAAAAATATGGGGGTAGGAAAATCCCAGCATGGGAGGTGGGAGTGGCTCATCATCCCCTTGCTGAGGAGCTGTTGGTTGCTGGTAGGAGGAGAGTCGGTTTTCCTCGGTTATGTAGACCTGAGAAGTTGCCCATGCTCTAGTAGAGGTCCTTCATTCATGCACATATTGGAAGCCATTAAATTCATTCAGTGGGTTGAGAAATGAGCCCATTGTGTTGGGAAGGGAAAAGAATTAGAAAGTGGGTTTGATCAAAACACATTATATACTATATATATACATATATATGTATATACATACAGGGCTGCATATTATATGTCATCAAATATGCTCAGTAAATACTAGCAGATTATATATATATATATATATATATGTGTGTGTGTGTGTGTGTGTGTGTGTGTGTGTATGTATAATCAATTGTATGCATACACTCATAAAGCATCCTAACATTTGAAGACTGTAAGCAGACATCAGGAATGTAAATGGTTAGACTCTTTTAAAGCATCCTAAGTACTATTGAAAGCCTCATCATGTCTGGGGTTTTCTGGTCTGTTTATTCTAATTTAAAGATTTAGCATAAGGAACTAGTTGAAGACACAGTCTAAAAGATTCTGTTTCTCAAAAGAAAAGCGTGCACTCTAGCACTAACTATTGGTATATGAAGAATAGTAAAAAAGAAACCTAAATACAATGTCAAAAAAGAAAAAAAAAACAATGACAGACCCTCATCAGTGAAGCTATGGTCATATAACAAAAGCTTAATTCAGACACAGTTTGGTTTAAAAGGCGTTCTTTTGTGGATGTCTGTTTTTAATACACACCTGTACTGCACAACCAAGAGCAAAAGTAACTAGCCCAATATCACTTTCTGAGTAAATATTTGATCTGAGCTTAGAACCACATGGTCTGATTCCAGAATCTATAGCCCAGCTAATGCTGTTTATACTGCATAGGTTGCTTAGCATCTACTAAGAACACATCAATCCTGTACAACTGTGTACTCGGTCTGTAAAAGGCTATAACCTTGTTGACCAGGCTGCTTGTGATTCTGATGGTGTGTAAGCTAAAGTGGTCATATATACTCGGTTTTCACCAATGGGCTGACTCTTAATCCTGAGAATACAAAGGTTGTTTTACATAGAAGACTATCATACCTACTTTATAAGCATCCATCTACAATCATATAAAGTATATCAGAGACTTGATTAAATGCTAAGGATAATAATAATTATTATCAATGATGATTGTAACAGTTTTGGGCATTGATTTAACACTACCTTGGAGGAGGCATGCACCCTCAGTGGAAGCTGATTCTAGACTACAGGAAAGGTATTCTGCTTAAGTGCAAGGAGATTTATTCTGCTTCCTTGTTAGTGTATGCTTCTTAGTTAGTGTCTGCGTCACTCAAACATTACATAGGCCATTTTTATTGATTGCAGTGGGATTATTGCTGAATTCAGTGACTGATATTATTTACACAAATCCATAGCTGCAAGAACTGCAAAGACGTAGGCCAGTCATGACAAGATTTACAGAGAACTGTGATGACAGCAGCCATCAGGGGTAATGGACAGGACTCTGGATAGGAGGAGGAATAGACAGGACTCTGGATGCTCACTACTGACAAGAGCTTTTGTTAATAAAATATGGCAAGAAGATTCAGGTAAAGTTGTTTGTTTTGGACCTCCCCCTCTCTTTCTCTCTCCCTCTCTCTCTCCCTCCCTGCTTCCCTCCTTCCCTCCCTCTGTCCTTCTCCTCCCCCCTCTCTCTTTCTTTCTATTTCCTTATTTCTTTCTTTTGGCTTCTGAAGACAGAATTTCTTTGTATAGCCTTGGCTGCCCTAGAACTAGCTCTGTAGGCCAGGCTGATCTCAAACACAGAGAGATCTACCTGCCTCTGCCTCTCAAGTGCTAGGACTGAAGGCATGTGCCATCACTGCCTTTTGACTGAGATTTCTGTCCTGCCTGGTCGCCACAGCCTTTCAGTCTCAAAGAAACACACACACACACACACACACACACACACACACACACACACACACACACACAGAGTCCTACATTCATTATAAATTGGTTGACCTATTAGCTCAGGCTTCTTATTAACTAATTCTTACATCTTCCATTAACCCATTATTCTGGTCTGTGTTAGCCACATGGCTTGGTACCTTTCATCAGCGAGGCATTCTCATCTTGTTTCCTCTCTGGGTGATGATTGTAGACTGACTGGTTCCTCTTCCCAGAATTTTCCTGTTCATATCCTGCCTCTACTTCCTGCCCAGCTACTGGCCAATCAGTGTTTTATTAAAATACAAGTGTCAGGATAAAAGACCATTATCCTATAGCAACTGCCCATCTTTTTTTTCTTTTCTTTATTTCTCCTCTTCTCTTCTTTCTCTCTTTTCTTCTCCCTCTTTCATTTTTACTTCTTATTTCTATGAGTCAGGCTCTCATATAGCCGAGGCTGGTATCGAACTAGCTGTGTAGCCTAAACCAGCCTAGAGCTACTTTAGAGCTCAGATAGCTCTTTATATACTATTTACTAGTGTATATATACTATTTACCTCCGAATTGCAGGAATTAATGGGTATTTACCATCACATCCATCACTTTTTAAATTGTTTAGTGTGTGTGTGTGTGTGTGTGTGTGTGTGTGTATGCGCACGTGCGCGCGTGTGTGTGTGTGTGTGTGATGTTCACATGCCTTTAGCTTAGAGGACAGCTTGTAGGAGTCAGGTCTCTCTTTCCACTGTATGATTTTTGGGGATGAAACTTAGGTCATCAGTCTTTGCCCATCCTCTAGTCCTTCTTTCTTGTTAAAAGAAAGCTAAGGATGGTCAGAATTCACTAGCGCTGGTCTGTTGTATATTTTTTATTTGTTTATTTTCTCTCATGAAAGGCTCATTTGAGTTGCAGTGAAAATATTGACATTTGGTAGCATACTTGAGGCCCTGTTCTACACAATAACATCATTACACAGCATGAGACAAACCACTGTCTTTGAAGTAGAAACTTGAATGGATAATATGTGTTAAGAATATTTATTCAAATACATTTTGTTCATGAGCAGAGAATTATATTTCTTGATCCCTGGATAAACACATAGACATATTAAGAGTGTTCATGGAAGATAAATCATTTATTCTTGAATTATGAGAGTTAGCCATTTGCGGCTACATGATATTTCACCAGGTACTAAATGGGACAACACAGGTTGCTTTACTACCTAGTAACTGATAAGGGCATTTATTTCCTGAATACCACATTTTATATCAATTGAAAAGGAAAACTCATGAGAATATGCAATAAAAATAGCTTAAGATATAAATGTCACCTTAATGATATAAACAATTTAGAAAGAGAAAAGTAGCTGCATAATTTCTCTGATGTAAAATATTGCTCATGCCCCTCAAATACCTTATAAAACATAGAGTGTTTCAGAACTATTGATGACAAACTGCATTCTTTGCTTCCTCATAAGTGCTGGCTTTATTGGAAAACAATAACCTGTTTTCTAATGACATTGGGACCAGAACTCTGGGAAGTATTGATATTCTAGGCATAGAGATACCTAGACATTGGGGAAGTAAAATCACTTGTAACCATATATCAGTTATCTTGGGAGACATAACGAAAGGTTTGATGAGACAGTGCATGCATCTGATAACAGCCTATGACCTTGAAACCCTTACCTGGTGCTACTTATTCTTTCTGCCCAGTAACTAACACTGTGGCCAATTGAAACTTTCTGGTGGTTTGAGGACAGCTACAGGTTTAATGATTCTAATTAAGTGCTTCTGTGGCTAAATTGCTTCTTCCTTGTGCTAAATCTACACTGTTACGTCTTAACTGAACTACACCACCTAAAAGTCACCGAAATAATTAAAATATTTAATTCCTCAGTTATTTTTTGTTCCACTTATAAGTTTATACTTAAAACAATTATTATATTTTAGTTTCTTGACAGTCTATTCCTTCTTGGGGAATTTTACGGTATTTCTTCCATCTTTTGAAATTACTAATCATAATTTGTTATGTGTTAAAAATACATTAATATATGTACTATGATATGTAGAGAACTAACTTCATCTTAGTTGGGTTAGCTTATAATTAAAGATAAATAATGTTCTCTTTTTTTAACCTTACCCTGAAAAACAATATTAAATGGAGAATAAAGAGATGATTATTCTTAATAAGTTTAGAGGGAGTAATTAGGGGGACACTTTAAAAGATGGAAATATTGGGGAAAACACACTCTGATTGATTCCATCTAGATATCAAAAAGCATTGACTGTATGACTGGGACACTTGTGGTAAAGGTGACTAGACAAATTGAAAGACAGGGCAGGAGGATTCTCTGGGAAAGGCTTTAGAGCAGTTAAAGGTTCACATCCCCTTTGGCAACCCTCTTTCTCCAAAAATATTTACATTATAATTCAAGACAGTAGAAAAATTAGTTATGAAGTAGCAACAAAATAATTTTATAGTTGGGGGTCACCACAACATAAGAAACTGTATTAAAGGGCCGCAGCATTAGGAAGGCTGAGAAGCACAGCTCAGAGTCACAGTAGCTTAAAAGCATACCACGTATTTACTTGGGTTGGCACAACCAGCAATAGGAGTAAAATCAGATAGGGCAAGTTCAAGGGGTCTAAGATATGGTGCTGAATAACTGTCTTTTAGGAATATTAGGTCTATTAGGATCTTCAAGACTTTTCTTCCTCAAAGAACAAAAGCAGAATTGCTTATGCAACCATTGCAACCCCATGCTCCGTCTTCTAGACCTGCTGAAGTGACAACTCTACCGTTTCCCCAAAGACTTAAAGGAGAACATAAATCAATTATTTTCATCCCTATGTGGAGGGGGAAGAAAGAAAACTGCCAAGACAGTTTGACTAGCAAACCGCTGGAGCTGTGGTTTAGGCATCATGGATCCCTTTTCCATTCCTCTCCATCTAATTAAGCTGCCAAATCCATCTTTTTTTTTTTCCAGCAGACATGTTTACTACAAGCTCTAGTAAGATATTTCTCAATAGGTTCACTTAACAAAAAGAGGATGTGGGTGAGAAAAGCTGACAGGGAGAAACCTCAAATAGAATGTTTTCAGTTTCTGATGACGGCTGTCCCCAGATTATAGATGTCTCCAAATGAGAGGCGGTTTCTAACTTTCTAGGGCTGCCAGTAGAGTGACCAGGCACACTCCTTTATCATTATGACTTCATAATTATTGAGAGGCACTCCTTGTATTTGTCAAAGTGATATAAGTTAGAAATATATAGGTACATTAAACACACTAACAGGAATGCTAATTTATATAGAATATTAAAAAGTATTTCAGTAAATTTTACTTAATGTCATGCTAGGGTCACAGATAATTTTTCAATTACATATTTATTGAAATTAACTAAGAAAGGGGGATTTAAGGGTTTCTTGTTTGACTTCTATTTCATGAATTGTTTATTTTTGTAAATTAAGCATGTAAAAACGTTAAGACAAAGGGTGATTTAAATATTAAAAATTCCAAGTCAAGCACGTCTTTAATCCTAGCACTTGGGAGGCAGAGGCAGGTGGATCTCTGTGAGTTCGAGACCAGCCTGGTCTATAAGAGCTAGTTCCAGGACAGGCTCCAAAGCCACAGAGAAACCCTGTCTCAAAAAACCAAAAAAAAAAAAAATTCCAAGTCAAATTTCCTCCTACTTGACTATACATTTAACTCGAAGCTCTATTCTCTCCACTCTCCTTTCTCTCTCTCTCTCCTTTCTCTCATGATTGTGTTGTGGAGATGGGAGAAGACACATAGATCCCAGAAGATCCATAGAGCACTTAATGTCTTTACTTTGCAGTGGGAAAGCTGAAGTTCCAAGGCAGAGAATGACTTGCCCAGAGCTGCTGGTACAGTTAGTGGCAAACCAACCATGAGCAACTGGTCTGAAGAGACAAGTTGGGTTGGGCAACTTCTGATATCAAAACATTTATTTACTTCTATATTCTATCCTGTTTCCTGGAGTATATTCTTCACTTAAAGAAAGTATTTATGAATCTTTTAGCAGGGAGCAAAGTCACATAATCTTTTAGCTTCTCCTTAAACACTGAATTTTCTCATTAAGGAAAAGAAGGGGGAAAAAACGTATTAACTTTTTCCTTATTAGGAAAAGTTAGTGTAGTGTCAATAAAAAACTTTAAATGTCTTAATTTATTAATTTTCGCATATATTCTGATGACTATACAAAAAGGAAGCTTTCTGGTTTGGGTTTTGCTGCCTCTCACATGGCAGATTTCCATAGCATGAAGGAATAAGAGCAGTAGGAATGTGAGGTAGCCTACACCACACTGGAAATTCAGACTGCAATGAAGTGGTATTGATTCCTCAGTCAGAAAATAAAGGTGGCAAAGCAGTGTTTAGAGACAGAGTCCCATTCTGGAGCCCAGGCTAGCCCGGAATTTCCTATGTAGGCCAGGACACGCTCAAATCTTAGGCAACCCCTGTTCCCTGAAAGGGCAATATTTTAAAACACACAAAATGTTTCTGGCAAGGAGCTTCTTGAAACATCAAATCAGAGAAGGCTCCATCTTTAAAGTGACTGTTGATACACATGTGTCTCTTCTTGACACACATGTGTCTCTTCTTGACACAGTTTTTCATCATTAGATATGAGAGTTGAATTTGAATTTCTATTTGAATTCAAGAAAATATGTTCACCAAAGTTACCATACCATTATATTCAAGAAGCAAAAATTACATGAACTTAGATTTAATACATAAGAGCTTTCTTTATGTAGACTTAATTTTACTTAATATGATGATGTATTTGATCTCTGACACACATAAAAGTTTTGACAGGCTCAGGATTATCCAGGGACTTCGTTCCAGGAAGGACTGACATAGCAGGTTGCAGAAATCCCAGATGACCACAAATGTAGGGGAGAAATGATTACTGTTTTCAGGCAGAGCGAATCAGATTTTGATATACTCTTCAAAAAATGCCAAGAGAATTTCATTATTTTTTTTTAAAGTTAAAGGTCCACGAAATACAAAAACCAAATGATGAAAGAAAAAGAAATGGAGGGTTGGGAGATGAACCCATTGGTAAAATGTAGCTGTGCAAGCATGAAGAACAGAGTTCAAGCCCCAGCACTCACTAAAAAGCCAGGCACAGCACAAGGGCAGACATCAGGTGTCAACCTCTAGGCTCCCAGAACACATATATATGCACACAGAAAAGTGGGAAGACGTTAAATTAGTATTATTTGGGGCTAGGGTTATTGAATTCTCGTAACACTCATGATAACTATGATTTACCATTTTATGTTGTGATATTTTTCTTTTTTCTTCCACTAACTTTAAAGGTAAAGAAAAAGAACATGTCAGTCTTGAAGTTTCTTTTTATTTATTTATTTATCTATTTATTTATTAAAGATTTCTGTCTCTTCCCCGCCACGGCCTCCCATTTCCCTCCCTCTCCCCCCCCCCCCTCAGCCCGAAAAGCAATCAGGGTTCCCTGTCCTGTGGGAAGTCCAAGGAACCCCCACCTCCATCCAGGTCTAGTAAATTGAGCATCCAAACTGCCTAGGCTCCCACAAAGCCAGTGCATGCAGTAGGATCAGAAACCCATTGGCATTGTTCTTGAGTTCTCAGTCTCTAAACTAGGCACAGAACAAGCCACCAGTAAGAAGGTAGTATTTTTTTTTTGTCTTGTTTTTCTGAACACGGTAATAGATTAAAATATAGAAAGTTCAAGGGTCAGAGTTGGTAGGGGCATAAAGACAAGTTCAGCTAGGTGTTAGATCTGGGGGCATCAGGCAGTGTCAAGTCTCACCTGTGTCAGTTGGGGCCACTATTTAATTCTTTGAACCTACTTAATTCCTTTGTGTGGAAGTCTTGGTTGCCTCCATCTTTTTTTCTACTCTCTCTTCAGAAGCCATCTGTCGGAGCCCCGCTAGATATTAATCACTGTAACACTATCCTACCCTGAAATAGATCTGCTAATTCCTCAAAGGGTTGGTGTGAAAATGAAGTGGAGACTTAGAGACCCTGTAACCAGCCAAGGGTTGCCACCAGAAAGCGCTCATCTCTGTCCTTTCCTGTGTTCAGGCTTTCAAGTGGCCTGGACTCCCTGGTCGGCCCATTATATCCATCTTGCTTCACCCACTTCCTTTATCAGAATGGTGAATTCATTGTAGGGCGCACTGTTGGGGTAGCATCTTGTTATAATTTTCTTCTTTCTCTAGAGTTACCTTTTTTGATAGGCTAATAGACAGTTATATGTTCAAGTACTTCTACCCTGAACTTATATACATTCAAATGCGTGCGCGCGCGTGCGCGCGCGCACACACACACACACACACACACACACACACACACACACACACACACACACAGAGGCACAGAGGCACATACGTATGCATGCATGCACGCACATATGCACAAACCTGCGGTTCATTAAATTGGAAGTGTCTGTTTTAGGAAAAGGAAAGTCAAAGGAGAAATATCTTTTGCCTACTTTCCAAAAGTGTTTTCTTCTTCTTTTTTTACATTTAACGTACATGGTTTTATGATACCATCTCTAACTGGAGATTAGACCTCGGTAAACAACTTTCTGGAAAAGAGCTAAAGGTAATGATTACGATTACAACTAATATTTCTGACTATAAAGTAGGTACTAGATACATGTATTTATTAGAAATAGTGATGCATATCCTCATTCCATAGATGATAAAACAATCCCACCGATATTTTGCCTGAAATATATATATATATATATACATACATGCATGCATATCTACATATACACACATACATACATATGCATATACATAGCTAAGGATATATCTGTATATATGGTAAGCAGAATGAATCAATAAAATTCAATAGACTGGAAACTTAAGCTAAGTAGGTACAAAGACACACTTTAAGGGTTACATATATAAGAAAAGATCTATGATTATTCGTGGAATAAAAGAGTTTAAGTTGCCAGATGGTGGTGGTGTAGACCTTTAATCCCAACACTTGGGAGACAGAAGCAGGAGGATCTTTGTGAAGATAGCCTGGTCTAGTTCCAGGATAACCAAGGCTACACAAAGAAACCTTGTCTCAAAGGAACAAAAAAAAAAAGTCTGAGTTAAGAAACTATAATTTACATGACTATTAAGAAAGTCCCCAAACCTATAGAGTACTTTTCAATTACTTGTCATGATTTCTCCGCATGTGTGAGCTCTATATATTTCTGATTAAACACATAGTCTTGCTACTCATTGTGGCATTGCTGTATTGGACTTTTCACTTATGGGTATGTGTATTATAAGCATATTAATCAATACATCACATTAACATTCTACTATCCTACCTACACTATCCAAGAACTCATTTATGGTCTTTTTCAACACGACAGCCCAAGGGGACCTCTGCCTTTAATGTTCGTCTTTCCTTTCTGATCTGCTTGGGCTCATTCAGTATCCAATCATGGTTTCCTAAGATGCTAGGCCATCTGTGCCTAAGACCCTGAAGTCACCATGCTCCCACTTCTCAGAGTCCTACGATGTGGCTTCATTCACTTCAGCTTGGCAAAAATGATGCTCTTTATAGAAAGGACTCGGATGGGTGCTTTCCCTGGTAACAAACGGGGTCAGGAAACAATGGGAGAAGACGAACACTTACTTCTCCAGTTCACTTTTCTCTCCCCTCGTTGTGCTGTGAGACATAAGTCTGATTTGAACTTGAACACTCTCTATGTTTTCTGTCTCTATCAGAGAGGGCAGCCAAACCGTGAAGGAGCCATCTGGGATGGCGACAGTGAAAGAGCCACGGTGTGTGGTTCTCTTCCATGGAAGAGCAGCCACATACAGGGTCCAGCTGCCAGAAGTGGACAGCTCATCCTCGTTGGCTCTCAGCCTGAACATCAAGGCAGGAGCCTTATCCAGAGGCACTGAGAGAGACAGGCATGCTGAGGAAGTCACAGTTGGAGCGTCAGGGATGACTACACACTCAGAGCTATTTGGTTGGATATTGTTTATCTCCTCTCATAGATACAAAGCTCTCCATGGGAGAGACTAAGACTTAGTCGGCTCTGTAGCATTTTGCAAGGAGCTTGACAGAGACTAGGTGTTTATAGAACATGTTGACAGAAGGGTCCCAGCCCTATCCTATTGCATTAGTTTATTTGAGCTTCTTAAATGGACTTGGGCTCCTGCATGATTTTAAGGGCAAAATTTCTATATATTTTTAGCAAATCAGGAATGAGTTCCATCTCTATTTCCTTATTCTCACACTGTTTGCTGTTTGGTTGAGCAGGAATCTGAACTGATTCCAGGTTTCATTTCATTTTAACAATAGCTGGAGCCTAATCGGGGCCCTATACCATCTCTGTCTCTTGGTCTGTATGTTGCCCTTCCCCAATTCTATTTCTCTTTTTTCCCTAATGATACTGTCTCCCAACCTCCCAACTCTCCTTTAGCCTCCCTATTCTCCCTTCTTTCCCCATCTCCCTTTCTCTCCTCTAGCCCCCTCCATTTCCTCCTCTTCTCTCTAGATACAGAAATCCTTGATACACAGTTACACATATTAAAGGGAATAGTTCAGTTAGGGCTGCAGTGTCTGATGTGTAAGACTGTAAGCTGTTTCTGGCATCATGGGACTTGGTTGTGTTTCATTTCTCCCTAAGAACTGAACTATATATGATTATGGCATAATTTTACCTTCTTTCTTCTTTTATTTCTAAATGAAAAATGTGTGTTCAAGGAGAACCATTTTGATTTTTCTTTAAAGGCTATAATTAATTACGTTTATGAATACTACCAATGGACTTACTCCAAACAGACTCGTGATTGGTCTGCAAAATTAAAGCATAAAAGAAAACAAAGTGATTTCATCTAAAAATAGTTTAAAGACAGATTTGAATTTATAAAAGTATATGGAAGGTGTCATTAGAGTTTATGTAATTTTTTCTTCTTCTCATTGTCCCCTAGAGAGAATGTAAGTAAAAGCAAAGTGACTTGAAATTTATATAGTGTATCTATGCCAAGTGTGTGACACACAATTGTAGTTCTGGAAGTCAAGAGGCTAAGGAAAGAGTACGGTGCATTTGCAGCCAGTCTGGGCTGTATCATAATACAAATAAAGAAAATAAAAAATATACATAAAAACTTTTAAATCTGTTCTTCCCGCTAAATTCGGAATTATAATTTGCATCAGGAGAACCATCATGAGGGTCACCTATCATAGAAAAGCTTCCTATCAATAATTTCTTCTGTTAATTACTTCCAGATTAGCATTGCTTCTTGCTTAAACCAGCAACACGAGATAATAAGTATCCCTATATTAATTCTCTTCATCTATTAGTTTACATAGCCTTGTAACATATCACAAAAAGAGAGGCAAAGGAAAGGCTATTTTAAGTGTGGAGGAAAGCTACATTCAGTACTTAGCCATATAAGGAAGTCAAATGCTACAGGGTCGGAGCAGAGAATGTCAAAACAAAACAAATAAACACTCATAATGAAGTTTCCTTGTTAAAATTAGGAGCGAGGTGTAACGAATACTGCGAGGAACGAAAGAAAGGCTAGACGTGCTCTGGCCAGGGCAGAGCACAGAATGACTGTCTGTGTCCTCTTGCTCTCTGAGCTCAGCCATGACTTCTAGAAGTGGGAGGGTGGTACTATAGCGCACTTGGTATGGGTTCCAGAATTCCATAGAAGATAAATGGTCACTTCTGTTTCTTATTTCCGAGTTGCTTAGACATGTGTTGCAGTTAGGGCTGCAGTCCCATCGCCTCAGACAGGATTATATTTGGATATAAGAGTCCCTGATGACAGTGTAGGCTTTAGGGTCAGGCAGTTCTGCAGATGAACTCTAGAGCCACTCTATACTAGCTCTGAGGATTAAAAAAAGGTAGTGGGTAAATCTCAACTTCTCCACTTATACAATAAATAGGGCGAGAGCTCCTTGGAAATACAATTGTGAGAAGTAAGTCAAAATGGCAGATGACCTGTCCCCAATAAATCGCAGCACTGTGACCATCGCTGCCACGATAACCCTGTCTACCATACCCACCATAGCTACGTCCTCCACCTCTGTACCACACCTACTGTGGCCAGTGCGACAACCACAAAAATGTGAAATCACAACTGCCGTCACACTGCATCTAATACTACCCCATCCACACCATCACCTCCTTTCCCTCCACCACCGCCATCACTATCTCAGCTAACACCATATTTACCTCAACCCATATCTGCCGCTTCCACTACCATCAACAGAGCCCAAGCTGTCACGTCTATGAGAACCACCATATCCTAAACATCGCCACCACAGACACACAGATCTGCCACTGCCATCACCACCTTCATGCCGGCAAACTAACTTTGGATCCCTAGCACGCACATAAAATGCTGGGTAGAGGGATGCACACCTACAACTCCAGGACTGAAGGGTACAGAGACAAACCGCTCCCCAGGGTTAACTGACAAACAAGCATAATGGAAATGGTGAGCTATGGGTTTAGTAAGAAACTGATTCAAAAAAGTAAGATGGAAAGAAATGGACACTTAACATCAATATCTAGCCTCTAAAAGCATACTCACGTATGAAATCGCTCATTTGCTCACTCACTCACAAACACATGCACACACACACACAGACAGAGAGAGAGAGAAAGAGAGAGAGAGAGAGAGAGAGAGAGAGAGAGAGAGAGAGAGAGAATGGATAAGTTCAGGAAAAAGCTCAGATCTTGTACAAAGGAAGCAGAAAAGAATGAGAGAGAGAGAGAGAGAAAAAGAGAGAGAGAGAGAGAGAGAGAGAGAGAGAGAGAGAGAGAGAGAGAGAGAAAGAGAGACTGAAATTCTATGGGGTGAATATTCTCAGCTGCCTCACTGATATTTGAATCATCCGCAATACTGAAATAGTTCTGACATCTCAAAAACAAAGAACCTACATTCTGCTTTTGGGTTGCCATTGTCCCTTGCCTCTATGTCTTCAATTGTCACAACAGAGCACTACTCCCATTGTCATATTTAGCCCAACAGAGATAGGAGGAAAACATTATCTAGAGTCTAATTAATCCTGGGGAAATGAGATTACAGCACCATGCACGGCAATCTGGCTACACGGTAAAGAAATTCCTTACATATAATCAACATTAGCACTTAGCAATATGAAATTACAATTCATGAATGTTTTGTCTCTGATCAAGTCTTAATTTGTATAATGGTTGTAAATTAATAAAACATATATATTCACACCAGCATCTTCTATAGTTATAATTTAGGCTTACATGTGGTGTTGGCTCTAAAAAGGATAAATATTCCAGTCTGAGAGGATAACCCACTAATGTAGAAAGTTACTGTGGTACTCAAATTGTCCCATCCAAATTTATTACATTAGCAAATTACCTATAGGAAACATATCCCCAGATAAATTAGCCCATTCTTTCAATAGTCTAACTGTAGGAGAGAAAGTTATTCTGCTATAAAGTACATTCAGAACAAGTGAGATTTAAAGCAGTGGCTGCTGATTGCTCTTTCTGTGTAATGGTATCTGTCGTAGTAATTTGTTTGTCATTTTCAATTTTCTGGCAGACACTCGTTGGTCTGTTTGGATCATGTCAGATTTTCTTGACACCTTTGCTTTAGACAACTTATCATATTACTTCTTGTTTTCGGTCCCATAACTGATTCAGCATGTACCTAGATTTCTATCCTATGGAATCTCACACAGCACGATATGAATTCTGGCAATGTAAGTGGCTAAAAGTAAAGTATTTATCTTTCCTGACATACAGGAGTAGTAGAAGTAGAAGAAATACTGACAGTAATGATAATATGCAACTTATACAATATTAATGTTTCCTTATTTTCTAATCCTTGTTCAAAAATTATGTAAAGACTGATTTTGGAGTTCTGTACTTGTTAAAATGGCTTGAATATTTCTTAGAATTAATAAAACTATACACAATACCTAAAAATTTAATAATTGTCCAAATTAAACTGGATAAGCTCATCATTTATTGCACTATATTACAGTATAGAAGTGTCTGTAAAATAACTTGCCAAGCTATATGCTATGCAAATATTCCTACTTCTTTTGTGTTTTCTCAGCTCAGCATTCTATATATATAACAATAAACAATCATAATCTCTCAAATTATCTTCCAAAATGGTAATATTATTGGGCCACCACTAAGTAATTAAATTTGATTTGCATCTACATTAATTAATTAACCTTAACATTTCCCAGAACAGTTAAGCTAATAATAGATCATGAAAGACCAGATTGTATTTTGTTATAATTATTTCCACTACACTAGCATCATTAGAGACTAACCATCAGCCAGGCTTCACATGTGTGGGTATCATCTACCAACCACAAATCACATCAGTGAGTTCTTAATTTACTTTTTTCATTAGCTATTAACATTAGACAGAATTCCCTACTGAAAGTTAAGACTGTTTGGCATGGGCTTGCATTTTGTCATTGACTGATCTTGTACAAAAGCATGTGCTTTTAATTACATCCCTTGAATGGAGTTTTACACTTTAGTTTTAAGAATTTTCTTGATAATACATTTTATTAGATATTATAACAAAAATTATTACTTATCAGCACTTATACACAACTGTATATATGATCTTAGAAAAGGTCAATATGAAATAATTCAAGTCATTTATATTAGAATATGAATGAATAGGTGCAGACATATTTCTGTTAAATATTTAAATATCTTCAACACTTTAAAACAAGACAGAATTAGGAGGCCTTAGTGTCTTGACTACAAACAAAAATGCTGATACTTAGAGTTGAGAGGAGGGCTCAGCTGGCAAAATGTCTGCCACACCAGCATAAAAACTTAAGATTGAATTTCTAGCACACACACACACACACACACACACACACACACACACACACACAAACACAAACATATGGACTGGCAGTGCACAGCCGGGAAAATCCTTGGAACTCACATTATATCAGACTGGCCGGTTGGTGAGTTCCAGGTTCAGTGAGAATCTGTCTCAAAAAACTAGAGCGAAGAAAGGCTAAGGAAGACTAACATTAACATCTTGCCTCCACAAGCATATGTTCACACTGGCATGTGCACCCACGCTCAGCCACCCACACACAGATACACACACGCACACGCACACACACACAAAGTTGATGCATTTCTAATAAAAAAAACACTGAATGCTAAGATAACAACTTATTAGCAGCCTGAATTATGTTCTCAGATCTGTTCTACATTTATGTAGATGTGGTTCGACATAATTAAAACACCGCTGCTGATATTACTACACTCTGTAGCTACATTTAAGACCTTTATTCACAGAAAAGCAATGTGCAAAAGAAACAGATGATGATTAAGATCTCTTTAGTTCTAGAAATCAAACAATCAATAAAAGTATACAGCCTCTGTCTCTGCTGCTGATCAGATTGGACCCGATTTCAACCACGGTTAATGGACCCTTGAAATTAGATAACCTTTACATCTAAGCTTAGCTATGAATTTCTTTATCGTGCCTTGAAAAGAATAATAAATTCAGGCTTTGTGTGCAGCGTTAAACAAACAAAAACATTATTCAAAGTACTCAATGAAACTTCCTTGTGTCAACAGCTCCGTCTGTGTACTGTAAGGTTCAAAGAAAGCCATCTCTCTCAAAACTAGCTATGTAATTGGGTAAGCTAGAAACGTTCTCTTAACAACAACCTAGGCTGAGTGCACACATGCAACTTCATTACATGATGGGAACATCTCTTTACTCTGGATCTAATGTGTGGACCTAGCTTTGGAGAACATAGAGATTCATTCTAAAAAGAAGACAAGAAAATACTAGTATTTCTAAACTGCGGAAAGTCAGCACAGCTACATATATTTAATAATATTTTTTCTATATTGTGTTTAAGTTCTTGGTGCTTAGCTCAAGAATAAATCTTAGTAACACAAAGAAATATGCAGAGGCAACAAGCCTACACAGCACCTTCAAATATTTGGTAGCAATGAAATTCTAAAGTCAAGCTAAAACCTTTTTAAGATTAAAATGCTTGGAATGTAGGGCCATAATTTCATTCTACCTATAAAAAATCCTTTTCCATTTCTAATATCTCTCATTTCACTGTCGAGAATATAATACAGTAATAATTTTATACACTGGTGGTTGATCTAGAGACTCAAGCAGAGAGAGAGAGAGAGAAAGAGAGAGAGAGAGAGAGAGAGAGAGAGAGAGAGAGAGAGAGAGAGAGAGAGGAGTCACTCAGGCCTGAGGACCTACATTTGATTCTCAGAACTCTCTGATCAGAGCCCCGGGGAAGTGGAGACGGGTGGATCCTTGGGCACGCGCTTGCTGTCCAGCCAGCTGGTCTAAGCATACCTTAGCCAGTAAGTCACAGCTAAGTGAGAGACTGTCTCAGAAAACCCGATAGAATACTTCTGAAGAATGACACCCACGGTTGGCCTCTGTCCTCCGCAGACATACATGCATATGCTTGCAGACACATGCACAAAGCAATAAAAGTACCAAGTCTTATGAAGGTTCACCAGTTCCACCAAGTCTTACAAAATGTCAAAGAAAACATCGATTTGTAAAGATGGAGTTTGACCATAGTCCTCCCTTAGCAAGAATAAAATTAATTTAATTGCATTGAATGAATGTTTTCAATGAAGCTTGGCAGAATGTTATTCCATCTAATCCCTGCCAGTCAGAACTTTTGAGACCTTCGTCTGCTTCTGCCACCAAACAGAAGATTGCTTATCTATGACTTGATAAGAAAAGAAAAGAAAAGAAAAGAAAAGAAAAAAGAAAAAAACCTTAGTAACAGAGTAGAAAGAACAAGATTAACTCTAGAAAGTATGGAGAAAGTTGCTTTCTCCTTATGAGAAACTATCCTGTGCCAAGCAAGCAAACAAAACCCTTGTCAGCTTTGACCTGGTTAAGGACTACCTTCAGAGTTCATTAAAATTTTACAGGGATTATAAGAGTTATCTATAACTAAAGTTATTAGAAAACAGTGTGGGAAAACAGGAAGTAGAAAAATAAAACAGATGTGAACTAATCTGGGCATGATCATAGTCAAAGCAAGTCCCTGGAAGAAGATTGTTCTTTAGTGTGTAATATATATTGCTACTAAATTCTATCTCCATACAATTCATTTACTGATAAAATACATCTCAGTAGGTAGAATCTTAACAACATAGACCAGATACTAACACAAACATCGCCCACCTCTATACACTACAGGATGATAAGCATAATCCCTCGTTTCTTTAATGTCAATATTTAATTGAATTCAAGGACTACTCATTTCTATTGTACAACATCAAAGAAATCTATGGAACTCCAGAAAGTCCTACACGGGAAACCTGCTCCCTCTACCCACCCCCATATTTTTGCTTTTTCTTTTTGGCAGACTCTGCAGGAAAAATGTCATTCTTGGTGGACGTACACTTGCTGTTTAAATATGTTACCTGTTGGTAGCTCCAACATTAACCAGTTTTAGAATTTATCACATGAACATATTTTTCCTTCCTTAATTTCATAAATTATCAATGCTTCAGTCAACACTGTTACTCATGATAAGGTCCTTTGATGCACTGCAGATACTACCATGTCCTCTCTTTTGTCCTTCTGGGTGGCTGAATACAAAATTATCTCCAAGACTAGGCAGGAGGCCTTGTTCTCTCAATAGCAGCTCTTGATAGAACACTCATTTCATAAATAACTACTCAGTATTACAGTAAGGCACCATGACAGGGCTAAGCACTAATAAGGAAGAGAGAAGAGTCAATCATTTGCCATTTCTTTGTCTCTGTACCACTCCTCATCTGTGAGAATGCTTGGTAGAAAACTTATTTCTGACTCTATTTTATATCACTAGGGTAAAAAGGGTTGCATAATCACAGACAATAAAACCAGACTGGTAAATAAATAAATAAATAAATAAATAAATAAATAAATAAATAGGCATCCCATTGAAGAAGCGGGACTGAACATGTGTCATGATTCAACATTAGCCTTCAAGTAAATGCATTATCATATATTTTCATGACACACAATGTCAAGTGAACGATAGAGAAACATTCAGTCATGCCTGGTAGCCAAGATAGTCTCAGAGGTGTTTCAGTTTTAGGCTTTTCCAGATTTGTGCACAGCAATGGCGTTAGAAAGTCTTGTGGTTTATTGAACAGTTGTTTTCAATATTTATGTGTTATGTATATACACACATAAGTACTCTGTGCAATTTGTAATGGACTAAAAATTTTCAACTCATCTCAAGTAATCTATTAAATTGTGCTACAAATTCATTTTATCATGCCCTACAATTTATACAAAATATATAAAAGGCAAAGGTGAAAAAATGAAATTAAGATCTTGTGTATAGTGCATATTGAAAAGAAACACCCATGAGAGATCTGTTATTTTGAAAGGAATATAGCTTGATAACTATGGTTCCTTGAATTCCATTTGCTAAAATCATGGATGCTCACATGCATAAAAATATTCACACACACACACACACACACACACACACACACGTAACTTACACAATTTCATCGTTCTCGAATTCGAGTTCTCCACACGTGTCCTCAAAGTCCTCCCCTCCACCTCGGGCTGTTCCTTCAATGGTTTTATAGGGAACAATAACATTTCCTCGAGCTCCGGATGTTCTCAAAACCTTCACCTCCATGATGCCAATGCTCTCGCTCACGTGAGTCACTGGTTCCTCAAACGTAAAGATGCCTGCATGGTCATCATCAAAAATGGTCACAGTGGCAGTGCAGGGGGACCCAAGACTAGCAAGTGAAGAAATATGATTGGCTTCTAGTATGCCATCTTCTGAATCTTCAGAAGTGACTCTGACGTTGCTTAGATGCACAAGGAAGTTTTCATCCTCTTCAAAGATATCATCATCAATGATGCCAACTCTGATCTCCTTCTGGCTCTCCCCAGGTTTAAAGATCACAGTCCCTTCAGTGAATTCATAATCAGACCCAGCATTGGCTGTGCCATCTTCTGTTCTGAAATCAACATGCACAGTACTGGTCAAGTCGCCCCCTCTACGGATAATGGTAAGAGCCACGGTACCACAGTTCTCTAAACATTGATATGTCCCTTGCTCGAAGAAGATCTTACACACCGGGTCATTTTCAGCCGCTCCCATGTTGACTTCATGCATGCTGACAGCCTTCCTTGCTTGGTCAGCGGCATGCCTCTTCAAAATGTTGCCAGCTCCAGTCATCAGGCGAGTAGCTTGAATCCGATAAAATGCTCGGCTCTTTTGCTGCTGACTTAGGACTTGATAGTTGGCTAATTCTATTAATTGCTCAATTTCTTTATCTGGATGCTTCTGCTTAAGTTCCTTCAGAATCCTTGCCATCTCACGCCTTGCTTCCTCATCATCTTGGTCCCTCTCATCGACTTCCAAAACCAGAGCACCATCTAAGAAATTGTCAACATGAGAGTTGACCACTTTCCCATCCATTTCAATTTCAGTTTTGGAAGCTGGCCTGTCTCCTTCATGTTCAATAATCATCCCCCTCTGCTTGCCAGCCCTATACCGCTTGTAGACATACTTATAAAAGAGAAGCCGCCTGTCTGCTACCCAAGCGAACACGACACAGATGGGAAAAAAAAAGAAAGTGAGCAATCCTTCCCAGACCTCCACAACACCAGGAGAGATGACAGACAGAATTATATAAAGCCAGGTATAGGCGAAGATGCTCCAGGCTGCTGTCACAAAGAACACACGCAAATGCTTAATCTTCCTTGTCTCTCCATCAGGGACCACATAAACACAAATCGCAATGATGATGAACATGTTAAAGGCAGCGCTTCCCACGATGGTGCTGGGACCAAGGTCCCCTGCAGTGAAGTTATGGCCACATACTTCAATGACAGAGAGGAGAATCTCAGGAGCAGATGAGCCCAGAGCCATCAAGGTCAGGTTTGACACCGTCTCATTCCAGATCCTTACTGTAGTCTTGGTGGTCTCCCCATTGGGCTTCTTTATGGTTATTTCTTTTTCTTGAGATGTGATGACTTCTATGGAGGACATGAACCGGTCGGCAATGATGGAAACTCCGAGAAACATGTAGACCATGGCTACAAAATACACAGTTGCTCTAGCAATTTTATCCCCAAAAGATGGGTCTTGGGGTTCCCAAATGGGAAGAATCACCCCTTTCTTGCAGTAATATGAGCCAGTACATTCAGTGGTTTCATTTCCTCCTGTTTCTGACTCTGCTTCCGCAGTTATATGGTCAACATGGGAAAACAAGAGAGCCACCATAGCTACCAGACGAAATCCCATTGAAACAGTCGGTGAGAGACTTATTTGCAGCATGTTGTACAATGAGACTTCCAAATGTCCCAACCTAATAGTAAAAAAAGGGGGAGGAGGGAGGAAGAGGAGGGGGAAGAAAAAAATCACATAATTAGTACCAAATCATCATTAATAACTTGTTCATATTACTTGATGTTTAGCCACCACAAAATCTCCAGGGAATCATTACTCTAAGACTCTACCAGTAACTAAACAATCATCTGTAAAATTTACAGTTCAATTTCTCTGTGGATTTTTCTACGTGGAGTCCCATTCACCGAGCAAGACACACAATGACTCCCTGGAAATGACGAGCCCCATTACAGTGCAGCTCTACGGAGCACACACTGGTGCACACTAACAACCAACAGTAAACAGAAAGCAAAACTTTTGAAGCATTAAGTAATTTCTTCCTTATTGCTCAAGTGGATTTTCTTTTACATTTGAGTTAGTACATTATCTTTGGAAACGATTTCATTGAGAAAACCATCTTATTAGGATGCACATCTTGAAACTCAGATTCTGAGAAGATCCTTTGAATACAAGGCACGTTGATTATCTTATATCCTGGAGTATACCTTTACTTTATTTCGTAAAAATCACATCCCACTGCTCCAAGCTTCCTTGGAAACAGAAATCTTCAAGCTTGCTGGCAATCAAAACTCAGGATCATTTGTTCTTGTGAGGGAAAAGTATCTTACTGAAAGTGCAGTATTTCTATATTTTAAGTACATTTTTTTAAAGCACGTTTTCTTAGAGCATCCTCCCCGCCCCAATTTCGGCAAGTCTGGGCTCCTGATAGGTGCTCAGCTGATCACAAGCTCTTAAAGCTCAGCTTTCCACATCTGGATGCACAGCCTGCTTTGGAAGCTGCAGACATTGTGCAGCAGATACAAGAGATACCCGGGCCTGGGCCTGAGCTGTGTGGAGGAGCCAGGAGGGCCGTGAAAGCAGCCATAAAGCCTTCTTTCTCAGTGTCAATACATACTTTCCAGCTTGTTCCAAAACAGGCATTTGCAGTTCTATAGTGAGCTCAAGTGACCAGAACATGCAGGAGTAATGATTCCATCTAAATTAGCTCACGTAGCATAAAAACTGTGACCACAAAGTATACATATAGTGAAGAGCTTTTGGCAGTTAAGGGACATGGCAACAAAGACATTGAACGACACAAAGAACGGTAAAAGTGAAACTGTTGACTGGGCTACCAAGGTCCTACATTCACCCACTAGCTCATGCAAAACTCAGCTGAAACCTCATATCACCTCCGCCTCCAGAGCCTGGGATTTGGGGTCAATGCAAGAGAAGGTCTATAATATTCATTTGGAATGCCTCAGGGAAGGACCATTTATTGCCTCCATAAAGCATGCATGGAAAAGAGGTCCTAAGCATAATTCTGTGTTACCTGTAGAAAGTTAAACCAAAGTCAGATGTCCTCATTTTGCCAATCTGGCTCTAAGACACTTCACTTTGGCCTAGGTTTTCTGACCCATGTCTGTTATGGATGGCTGGTAGATAAAACCACAGCATGGCCTGGCAGAATCCATCACACACCACATAGCAACAGACCTTTGGGATCCTACTGTAGTCAAGATCCCTTCTAGCTTATAACTGATTAGAGACGACTTTTTTTTTTGCATTTTTCACACACTAAAAATAAAAACAGGTTTTCAGACATCTAATTTAAATAAAAGGATGATAAATAGAAATCCGTATATTCAAAGCATGCAAAAGTTCCCAGTCGGTCTTTCCACCTGCTTAGTCATTGCAGAACTTGTGTGGATTGGGAGTTTTTACCTACAATGAGCCAGCTAGCTAGAGGAGTGAAAGGTCTAATTCCAACTTGTGGGCCCACTTAGGCCACACACACTTGTGTGATTAATATGAATTTCACAATCACTTCTTCTCTTCTGTCCTGAGGATTCACCAGTGACTAAAGCACAGATCTCTGTCTTCATTAATTTATTTTCTAGCTCAGAGGTAACAGCTAAATAAATATAAATACTGGCTATTTATTGAGGCGCTCAAAGGTGAGGTAACAGCTGAAAAGTCCAAAGGGAAGGGAGAGATCAAGTCTTGTAGATACCTACAGGAAGAGGATTCCAGCCAACCATAAATGTTGAAGGGCCTAATAATACTTGGCTCAGTGTGTCTAGTTGCACCGAAACACTAGTGTGCTGAAAGTAGTGAGTGAGGAAGGTAGGACTCTGGGGTATGCAGGCCTTGGCCTTGATAGGAATGGAAACAGATCCTCTTGAAGAGGCAGCTGGTTGCAATGTGGTGTCATTTTTTTTTTTTTTTTCGGATAGCTCTCTCAACTGGGTCAGTGTTGAATTGACTGTGGGAGTGGCTGTGGATTCGAGACTATAATAAGATTTGAGTTTTAAAGGAGCTCAAAGGCTGGCAGGTAGACAAATTAAAGATCAGACCGCTAACATTTAGAAAGAAGAGAGCCTTTGTAGTGCTGAGATGTTCTATGCAAAGCATCTTGAGAGCCTAAAAATATAAGAAAGATTAACTGGAAGAGTCAAGACTGTTATCTGTCTCTGTGTCTGATACATGAACAACTCTGTCCAAATTACTGTCAAATCTAGTACTCCACTTTCAATGTTTCAGTCAGTACTAACTTCTACAAAGCAACGAAGATATTTTCAACCACCCGAAAATTCCTTATTGTTCTTTCTCTGACTTATTTCTCTGTAGTCAATGACTAGGTTCTGCTGCAGACCCTTTAAAAATCTGATCTCTGAGCTCCAGGATGCAGTCTTTCCTGCTTGCTGAGAAGACAACACTGGCTTATCTCTGAACTATTACAGACTGCTTTCTGTGTAACAGACTAGCCATTTTTTCCTACTGAGCCTCATATTTTTTAAAAGCATAATAGCAACTCATAGTCAACTTCCTGAGACTAAGTCGTTCCACATATAAACACTGCTGTAGACATCATGTTAAGTTTTTTTTATGGGTTTCAGTTATTTACAATATCAAGAACCACTTCTTGTTATGTCCTCCTAGTGTGATAAGGCTTCCATGGCAATGTAGGCAACTAGCACCCTTCTGGAACTTTTTGGTACCCTAACAATAACTCTATGTTAAAATGGGATAAATGAAGCTTAAACAGGGTAACTCCATATGGAAAATATAACTATATATTCAAAGTGGGATAACTGAGGCATGGGCGGGCACACTTGGTGAAAGTCACACACAGTGAACTCTTGAATGAAGATTAAACCCTGGTCTGGTTCAGAGATTAATAGTTTCGCCTTGATAGTAAGTAAAGCAATATTTGACAATAGTGGTATTTCTATTTGAGCTAACCCTTCAGAACCCCCTTTGGAGCAAGAAGGACTGCGTGAGCATCAGTCTCCTGGAAGGCCAAGCAGCCTGGATTTTTTTTTCTCTTATGGATTAGACACTGAAGCCGACAAGCATCAACGACAGCACAAGAGCTGGCATGTTCCTAGAGACAGCTGCCCTGCACGCCCTAGCCTTTAGCAATTGCCTGGCAACCACTTCCTGTGTACACTGTCAGGGCAATCTCAGGTCCGCCAACTAAAGCTCTGCCCTCCATCCCTACTGTAGCCCATATCTGACACCGTTCTTAGCCAGAAGGCTAACGGGTGTGGAAAGGCAGGTGGATCTGTACAAATCCATCGTCATGATCCATATCAACAAAAAGAGAGGCGGGGCAGTGAGGGGCTTCTGAGGTGACCTGAAAACATCACAGTGACTTCCAAAAGGAGACAGCACAATAATTTGTGAAATCAGTGGCCACAAAACACTGATGTAACTTATTGGCAGTGATGCAGCTGGAAGGAACTCTCTGGACTTCAGTTTCTGTCTCCATTAAATTAATACCAAATGCAAATACTCATTGGGATAGGAATCGGTGTTATATACAAGGCAGTTCCTTTTGTGCCCTATTGTCTCCCTCTGCCCAGGGTCTCTTTCTTCATAATTTGACTAGTTTTATTTCATCTTCCTTACATACTACTCTAGCATACTTCTATAGAACTTGAGCAAGGGGATAATCTAAGATCACAGAAAATCAAATACAAGTCTTGTTTCTTTTCAGAATTTTTTTTTTATATTCTTGCCCGATCTACTGAATACTAGTACAAGTATAGGTTGATTATGATGGACTCAGATCAACTATAGCCAAGGATCACATAGAAACATCCATTAAACCATCCAAAATTGTTCTTAGTATTATGTCAAGAATATCTGTATTATTTTTATATACTGCCTTTTTTTAAAAAAATTAAAACAAGACACCAGTATCACATACAGGTTACAGAGCTGAATGATAGTGTCAGATGATGATAAAAAGCCAAGCAGGTGGAAGTAAGTCGGTCACTGAAATAAAAGAAGAGCTACAGATGTAGGGAACAGAAATGGGCAAGCGGATGCTCATCCAGCTGTCAAGGTAAAGAGCATCCACAGCAAAGAGAAGCAGAGTGCTTGTCGCATTTGGAGACTGTAGCCAGTTTCTATTATCCAAGAGTCCCCGACTCAGAGAAAAGGAATATGCTGGATTCCCACCAGCCTAGCTCACTAGATGGCCTAATCACATTTTGTTGATTGGCAGTTTGTGTTACTCCAAGTAACTCCTTGACTTCTTTTCCTAGGAACCTGAAATTCCCTTCCATGTCATTCATGCTGATGGAACTCTTTAAAGATAAGCAATTAATCTATTTTTAAGACAACAGTTAAGCAAATGTAAACTTTTATCTACAACCGATGCAAGGACATTTGAGCTCCTCTAAATAAAGAGGGAACAGCCAAGGATGAAAGTTCTTTGCATCTGACCATTCCATCTCGGATGCTAAGTACAGCATCTAGTTCCCAACCATAGTCCATCAGACCAAAACCAGACTTCAGGAAAGGACTCAGTTCCCCCAGTCAATCTGTGTCAACACCATGGTAACAACCCTTCCCCTGACACATATCAAATAGAGCAAGCAGTGTCCATCTCTGTTGATGGGTAATGAATAAATTGAAAGGTTTTTGAAGGAGGCAGGCTGTGAGAGGCCAGATCAGAGCTCATGACCTTCTCTTTGAACTAATAAAACCGAAGTCAGGATCCTGTCTCGTGTCAGGAAACACCCACTTAAATTGCCCAGCAAAGGAAGTGACTGGGGTAAGCATTAGGCAATGGGGTCCTAAAAAAGGAAGAGAGATTTAAGCTTCAAGAAAATGAAGACATTATAGAGAAGCCACGTGTCCCATCCACTAGTCCTTCTCTCTATTTTTATCCATAGCACTTACTACTTTTACATCTTAAATAATTTATTCAGTAATTTTATTTATTGGTGTCTTCCTCCAACAAACCTAAACCTTAGAGAACCAGAGATTTCTGTTTCTTCTTTTTATTTATTTCTTTTTAGCAGTGTTTTTTATTTTTTATTTTTTTTACAGTCAGAATTGGTGCATAGAAGATGCACTGCAGCGCACAGCACGTATCTACTGGATGAATCAAACAATTCTCATAGGGTCCTGTGCTAATTCATCAACTCTCTGGTGCCGTATGAGAATCTGGGAACTGGGCCTGGGCACCTGCACTTAATATTCACTATGTAAAATGGATGTGCACTCCATCAGCACAGGTCGACGTCAGGATGAGAAGCCAACAGCAGTGCCATCCGGAAGAGAGGAAATCTGCTATCCAGGCTTACGACAACAATCTCAAACTGGAAAAGCTGGTCTCTAGCTTGGAGAGAGGGTCTGGGGACCAGGCTTCTTCCCTAGTCTGTGGTTACAGGGTGGCTTCAGCAAATCCTGTACCAGCTCTGGTTTGCTGACTGAATCCATTCTATGGAGAGCATCGAACACTGAATATACTTAAGGGCACATCTATTCCCTATCTTTTCAATGTAACTCAAAAATGTCTGATCAAACCTCCGCCAACACCCGCCATGCCAGACATTCCAGAACAGGGAAGAAAATCCAAATCTAATTATGCTAACTCTGCATGGTAACGTGTACATGTGGGAAGGAAGGGGATAATGGAAAAGGAAGAAAGGGTTCCAACAGATGACAGAGAAGGATTTAGGAAAAAGACAGTTTGATAATCTGGGGCTCTGCGAGGGGCCAGTAAGGACTGACTTCAGAGTTCCTACACCTGGGCAGTGTAGCACAAGTGCACTTAGAGCGATGATGGCAATAAAGGCAGAAATAGCTGGCTAACCCCCCTACACACACACACCACCACCACCACCACCACCACCACCACCACCACCACCACCACCAGTTTTCTTTTCTTCATCGTCCTGAGGTTTCTGCCAATAGTGCAAGGAGGTTTGTGTTGCTATTCTCATTTTACAAATGAGAAACATATAATATATGGTTTGTACTAGCCCATTGACAAAAGTTATGCAGCCTCAAATGCTATAACAAGGTTTTTTAATCCACGCGCTTGACGTTATATCACAGCGATTTTTGTTTGCTTGTTTCTACAACAGTTTACTAATACTGTTGTCTGGGAACAAAGAGCTCTGTGTTAGAGTACTTAATACAGAATGAGCTCTCAAGCTTTCCTTCCCATCTGACCGCAGATTTGTAGGTTGCTTCATCTCCATGCTTCCCAGGTCTTTACTTGTGTCTTCTGCTTCTCCATCCTCTAAGGTGGATTAAGGTAATTAAGGGTGGGAGGTCATCAGCTGAAGTCTGGGAGCCCAAATTATTCCAAGACATGTGACAAACTGAATGGTTTTCACTTTGCTTAGGAGAAACCCAAAGGTTGGGAGAGATGCTAGAAGACAGGAAGATAGAAGAACTGATAGAAAAGGAGGGGATGATGGGAACTGGAACACAATTTTGCCACAAGGAAGTAATGCTTTATTATTAATAATTAAAATCTGATCAAGGATCTCAATGCAGCTCAAAAGTTCACTGTTTTACAGTTGGGATTAATAGAGAAATTAAACTGATCAAGAATAAATAGTTACACAAGGCCCTGCAAGAGCAAGGTTACCTGTTCCCTCAGATGTGGCAAAGATGAGAAAATGCCCCTCCAATGCAGCTCAAGCTCACTAAGGTGATATTGGAGTCAAACTATGAACATCTTTTCTAGCAAACAGACATCTTTCATTACTGGGAAATCCCAAAAGAGGAGGGGTTCACCTGCATTTCAACAATGGGCATCTTCCATTACTGGAGAAACCTGGAAGAGGTGGGGTTCCCCTGCATTTCAACAGTGGGCATCTTCCATCACTAGGGATTCCCAGAAAACAAGAGTTCACCTGCATTTCAACAGTGCTTTGGAACACTCAAGTAGATTAACTGGAAGTTCTTGGATCAAAGCACTACAACCATGCTTCTAGAAACTCCAGACCATGCCACCTTTGGTCCTATAATCAAGGGATTTCAAGAGTTAACTCCTGGAGACAGGGGCCTGGAACCTATCCTCTGTATACTTTTGATTCTTCCAGGGGCCTCTTGGTTGACAACAGTAACAGCTTTTGATTGAAATTTGCTTACCAACCTTGAGGGTAAATAGCAGCCCTTTTCTGATAGTTAACTGTGCATGCTGGGAAAGAATGTGACCGTAGTTGAGCTTCTATATATAAGCCTTTTTTTTTAAAAAAAAAAAAAAAGGTTTGCTGCCAAAAATATTCTCCATCTTGGTCTAGAGACAATCAACCTTCAGAGATACAGGATGGATCGATGGATCGATGGATAAAGTGGTTTTCAGGCAGGCGTGGGTACCAGGGTTTGGATCTGCAGAACCCACTCAATATGCCTGTAAGCATGGCAGCCTGCTGCAGTTCTGGCACTGTGGAAGAAAGTGCAGAGGATCCCCAAAATAAACTGCAGGGGATCCCCAGAACAAACTGGTTAGCTAGCTTAGCCCACCAGGGAGCTGCAGGTTCTATTGCTAGCCCCTGACTTAGCAAATAAAGAGGAGAGCAATTAACCAAGTCACTTGATGTCAACTTCAGGCAAACATACTCATGGTAGAACTTAAAAGAGAAGAAGTTTCCATAAAAGAAGGAATATCCAAGGAGAATAAAACTCTCTAGAGCATGGAAGCAAGAGTAATCCAAAAGGAACACAAGGCATGGATAACTGCAGACATCTAGGTCTCCTTAACTTCAGGTCACCCAAGAATCACCTGGAGACAAGAAAACCCAGGTAGCTGGGCCCCTTCCTCAGATACACAGCAGATGGCAAGTATAATGTTCCTGCTGACACCGGCAATTTTAAGGTAGTGTGATTTTGGCGCTCTTCCTTGAAAATACCTGGAACAAAGGCCAGGTGAGAAGAAAAGGAAGAGCTGATCAGAGTGCAGAGAGGCTTCTGAGGCAAGCGCCATCTGCAGCAAACACATCCTCAGCATAAAAATGAACCAAGTGGCACTCAGCTAGTGCCTGGGTATCCGAGGGCAGCCATGGGCTTCGGATGGCATTTCAACACTAATGTGAGAAGAATGTTTTACATGGATGTGCTTCTTACAGACTGAGACCCCTGGTGGGATTAAAACAGGAAGGCCCTTCATGATTGTGTTGGCAGAGAGGTGGAGGGCTAGAGGACGTGGGAAAACAGAGGCTGAGGCAGATCATCAAGTGGCAGATGCAGGCACTGAGTAATCTGGACAGCAGCTGATCTATCAGGGTCAGTTCTGCCTCTCGAAGCCGAAGGCTGGGATTGCCAGACACTCCAGCAACACCTGACCAAAAGAAAGAAAACTGGAAGCCTCCAGACGTGAACCCTAAAGCAGAAGCTGAAATATGCAGGACCATGCACCCTAGGAACGGTTTGAGTAGTGGAGAAATCTGCTCCTTCCATTCGAGGCTTTGCATGGGTGTTGCCGACTTCCCCCACTCTTTTCTCTTCAGCTCTAGAGTTAATCCGAACTGTGAGTTGCTCCTCTTCCTTTCTAGCATCCTCTCAGATCCTGGAACTCTGTGCTATACTTCAATTTCAGGATAAATGATACAAGAATATCTCAAATAACTTTCTTCTTTTTTTCAATTCATTTATTATAAAGAAAATTCTGTTTAAATGAGTGGAATCTGGTGTACGAGCATACCCCGTGTTTCATCCTCAAGTAGAATACTTTCATAGGAGATGGATTTTATCACTGAGAGTGAGGGGTTCTTTTTCTGTTTGGTATCAAGTCATAATCCATGGAAAAGTCACAAGCTTCTGAGAATGGCAGAGGTAGAAAGCAAAAGAAAATATATAAAATAGAGAAAAATGATACATTGTAATGAAGTACATAAATGATCCTTGTGTCTCCCCTGTCAATATTCTATGCTGCAGTTTTGGAAAGTTCCTGCGAGAATGCTCAGTGGCTTGGCTCTGAAACCATGTACAAATCCACAGGAAAGCAGCACAATTTTAAGAGGGAAGTGAGCTTAAAGAGGAACTTGTCAACTCTGATTACTCAGCAAAATAAATGGAGTGTTGATGGCCTGTGGGAAAACATAGTTTTTACACAAATCTCTGAGCAGTTTGTGAAACATACATGCTCTCTATTCCATAGGACATGCAGTGTGTCCTTCAAACACTTGTATCTTGGAAAAATTGTTTCAATATCAGTAGAAGGGTTACAGTTTTAAATGTTAGGAATGATGCTGAAACTGATTTATTGTTGTCTTTTTTTTTGTGACAGAGGGTCTGACATAAAACTAATCCTGAGAGGAGATATTGGGGGAGTTAGAAAAAAATGTCAGTGGAGGAAAAAAGAAAAACAAAACAAACCAGTTAGCCATTTAGTCATTCAGTTCATAGTGGTAAAACCTTTGCTTCCCAAGCTTTTGCTTAAACAAGAATCGTTTTCATCGATCTTGATGAGTCGTGTACCACTCAAGCAACTGTCCATGCATCCATGCATACATGCATACATGCATACATACATACATACATCCAACAAATACTGTATGTCTGTAAGGTGCCTCTGGGATCTGAAACTGCAAACTAGCTAAATGCAACCTCTCTCTTCATGGAATGTATGCATGACCTCACTGAGAGACAGGCAAGAGATGGTACTCTAAATTATTCCAAACTGTAATCATTAGCTGTGGCAAATTTTTTTTTCAGAAAAATATAATCATATAGAAATAGAAGCCTGGGGCCTGATTGATAGGGTTTTAGTGAAGGTTCCCTGAGAAAATAGCATCTGAGTTATTCAGAATTTAGAAAACTACAGGAAATGAGGAGAATCAGATGCTTCAGGGCAAAGCTTCTGCTGACCCCTTGACATTACCCTTCTGGATAATGGGATTATTCACAGACCTACTATCTTATGTGGGATATGAGATCATGCTTGGAAAACACTGAAAATAGCTCTATAGTTTATATGAGACTTTTCATCTTGGACGTCAGAGCTATTCCCCTTCAGTGAACTGCTTTCCGATACACTGTTTTGGGGAGTGGGATAGATGAAGGGCTCACTGGTCTAGGGACTACAAGAAATGAATACCAGATTTAGCTCCACTGAGGAACTTTGGACAAGTCCCTTCTACTCCCTTGCTCTCTCCCATTCAACTGTTAAACACAGGGAATTCTGGTAATAATTTGATATTTGTGGTATATCACATTTTGGTATTCAGTGCCATTCATAAGACGGTACCTGTCCACCTCTCTGGGTCTGCTGTTTTCTGACAGTCAGCTGAGCTACTAAATATGAGAAAAAACTAAATATGAATCATATTTTCCTTTTCCAAACTTTTATACCTAACCTCCCTGATCCATCCTTAAAGCCAAATCTCCCTCTGCTAGATTTACTTTACTATTATTATTTTCCCCCTGGGAAAGCTCTTAAAAGTTAGATAGCTTTTCTCTCCATTTCTCAGTAAGAAACCTCAGACTGATAACTGCAAAGATTTTGCAAAGCCACATGTCACCAAAGTGACAGACTAGACTCTAAAACAAAGTCTGTGTTTCTAGGCCACCTCTCTTGACTCTGAACCAACTGCTAAGATGTCGAAGACTCACTGATACTGAGCTGTCATAGACTCACTGATATTACATTTTTCGTGTCTTTCACACTATGTACTTTGTCAGGAATCGACAACTCATGCCCAATGGAGCCCAACCCAGCCTGCCACCTGGTCTTGTACAGCCCATGAAATTAAAATGTTTTCCAATTTTTAGATGATTAAAAACTGGAATAAAAGAACATTTCACATTTCAAAGGGAACTTATGAGATATGCAGAGTCAGTGTTCATAAATAACTTGTTAAAGAAAACAGCTCTTCCATTATGTATGTATTGTCTGAGCTGGCTTTCTTGTAGAAGAGATAGAGTTGAATGACTGTGACAGACTCCATGCTCCACAAAGACGAAAATCAATTTTTATCACTATTGAAAAACGCGTGTGATCTTACAACATGTGTGTGTGTGCGCGTGCACATGTGCGTGTGTGTAGTAAACTTTCTCATAAGGACCACCAGCCCACAAATAATGGCATGAAGACTTACTATTAATTATGAAAGCTTGACCTTTAGCTTAGGCTTGCCCCCAACTATCTCGTATAACTTAAATGAATTTGCTTCTATTAATCCACAAAACCACGAGGCTTATTACCTATCTCTGTATTGTTCATCCTGAATCCTCTGAGTCTGGCTGGGTATTCTACCTTCTTGTTCCCAGAGTGTTCTCCTGCCTATATCTCCTGCCTAGCTATTGGCCATTCAGCTTTTTATTACACCAATCACAGCAATACGTTTCACACAGTGAAAATGTCCCACAACATTTTGTCCTTTCACCTAAATAAAAAGGAAAGGTTGTAGTTACGCTAATAGAGTAAAACTACATACAATAAGAACAATTATTAAGTAAAATTATATTTAAAATGTCCAGTCTGTTTGTATTTGGCAAATTTGGGGAAATTACTGTGTTATCTATCCTCTTTTAGTTAGTCCAAAGTTTTATACCTAAGTCACTTTCTATAATAACGTGTATTACCATCCTAAAAATATCTTTTTAAAACTTAAAATATCTCTTTAGATAAACAACTTAGGATTTTTGTTTTTCAACCATAAGTACCCTATGTCATTTATGAAAGTCCTTTTTATCTGAATTTGGCAACAAGGAAAACCATACAACTCTCTAGTCTTCAATCCCCATCATAGACCCAAGAAGAATAAAATATTATCCGAGTAAAGAGGAAGTTCAGAGGAAACAACTTCCAAAACTACAGAAATGACAAAGATAGTTGGCTGCCTGTATAGTCACCCAGGTTTTCCTACAACATAGGGGCATCCATCTTTGGACTACAGGCCTAAAATATCGGACAGACTTATATCTAAAGCAGAAATTTTGAAGGACTATCCGAGTTTGTCTTGGTAAAGTTCAGCAGTCATTTTCTATTGTGTCCCGCTTGTCCAATTTGGATAATATACTGTCAGCAGTCAAGGCAAGGTGAGTTTCTTGCCCAGTGACTAACTTTGCCACAATAAACACAAACTTCGAAATCAGTCATTCATCTTTTAAAAAGTAGATTGGTGCTACCATGAGCAGATGTGTTTCACTGTCATGAAATCCTGTTGTTATTTAAAATCTTAAATACTTAAATAAGTACTTATAGGTCTCTGAAGTGTTTGAAGACAACCTATCTATTTAAGATGTATCTCTGACCTTGAAAACTTACCTAAAGTGACTACAAGTTTGATTATTATAGATGACTAACTACTAACATGCATTTCTTAATTATCCTAAAGAGTTTTATAGCAATAACTTTCAAGGACTAGAAATTTACATTACATTGTTAAATGAGCTGCCTAAGTACAAGAAGTTAAACAAGAGTAGAAACATATAGAGAGTATGTTCTAACAAAAATAACCTCAAATTTGTATCATTATACAAAAATATCTTAAACAAGAGTACAAACAAATACATCATGGTTGGGTGGTCCATGTCATCGAGTGTATACTTGCCTTCCACCTGTCCATGGCAATACTCCACATCACTGAGCATAGTCATGTAAAAGGCACGATAGGAACAAGGACTCTCATTTATTTGTAAGCCATTTATAAATCTTTATAGAATACTTGTGCACCAGAAACTATAGCACTGATATATGGTTCCCCACAGAAATCCATAGACTCATTAATGTTGTTATTACGATTATTATCATTATCATCCCTCCTTAAATAGATGAGCGAAGGGAGCTGAGAGAAATGCTAAATTCAAACAGACATTGTAAATATGAACGGTCTGCTTACATCTGCTGGTCTCAGAGCCCTGTAGGCCAAAAACACAAGGGGCCTGCAGTTGAAGAGTCAACATTGAAAAAAAAAAACCAGTGTGTCAGTACTCGTTCCTCCCTGGGGAATCTTTGTTAGATATCTAGGCATTCCTATGGCTGGAAAACATCTGCATTTGGGAAGGTCTTCTACATTGTCAGAGAGGAAGAAGTAGACTTGACTTGGACAGGGTGACTTCTAGATATCACCCCCTCTTTTTCTATCTTAGAGCCATTTAATATTAAGTACTCTCCGTTTCGTTATTTGAAAAAAGAAAAAAATAAACTACATGCCATCTGATGTGTTTTGCAGTGCTGAGGACAGTCTGAAATGAGAGCACCGATGAAAAAGAAGCTCTTGAAAGAACTGCATGTTCTGGGAAGAAAGACAGAAAAGATTTACAGAGGGAGAGGGGAATGCGAATTTGTCCAACACACACCAACTTCAGCTCCGGGTGGTCACAATCTCCATCATAAGAAAGGCATTTTGATAGGGGGAATGATACTCCTGAGAGGTAGTACCTTTCCAAACTCTCCTTGATGCCACTTACTGCGAAGGTCTACAAAGCAAGTGTCTCTTCAGAGATGGATAAGCAGTCCAATGACCTTGACCTGTTACTAGGCTGGGAGGCTTTTTACTAAGGAATAAAAGCAACCAAAGAGTGGCCCTATGTCTTGTGTATTAATGAAGATCTTGGAGAAGCTGGAGCAGTGAAAGGGGAAATTCATGAGAGCCAACAATGATACATAAACAAAATCAACCTAGAGCGGCACCAAAAAATACCCAGGGTAGCATCACACTTACAATCTCTGAAATCTGGAGGCAGAGGCAGGAGGATTCCAAGCCTACTTGGGCTCCATAATGAGAGCTGATCTTTAAAACCAACCAAAAATAAAAGGAGAAATGAATTGACAGGTGACCCACTGGTTCTATTTGTTTCTGACTATTTATTCTGCCTCTGTCTTTCAAGGTTGTGCTCCAAGATCATGTTGGAAGTTGCTTTCAAGTCTAAAATGCCATAAAGTTACTATTTGTGATAACTCATAAGTATTGTCCTGACTGGGAACATATCAGTAGCTATGGAATTGCGCAGGACATTGGTCTATTGTCCTTGTCATAAAATGCCTGGGGCAGGCTTCGTATGGCTCAAAGGGACTGGGCTCACTGGTTTTCTAAACCCCTTTCCCCCCTATCAAATGACCTGAAATACCTTTTCCTAGAGGAAGTCACAGGTCAAGCTTCTCTTTCCTTTTCATCTCATCCAGCGCTTCATTCTTCTGCAGTTCAGAATCTGCCTTACTCAGCCATGGTATTTCATCTATAGTTGTTCTAGATCAGGACAGGAAGCACTCAGTCCAGAGTGCTAACTTTTGTACGGGCTCTTGCTCACCCATGGTGAAGTCGGGCAACTGTGACATAGTCTTCATCTTTAAATTAAGGTAGTGATGCTTCCTTTTAGGACACTTAAAAGCATCGGATCAGAAAAATATATACCTATGTACAGCAACTTGTCTAGAATTGGCATGACAAGTGTTCCAACAAATGGAAAGTAATTCACTTTTCATGTGTGTGTTCTGAAAAGCCCACTGCAGGGCCTATATATACATCTAGGGCTCAATAAATGTCATAGTTGGATTTATGTAAGCTGCTGAATCACTGCCTTGATGACTGACTTGATCTCACATTAGAGTCAACAAAGAAATTATTATTTGTGACTTTGCCTGCAATGGCCTTGTGAGATCTGCAGAGTGATTACTCTGCCTTTGAGTTTAAGATGGCCCCCGATACTATCTTCCACCTCTTGAATGTTCAGGTGACTATTTACCCTAATTGGCATCAAGCTACTATCACCTAGGTAACCAGTGGGGATGTTGATGATGGTACCATACAGCACTTCAGGGCTTGGGAATGCTGCATATGGTGCAAGATAGCACCTCCAGGATTCGAAGACCATCAATTTACTCTGCAGAAAATACTCGGCCCATTTCTCAGAAGCCTTACCAAAAAAAAAAGAGGGTAACTTTCAAGAAAAGATCCAAGGCTGCTTAAGAGTAGCCCCTTAGTGTGGGAATGCATGTTTGCCTATTTCTAGTTACTCTCCGGCTACCAACACCTTTGTTAGAAGCTCTGCTCCCTGGCACTGGACTCCTCATACTTGCCCATCAGAACAGTCTTTGGAGGGGCATTCCCTGGGCAGAAATACAGCTTTAAATCCCATTCACTTGCTCTTTGTCTTCCGCATCTCAGGACTTTCTGTCAGTTAATTGTATAAACCATTCCAGGTTCACAGATGAACATATGATAATTCCTTGCAGAGATTCGTACAGAGTACCTCTCAGCCAGGCAGTACCTCTATATTTGGTTAGGGATCTGTCTGAAAGAATACCTTCGCTCAAATGAATGACTTTCACTCTAAGGATCTCAGATCCTATGTTGGCCAATGGATAAAGGTTTAGAACCTGTGACTGTTTAGGCCAGACTCAAGCAACTTGTTATAAAGGAGGTATTGACCCTCAGCCATGGAAACATTTTTCTTGCCTCACTTGTCAGTCAGGATGCTCCCTCTTTTCTTTGAAAACTGGGCAGGAAGTAAAGTCAAAATGTGTGTCATTTGAACCTTCCTCTATCTGGTTACACTCTGGACTAAAAGGACCAAAGGACAGCTGCAACCGTGAGCATAAGGCAGCCAGGTTCAAAACAAAGTTGGCAGGGAAGACAACGGTGAGGACTACTGAATCAAGATGCTCCCCGTTTGTCTTCGGAACCCCTTTGATGAAAGCCTACCAGTAAGCACTTTCCCTAGAAGTCTCCAAGCCAGAAGATGAGCTGTCTGGGTTGCATGGAAGAAGGACTGAGAGCCTACTCCTTGATTATTTAAAGTTTCAGCATCATGTACGTGTACACATGAGAGGCTAGAGGCTGGGGCAAAGAAAAAAGAAAAGACAGAGAAAGGTAGAGAAAGGACAAGAGAGGGAAGGCCAGAAAGAGGAAAAAAGGAGGGAGGGAGGAAGAAAGAGAAAGTCAGAGAGAGAGAATGGAAAATAATCCTACAGCATCTAATGAGGCCCCACTGGACGAGTCTTGCCTTTAAATATAAAAATCCCAAAAGGCAAAAGCTGAAAGCTCGCATTTCCCGAGTCTAATCTATCCCAACGGGTCAGAAAACACCTGACATCTACTTCCACTAAATCTGAGAGATATCCCCCGGGAGCCCAAAGCATTTTGTACAGAGGGAAAAGTGGGAACGGCTATTGCTGTAACCCACTGGCCTGCTTACTCTTACTCCGCTGAGAATTAGAACTGGAGAGGTAGGCAGCTAAGGGAGCAGTGACGATCTAGGGATCTAGAGAAAGTCAGGGAGAATACTTGCCACAAGAGGGAGCAGTAGAATTTGGTCAGATGGGTCAATGTTCCTACTAGAGAAAGGGGGTGTCTAACTGTGAGTTTATAGGATCCAATCATGGAGTATGGATAGTAATGAATGATGGCTAAGCAAAAGACTTATGTCCCTAAGTGACAGAAAGTAATATTTGGACCACTAAATGCTTAACAAAATCAGATTTTTGTTTTACTTGAAAGTAACATATACAACAGCCGAAGAACATGAGGCATGCAACCGGACATAACATTATCTTCTCTAAATGTTTCTTGCTATAGAGTTAACTTCCATTTCAGGAATCTCGTTGATTCCTATACCTGCTTCTTTTCTGTATATTGTCCTCCCTCTACCTGGAGTGCCCGGGAGAAAAGACTCACCCCACACATGTGACAACCACAAACAGGCGCAAAACACTTTCTTTACATCGCGTGTGTTTTCTTCTTGCTGCCCATTTCTCTTTTTAGAAGAGAAAAAAGCAATTTCTAGAGGCTCCAGAGTCCTTCTCATTTATTTTGTCAGAGAAACAGATTAAGCACTAAGAGGGAAGGAACCATGCGTTTACTTTGCAAGATAAATAAAAGTCTATTTTTGTCTGATAAAAAAACATGTTAAATATAGCTTGCTAACAAATGCTGAAGCTCTCCTTGATGTATTTTATTGTTTCAAAGCATAGTGAGCTTGAAAGAGCCAACATCTATAAATCCTGCACATCGGTCCTCAGGGGATTCCTCACCTTCCCCTCCGGTTTTCATCTGGCGTCAGGGCACCCACACTGCAATGCTCTCTCCTTCTCCTTCGTGGTCAACAGGAATTCCGTCTGTCTCTTAATCTGAATCCAAATTGATGCCATAGAAACCATTCTAGTTACAGGATGGAAGGTCTACAGACAGGGGCCATGAAGTACTGCCTTCCAGTGCCTTTAGTCCAACACTTTCTCCCCAGCCAGGCTAAGCAGCTTGCTTTCAAGGCAAGTTGAAATAACCACCCTAGATGCTTACATCCTGATGCTACCTCTGGTCAGCTCAGCAGTGAATACTGCTTTCTCTCAGTTCAGCTTTCTTGTTCGCTTGTTTGTGTTTCCTTCTCTCTTTTTCTAGGAACTAATCACTTGTTTTTAATAAAACGCAACAGCCATTTTAAAAGGAGGAAAAGATCAGGACTGCCTTTATACAGGAGATCTTAGTTAAAGAGTTCTGAGATCCAGATGGAACCCTCAAAGCAGGCAGAAAGTGTGGAATGAAAATGACTGAAGAAAGCCCACCTGACTGAGAGCAGTGGGTCCTCCCCGCCACCCGCTCACTCACAAAACCCTAAAGATGGATGGAGCAGGCCTTCCTTCCTCCAGCTTTCTACACCCAGCTAACCTCCAAAATTAAGCAAGTTTGACAAAACCAGAGAGCAAAATCCCAGTAAGGCAGGAATTCGAAAGAGGAACCTAAGCTGTCATTCTTTTTCCGGCTTTGTGTTCTTGTTGCAAATGAATGAAGACTCTAGATTCAGTCCCCTTTCCCAAGAGCCTTAGAGAGGAGGTGTGTGGTGTGTGTGTGTCTGTGTGTGTGTCTCTCTGCGTGAGTACGTGTGTGTGTCTCTGTGTTAGAACATGTGTGTGTGTCTCTGTGTGTCTCTCTGCGTGAGTACTTCTGTGTGTGTCTGTGTGTGTCTCTCTCTGAGTGAGTACATGTGTGTGTGTGTCTGTGTGTCTCTCTCTGTGTATGAGTACATGTGTGTGTGTTTTAGTGGGGCATACTTTCAGAATTCCCCTCCCACGCTCCCCCCCCCAACGCCCCTTGAGAAACCTTCGCACAGCAGGCAGCAGATCTAAGGTAGTAAACGTTCTGCTTCTCCAAGCTGAGGTCCTCAAACAATCTCTTGAAGCAAATCTGATGAGAAATCTTCACCCCCTCAGCGGCTGGCTCCCTGACCAGGATGCCTGAACTGTCTTTAGCGCATCTGTCATTTTTCGAAAAGCTTCTTCCACTACACCTCCCACTGATATCCTTTTTTCTCATTTTAGGCTTTACACCTCCAGCAGGACAAAGTTTGTGTTGTTATATTCACAACCACTAGTGGCTGACTAGCAGAGAGCGTCTTCCAGGGAGCCAGGCTAAGGGGGGGTTAAAGCCATACCTAGCACAAAAAGCATGACTTTCTTCTGCCCGTGATCACAAATAACAAACACGTTGGTCTCTTCCCAAAAATGCTTTGTTAAATTGGATCACAGCTGCTCTTAACTCAAGCACCTCCTCTTTATTTGGGGAGGGAAGTAGGAACTGCTAGCAAGTCATTCACCAGACAGAGACAGAATCAGGGGGGGGGAGGGCGGACAACGAGGCAAACATGCACATATGTTATATTTTTTAAAGCGTCTCCAGGACGGATTTGGTTTCTCTAGCGGACTGTCCTGCCTCTTCCTCGAGAAGGAGGAGCCAAGAAGGAGATCCTTGAATCTCAGAACACTGGCCATTTCCCCAAGGGCCAGCCCAGCCTCAGTGGTAAATGATGCAGCTGTGAAGTTCCCTTTGAATCTCGGGGTAAAGACGCAAGTGCATGCAGAATCCCCAACACCGTGCCCATGCACAAGAATCCTACAGCCCACTCCCCACAGCTTTTCTCCCTCCTCTTTCTCGGCTACCCAGCCACACCTCCCTCCCCTCTGCAGTCCTTGCCTAGTAGCACCCAACGTCCGCCAGGAGAGGTGGCTCACAAGTGGAGCCTTGGGGTAGACCCCAGGAATTACCAGGAGGAAGGGGGACTGACCGTGTGAGGAACCCAGTGGGTGGAGGTGTCTGGCTTCCCAGCAGCGCTGCCTGATTTCTGGGTGGACTTAGATCTTCGCGCCTGGAATCCTCGCAGCCCAGCACTGTCCAGGGTGCAGCATCTCCCCCCCTACCAGCAGCCCTTTCTTCTCTGGCAATCTACACTGGCAGGCGGGGACCCTCACGCCCCAAACCACCAACAGCCTGAGCAATTTCACTCTCAGAGAACCACGGACACCCAGAAAATCTGCAGGCGTGCGCTTGCACACACACACACACACACACACACACACACACACACACACACACACGAACAATTAAGAAGCCGACCCTTTGGCTTAAACGAAAGGAATCGCTGCCTTGAGAACCTCAAAGAGAGCAGTTTCCTTCTCGATGTCGCTGCCTACCAGGGACCAGCTCCTTACCTGGGCTGAGCCTTGTAGATGGATTCCCTGCACGCCGCCCGGCGATCGGGCGCGCTCACTCCCTTTTGGAGACAGCTCGCTTTCAGGAAGAGGTCGCTCCCATCCTCGGCTGGAAGCACAAAGCCGGCGGCGGCGGTGGTGGCGGCGGCGGCTCGACTCCGGAGCAGAGCCCGCTCGAGCAGCGACGGCGGCGGTGGCGGCGGCGGCGGTGGCAGGCAGCGGTGCGCGCGGGCGGGAGGCGGCGAGGCCGGCAGGCTGGGAGGGCCGGGGCCGGGCGGCGCGCGCGCTGCGCTCCCTCCCTCGCTCCCTCTCCTCCCTCCCGCGCACCCCGCCCGCCCGCCCGCCCGCCCGCAGCCTCGCGCTGGCTCGCACGCGCCGGGCCCGCCGCCTCCTGCCTAGCTGGACCCCGCGCGCCACCCCCGGGTGCCTTGTGGGAACACGAGCCGAGCGGGCAGCCCTTGCAGCCACCGGGTCTCCTGTGCTCCACCAGTGGCTGAATTCCCCGGCCGCGGGGCCCCCCGCAGTGCGTACCCGCCGCGCAAGCCAGCGCTCCCTTCTGCACCCAGACACAGACACGCGCAAACACGAGCTACTGCAACTTTTCTTTTGAACCCTGCTAGACTGATCCATAGACAACCTGACGCCCCCCACCCCCCATACAACTCGCCTACTTCTTCCTTACCCCCGAATTTGCTACTCCAGATACATCTTTCTTCCTCCACATTCTAGTCCTCTTCTAATGGAAGCTTTCTTTTTAGCAAAGGGAATCTGGCGACGTATCACCATTTTTATTTTAATCCTTACTCTGTGTTTCGCCTTCGTATTGAGATAGGAAGAATTATATGCTAGCTACGAGATGCTGCGGATCAAATACGGACGAGGACAGGGGTTTCCCAGTGGAGATCTCGGAAAGACTCAAGGTGTTGCTACCTCGCTCACACCTTGCAGCTTCCGTGGGAATAAAGACCAAGAGGCCCTTTAGTATGAATGCTGTGCTGCTTTAAAACTACAGACAGGAGTAAGAAACTGAGCATTAAGACTGAGTCAGGAAAGACCTAATGCAGCAATCGACGAATCATTCATTGTCCTTTCCAAGAGAAGCCATACCATTGCCAATACATCACTTCTCCATAATTAATAAAGGAGCATTGCCGCAGGCCCTTGCTCTCACGACAGCTCATTCATCCTTACAAATCCTTAATGGCTTGGCAGGATGAAGGGCTAGACCCACTGAGGAGCTCAGTGACACCCAAACCTGGCTGCCCATCAGATACACCTGGGGATGCAGGCTCCAAAGCTGCCACAGACTCTGAGCAGAGTTGCAGGTTTGTGCCTTTAAAGCAAAACTTGATAGTAGCCCTGTTGTTTGGCAAGAAAAGGAGGTGAGTGCCCTGTCAGGTGCGGCTATATAGTGAGGGACAGAAGAGAGAGCTGAGACGCAGCAGAGGCAGCAGTGACAGGGGTCGGGAGTTCAAGTCTTTCTGTAGTTAGACCTCCTACTTACAGCGCAGCTCTGGCTGTCAGGCCTTAAATGAAGAGAGGTTAGGACTCCAGGAATCAGTGACTCTGCAACAAAGTAAGGTGGGAGAAGCGGCCTTTCTCTAGAAGCCCATCAGGGACTCTTGAGCCTGATTGCACCTCAGCTATGCAGGAGAGGGTTTTTAAATCCCACTGCGCAGGCCACACCCCAGACTGGTGAATTGGCAATCTATGGGGTGGAATGCAGGCATCAGGGAATGGTTTTTCAGGTGCCCCGGTCCATCCTAGGCTCAAGGAGGGTAAAGAATCAGGGCTCTGGGCTAGAGTATCCTTTCAGTAAGGTATGGATGTCAATCTCCTGGTGATGAAGTTTCTTGCTCAGGGCAGCGCCTCCATTTCTAGCGAATGTCACATGCTATGGGTAGCCTCTGTAGGAAGGCTTCACCGCACACAGCAAGTATGTGTGGTGCCCTTCTAAGTGGATCATGGGCACTGAGCTTGGCAGAACATACTGCAAGCTGCCTTTTCCGTCGACATTTGCAGGAATTCTTCCTGCCTAACAACAGTTTCCTTTCTTTGCTGGGTCCAGGGCTTTTCCTGGAGGCCCCATGGCTATCTATGCAGGCTTCTGTGAGACTGCACTGACTCCTGACACACGGCATGACAGAGTCGGTTGCCATCACTCAGCTAGTGTATACCTCTATTAGAGAGAGAAAGGCAGCTATTTAGCTCACATTCAAGGAAGGGGGCTTGGAAAGAAAAGTGGCTGCATCTACATGACACAGGGAAAAACTTGTAGGGAAAGAGTCCTCTCCATTCATAGGGCAGAGAACATAGGTAAAGGGAGAGAGTGAACGAATGGAAGAGCAATGTGAGTGAATTGTATTCCATTGGCATAGATCTTGTGTGCAGCGCGAGAAGCAGATTTGCTTTAATGGACTGCCTAGTGAATGCTCCAATTTTCTTGAAAGTGTAAGTATGTTTGTAACATAGTGTGGCAAAAGGGATGGTTTTTTTAGGGCACCCTGAGTCCATCATGTCAGCGTCTACAAAGGTATTAAAGTGGCATCCCGTTTTCTTTATTTTTTTCTACTTGAAATTGATAAGTAAATTTTGAATCTTGGAGAAAACCTACATTAAGTGTTTTTTTTTTTTTTTTTTATCTAGAACCACTAAGAGGCAGCCCCATGCCTGGTAATTTGGTACCCATTTTGATCTGACTTAATATCTGAGCCCCTAATTTTCTTTGTCTTCCATTTCTCATTAAAGCCAACTTTATAATGGTTCTAGCGCCCCAAGGCAATTTAAACCCTTTGCTCCCTCCCTCCCAAATGTCATACATGGCTGGATTTTTATTGCAAGAATTATCAAGGTCTACATCACCCGCAAAGGGGCTGTGGGAGACTGCAGCTGTACTTAAAGAAGTGGCGAGGCTGCTGCAGGCTGGATCAGGACAAAGAAGAAGCATTGTACCGCGTATGAAAGTGGGGGTTCCTATCCTAGTCACAAAAGTCCTGATAGCTGTCTCTTATGGTATTCTCACATATTGACAGTTGTGTTTCCTAGTTGGACCTGAATTTTTATGCATTAGTTTTCACTATATCACTAGTTAAAAAGCAGGGTACAACCACTTAGTGAATTGCATAAGATTGTTTCTAAAAGTCGACGCATCCTAAGGTTTTCATGAGTTGGTTCCTAGAAAACCTTTTCTGGGGCCTTCAGAAAATTCACTGCAAAACAAATATAAGTGACACGTATTATATCCAGCTTTATATCCAGTCTCCAAAAAGAGGAGACCAAGAGTTGCACATTTAAAAATGTTTCATTTAGTACTGGGTTGAAACCCATAATAATTTTTATCATGGAGAAAGCAAGTACTCTACTATAGTTGCTTTTCTTTTGACGTCAGTGACTTGGCCAGAGATACTATTGTTCTTTCCATTGCTAGGAGTTTCATTAAAATTCAACCAGCTACTTAAGTCCTGGTCACCCCCATTCTCCTTTCTCCTTTCAGCCTTTACCATTTTCTTCATGCTGCTCTTTCTTAAACTCGGTCTTATATAGATCTCTGCATCCAGAAAATGTTCCACAGTACACCGAACTGTCCAGAAGAGAACACAGTAGCTAGCTCTCTGCCTAAACACCTCCGCTGACCACAGAGCACCTCATTTTGTCCTTTAGATTTCCTTCGCCACTGACTGAATCCAAGGTTATTCGCTTAAGGAATGCCTGTGGGGAGTCTGTGTTGACTTCCAGTTCTGTTGGTCTTTGTCCCTTGAGTCTTAGCCTTGTGGTTGAACACTTCTTTGTTGCATCTTGACTTGCTAAAATACCAGCCTAGTACTTCATCCAGCAGTGCTGGTGCACACAAAGCTTCACAGAGTGTGACCAACTTCATGATAGACTACTAGTGAGAATCCTCGTCTCTGTGCCCCGTCACTGAGGGATCGTCCACTTCCTCTGGTGGGACAATGAAGCTTTCCCAGATTTAGGGCCATCAGGGGCCTGCGATTCTACATTGAGAAACCTTTATCTAAAGTCAGGACTTATCCAACAATTTCATTTAGCAGGTTTGCTTTGTTTTAGACCAAGGGAATATCTAGTTCATATCCTCCAACTTTTCCAATGGTAGGTGGAAGGTAGAAACCTTGTAGGGACAGAAAAGAACAAAAGGTCCAGTGCTTAAGTGTCAAAATGTCTGCCTTGGACTCCCAACTCTGCTCTGGTCCTGTGACCATTGGAAATCTCTTAACCTCTAAAATGCCTTATCTTTGTCAGAGAAGCTAGAATCAAAGTCTCCTTCAAAAAGCTGTAGGAAGGATAAAATATATATAAAATACTTCACAGTTATTGATTGTAGAAGTCATTCAGCAAATGATTTTGCTCTCATTGTTGGGAGTGAAATGCTATCAAAATCATAGTCACACAAATAAAAAGAAATTAAGCAATTAGTTCCATAACCAGGGCATTTTATTATTGGCAACAACTATGTCAAGGTCCTTGTTACACCTATACAGTGGGTAAACCAGGAAAACAGGCTTCCACGTCAGGGAACCAGTTTCTTTTTCTGTAACAACTTTAAAAAGCCACTTGTACACTCTAATTTTGTAAGGACTCGGTTTATCTATACTTACTGATAATACTCCTTTGCTCTTTATAGCTGTGTATACAAATTGCACTTATTAAAATTGAGAGCATTAAGGAATGCACTTGAAGTAATTCTGAATACAACTATGATGTTTTTGCTCACATTAATGTTTTCCAAGGAGACCTTATCGATGGGACAAAAACCTCTACAGATTCTCTTCAACATTGTTTCAAAGACTCTCCATCACAGGGGCTGAAGATCACAAGGGCCGCTTGCAATGTTCTGTACCAGGTAGCTGCTCCTTAGCATTCACTTCTGAGGTCTTGTCCCTGAGAGGTCATACATGAGCAATTTTAATAAATCTCCTTCGTGACATACCACCCCTGATGCATGGCTCCCTTATTACATCTTCAGTTGCTGGCTGCTAAGTAGAATCTTCTGAGAAACGCCAGTGTTTTAAAGATTGCCTGAATCCCAGACAGCAGTTGTTCAAAATGAAAATGGCAAAGAGACTTGGAGGCAAAGTAGAATGAACCTCGGGGTGTCTTAATGCACAGTGTTATGAACGCTGGTTCTGCTGCCAGTGGAGGTGCTTGAATAACAAACCAGCGTGTGCTCATCTCTTTGTGAACTCAGACTCATGCTATGTAATTCAAGGACATAGTGATCATGAGCAAATGAAGGTCAGCAGCTAAAATCTCCTCCCCACATCAGTTCTCCTCTGCCACAGAAGAACATGACTATCTTTGGAATTGTTTCTGTATCTCTTAGAATGCTCAGCTAAATAAATGGCAGGCTATTTGAGGAGGCACTGAGAAGATTTGCTGCTGCTTATAATTTAATTTTATATGAGATCATTATACATTAGTCAGAAGGGCTATGATTACTTCTATTTTGTAGATTGAGAAAGAAAATACACAGAGATTCATTTGCCTAAGTTTGACTGCATATATGTCTTGTTTCGTTAATTTGAAGAAAAGAAATAGGAGCTGAAGCCAAGGCTGTACCATTGGATGCTGTCTTCTTCCTGCTGCGAAGTCATGTCTGGACACTGTATTTCAGGGGGTTCTCTTACTGGGGGCATTTTGTTTTTTGTTTTAGATTCTCTTGGTTGTCTTAAGATCCAGTCAGGGCTAAAAATGATTGGCTTAGGTTAAGTGAGGAATTCAATAGACATCTATAAATGGTCCCATCCCTAGCACATTGTCTCCTACTCTGTGACTGCTGAATATTGATGCCTAACAATACAAAGCCAGACACTCCTCTTGGAAATTTAAACAGGCCAGTATGTGTGTCTTGTGGCCTTTTTGTTTTTAAGAGGCAGGGGTGAATACTGCAAGTTACCTTACAAGACACATAAGCAGATTGAAATATTGCATCAAGAAAGCCCAGTCCATGAGTAGAGCATATCCATCTTGTAGAATACTCATCCCACATGTAGAATCTCAAGAAGGTTTAGTGCACAGGAGATAAATTAACAGAATGGATAATGTTTACTCCAAGGGGGCAGGGCTATGTGGGAACAGGCTGATTTCTCTTGTAAGGTACAACTCTTTGGCCCCTATCCGTTGCAAATTGCAACTTAATTCCCATCACCTTCTTGTCCCTGCAGTACGGATCCCGGTTAGCAACTGACAGAGTCACCATATCCACAGCACAGTCCTGGCTGGCCACCTGCTCTGTGATGACAGACAGATTGCCTGGGACACTGCAGGAGGCTGAAGCACACTGAGATGGCAATCTGACCCAGCTGCAGGCTTGGGGCTGTAAGCTGACCCTCTGTTAGTTACCTTAGGAATTACCGATAAACTGTCCTTTGGCTCAATTTATGAACAATTCAAAGGCTGTCTTATTTTGTCTGTTAACAACGGTTCATGGGGCAAATATTTATAAACATTAAGATTGAATTTGCGTTGCTATTTTAGAATCAAGGAACGTTTTAAGCATTTTAGCTGTATTCAAAGTCATTAAACAGTTCATTGAAAGAAAAGTAACTGGGAAGAGCAGAGAAAAAACAATTCATGGCTGTCATTTTAATGTATTGGTTTATTCAGCTATTTGTGTGTTTTTAAATTTGATTACATTTGTGTGTGTATTTAGGCCAAGCAACACCCAAGAATTAGCGCTCTCCTTTACCATGTAAGACTCAGGGATCAACCTCAGATCCTCAGTGTTGGTGGCAAGTGCCTTAACCCACTGAGCCAACTCACTGGTCCCTAGTCTTTCATATCTTAATGCAGCAACATTTATGAAGAAATATTATGGGCCATATATTGTCTCAGATACTGAAGAGATAACAGAAAAAAACAGAAGGAAAATTCCTATTCTATTCTAACACAGACAAATGATGGACTGGAAAAAATTTAGAAAAGAAATATGTCTTAGGTATCATATGAAACAAGACAAGGCAAGCAGTAAAGTAAAAACAAACAAAGAGCAATAACGAAACTGCAGTACAGCGTTTAGGGAGTGGGAACTAAATTAGGTGGCCATTTAAAAAGAAGGTCTATTGATCCTACTGCCATCTTTTCAAGTTCCCAAAAGGTGAAATGACACAGCATGGTGCTTTGTTTGGTAATTTGTTTCTGTCCCACACTGATGCTCTCTCGGACCCTCCTCAGGGACAGAGAGCTTTCTCAGGGCAGATGCACGGACAGGTGAAAGCAGCTCTGCATAGGATGTTGTCACAGGATACAAACCTAACTGGTGTAGGAGGTTTTTCTGTTTGCGTGTTGATTTCATTGGTTGAATAAAGAAGCTGCCTTGGCCTTTTGATAGGGCAGCCCTTACGTGGGTGGAGTAGACAGAACAGAATTCTGGGAGGAAGAAAGCAGAGTCAGAGAGAGCCGCCTGCCATGAAGCTACCAGGTCAGACATGCTGAATCTTTCCCGGTAAGCCATGGCCTCGTGGTGACATACAGATTATTAGAACTGGGTTGAATCAAGATGTGAGAGTTAGCCAATAAGAGGCAGCAATTTAATTAATACAGATCTCCGTGTAATTATTTTGGGCATAAGCTAGCATGCATGGTCGCTGGGACAACAAGCAGCCTGCCAGCCCGGCTTATAAAAACATGGAATCAGGTACATTTTGGTCCTTATCTGTGATCAAATATTCAATTATATAATTATCACCAAATCAAAAGCTACAATTTTTATATTGAATTCCAAACTGGCAACTTACTTTTTATTTTTATTCAATATCATGATCTTTTACTATTAGGGCTTTATATACTTAGTTTCAATTTTAATTAGAGGCTTATAGGCGAAAACGGAATATGGCCCGTGCATATACTATGCATCAAAGTATAAAACAGATGCACCCGTTTTGTTTCTTTTGTGAGTTTTTAATTTTTTTTTAACTCATGTACAAGGTAAAACAGAAATCCTGAATGTAGAAAGTGTTCAAGAAAAGGCAGTGCTTAGGTGGAAATTATTCAGTACTTAAAGTAGATTCCTGACTCAGAAGAGCGATATGTAAGTGCACTTTGACTAAATTTTACCATTTAATGGGCCACCCTTGCTTTATTACATGGCAGTGGGGTAAAAGTTTAGTGCCTGAGATTTTAATTCATCTTGCAAAAGAAAATGGGAAGTGACCATTCTATCCAGAGACATGAACTAAGTTCTGTGATTGCTTTAAAAAGTACATCTGACACCATTCCTTACTTCTAGGGTCTTTATCTTACAGGTCAAAGAGATTCATGGTTTTGAAGAAGTGGGTGCTATAGTTGTGAACAGGCACCTTGACTATGTGTCGGAGACTTGTTAAGGTGAGCATGACCGTGGATAATGAGATGATTTTTAAAAGGAGGAACAAACGGAGAACCATAACAGTTTCCCCCCTCTGGCTCAACTACTGGCGGAATACCATAGCCTCCCACACTGGTAGTTTCCAAAAGTAATGTTTTCATTTCGAAGAGAATCATTCTGTTGGATGAAACACAGATAACTTCTATAATGCTGCTACTCTAAGGAAAACAATCGCTTTCAATAGTGGGGGTGGGGTGGTAGCCTGCACTCCCAGCCAGAGGATATTTCATTAATGAGATGATGAATGGTATTAATAAAAATCAGACAGACTCTGGGTTGGTTTTATGACCGTGTTTAAATTCTCTGCAGACAACGCACCCTCTTGGTCTTTGAATAGTAGATTTACTGTCTTCTTTGTGCGCCCTTGTGTTTTAAAAGAGGTTAAAGTAATCTAAGAATATCTGGTCTTCCTCCTATGACATGCACCTAACCTGATCTTACTAGCAGGTGAAAAAACTCCCTTCCCAATCCACTACGTGTGAAAGAAAAACAGAGCTAAGGTTGGTAAAGTACATACTTCATGCAAGTCTCTTAATTCTTTTTTTTTTCTTCCTTAAGACAGGACTTCTTTACATGTATGGTTATCCTGGAACTCACTTTGTAGACCAGGTTGGCCTCAAACTTACAGAGATCCTAAAAGTATGTGTCACTACCACCCAGCAAGCCTCTTAGATCTAATCACAACCAATTGATTAAAACTTTAGAAATAGTCTAAATCAGTGAAATCTGAATAAAATCACAGCATTCAATCAAATCATTTTCTTTTGAGACCATCACCATCTACATCTATCTGCCTATTTATCTATGTATCTATCTATGTATCTATGTATCTATCTATATATAATCCACCCACCTATGTATCTATCCATCCTCTATCTATCTATCTATCTATCTATCTATCTATCTATCTATCTATCTATCTATCCATCCACAGGAGGGCATTGTTTGTCTAAGAGCTGTCTTAGTTGTCACATAGCAGGTTCAAAGACAAAATCTCTCAGTGTAATTCTTTATGCATATTTCAACATCTCTTCTGGTACATTTTTAATGTGATACAACCTAAAAAACCTATATATTTATTATTATGAAAAAACATAGTATCCATATAATGCTGGTTATATAAAATTTTATAAAATGTATTTATAAATGAAAAACACACTTTAGAATTTTATCTTTTTCTCAAAAGACAGAGGCGGGCAGATCTCTGTGAGTTTGAGGCTGGCCTGGTCTACATGAGCTTGTTCTAGGGCAGATAAACTCTGTCTCGAGAAACAAAACAAAACAAAAAAATCAAAGAAACAAACAAAAATTACCATTTTATCTTCTCTTTTAAGGTAATCTTGAATTTGTATGTAAATAGGTATATGTCATTAATATTAGTCAATTAAATCTAATTATTACCTGCAACTTTAAATATGCAAACGTTTCTTTGCATGTGTATTAGTTATTTTTCCTTTGCGGTGATAAAATGTTATGACCAAGGCAAGTTGAGACTGAGTTGGTCTTGGCTCACAGTTCCAGAGGGTGAAGAGGCAGTGATGGTGGCCAGGAAGCATGGCAGTGAGCAGGCATAGTGGCAGCAGCAAGGAGCTAAGAGTTCACACTGACAGCCACAATCAGGATGCAGAGACTGGACAGGCATTGACAAAGGACTTCTAAGGATCAAAGACCTCCAGTAGGGACACACTTCCTCCAACAGCACCTCAAACAGTCTTTCTAACTGGGGATCAAGTATTCAGAGAGCTGGGCCTGAGATGTGGGGCCACTCTTGTTTAAACCACTAGAGAATATAAATATGAATGTTAAAAAAACTTAATGAATTTCCTGGCACTTTTTTTTTCCTTGTAAGAAAGGGAAAGTTTCTTGTGTTAAAAAAAAAAAAAATCAGAACACAGATGAGTTTTGAGTTTTGTAGGAGCAATTATTTGAGTTTGGGGACCAGTGCATGAAGAGCTGAGAAGCCTGGCCTTGGTTCCTTCTTGAGGACAAGATCATCTGCTTGCTTCACATTCACTTTCAGCAAGGAATGAATCAGCCCGACAACACCTTAACTCCCCAGCCCTTTGCCTCATTTCCTTCCTCACACGTGATTCCCAAGACTCTTTTCTGCTCTCTCTCTTCTGGGATGAGTACGAAAGAGAGAGGTCAGGCGTGATGACACACACTTATATTCCCACCACTTGGGTGGAGGCAGGCAAGGCAGATCAGAAGCACAGGGTCATGCTCAGGGAACATAGTAATTTCAAAGCCCAGCTTAGGCTACAGGAGACCCCATGACTGTGTCTCAAAAGCAAACACATACAACTAACAATTGGGAAGATTAAAAACTAATTGAATCACATATAGGCACAGTTTTACTTTCTTTGTTATGCTATGTGGTGTGTCTCCTTGTGAGTATTAATAATTAGCATCTATAATTAGCACCATGGCTAAAATTCTATTCCAGATACTTTATCTGGATACTTGGTACCTTGTCACTGTGCATTGCATGCATTCTTCAGTGCTCTCTGCATCTTTACTTTGTTTGGGCTTACAGATAAGGAAGAATGATGGCAGAAAAAAAAATATTGCTTGTCAATGTGAGCAAAAAAACAACAACAAAATAAAACCCACTGACTTGATTCTGCAATCGAAACAGTGCTTTCTACAACGTTAAAAGATCACTGTATTCCCACTGTTTAGATACAGGTGATATCTGTTACTAGGGAAGTATTTTAAATGTCATGAGGATATCTTCAGTAGAGAGATGCAATGGCAGCTGCGGATGTATTAAGGGCACAAAAGAGAGGTCACCTATAAGTACAGGGCATTCACATTTAAGTTCTCATGGTGTCTGAAGCTTTCTGTCCCCTCTGAGGCAATGCTCAGCACAGAGCCAATGGGGTAGGTTGGCCACAGTATGAACTTGCTGCAGCCTTTGCCAGAAAGTCTTCACTAGACTCTTCTCGTTCAGACACTGTGGAAGCCTGGGAAAGGAGGTTGAGTGAAGCCAGGCTTGTCATCAGAACGGTACTACTCTCTAGGGACAGTCTGGAAATTCAGGCATGGGGTGTGTAGTTATCACAAGGATGCAGAACTTGCTAAAATAGCCAGGAAAACAACACATCTTGCAATGTGTGGGGCAGTTGGGTTCAATAAATAACTGCCCCTCCTTCCCTATATGTTCTGAAAGTTCTACAGACCATTGGGTAGAAGAAAAATCTATGATCCAACTTTTCAGTCTTATCTGTTTTTTTTTTTTATGTAGGAACCAATACTTTTTAAAAATGCATTTTAATTTACACTAATTTTTTTTCTCCAGGAATGTAATTATTGTGTATATTGAAGATAGATTGTACTTTGTTTCATTTTTAATTAAACCCAAACTGATTACCATCTCTTTAAGGCCATTCCTAAAACTTAATTCACTGATGGCAATAGTGCCTGTTAGAGTGTGTATCTGGCCTTCATGTAGTTCTACATAATGAGGGAAAGCTGGATTATGACACTTTATCATCTCTTTCTGTCATTCATTACGTGTATGGCATAGGATCCATCATCAGTTTCCGATTAGAACAATGAACTGCAATATGGCCAATATAAAAGGAGTAATATGATCTCAGAGAATGCTCTTATATGTATGTGTTGGAAACTTAATTCTTGGATAAGTAGCATGCCTGTTGAGAGGCAGGGCCTGATGAGAGGTGTGTGATCCTCAGGGTTCTGTCCTTACAAATGCGTAATTGCCACCATGAAAGGGCCTGTGGGGGTGGATGTGATCTCTTTGTCCTCTTTGTGAGCAGAGGGTAGTTTCCTTTGTCACCTCTCTGACTTCTAACTCCTGCCATGAGAAGACATAGTGAGAACTCCATTAGTAGTTCTATGGCCTGGGATTTTCAGTTTCCAGACTATGAGAAAATAAAATGTCCGATTTTCAAAAATTTCCAGTCTCTGATATTTTGTGCAACATGGTGCAGTGCAATATGAACTAAGACAACAGGGAAACCGAGTTTGATAGCATTGATAACCGCCAAGCTTATGACCCCCCTCAAAGGTTAAACACAGGCTGATTCATAAGAATAAATGTTAAGGAAAATTTTCAGTTAATTAAAAGTTACATTTAAACGTAAATAGAAAAGAACCAGTCACTAGAATAGCTATACATGAATGACACTGTCCTATACGGACAAGTTCTTCAAAGAACAGAAGCGAGGAAGAAACTCCATTGCTACATCACTGGAGGCCCTCATAGGAAGACTCCCTTCCAGTTCTTATGTCCAGTAAGATGGCCTGAGACCTTCACACCAGAAAATTAGCAAGAAGGTGGAATGGCCATTCTGTAGATAACTAACTGCCGGTACACTCACAATTGCTCTGAGCCTTGCTTCCCTTGCAAACTGATCTGCTAATGACTTTTCTGACTTTCTCAATGTTATTTTGAGAGTCTTGAGGGTGCAATAAGAAGTGCTGTGTAATGACAAAAAATATGGTTATGTATTTTCTTGGCTTCTGCAGTATCCACTCACACGCTGTGCATATAATAATAACTCATAATTCATGTAGGTTGGTTGAATGTGTCCCCCTTTTCTACTTGTGAAACACAGACTCTAGCAACTTGTGACTTGGATTGCATTTCTAATGGATACTGCTTAATTTCTTCATGTTTGTATATGAGGTACGTGGAAAACTATTATTATTCTTATAGGAACCAACTATTAAAAAATGAACTTAAAATAATTCAAGGGAGGCTGAATGCGAGTTTTAAAAGATTGATTGAAAGTAGAATCCTAGGTGGGGCACGCCAGGAGGAGAGTTATTTAAAGGTCCTGTAGAGAAGACTGGAGCCAATCCCCAAGACTGGCTATGACTAGGTTGATTAGAACAGATTGCCCACCATGTCCTCGAAGGTATCTACCTCGTCCCCAAGATTCAGCCTCAGTTCTTGCACATGCAAACTCTCTACTGTTAAACTAACTCTTAACATTTCTGTCTTGAACATGACAGTCTTCTGCCTAGAGCTGAGAGTGGGCCACCGGTATGAACCCAGTGTACTGAATGAGTGTTTCTAAGTGAAAGAATTTACCCTGTAGAACACTTCGTCTCCATCCTTGCTGATCCTGACAGGGAAAAGGGCATGACGGTGTTATTAACTGCTACTAAGTTTAGATGGAGAGGGAACAAAAGCCTGAACTACTTAATCTGCTTCTCTAAATTATCATTTTCTCAATTAAAGGCAATGGTTAATGTTGTTGTCTCCTTTCACGTTTCTTCTGCAGAATAAGGATTTGTTACCCTTTGGCTATCTTTAGAGACTCCCCTCCCTGCACTAATTAAAGGTCATATGATGTGTCCTCCCATTTGACATTCAAATAAATTAATTCACAGCGTCTATCTTGTCATTCTCTCCTCAATGCTGTCTCCCTCAATTAAATCCACTCTAAGATTTTTATTTCCAAAGAAATCAATAGTTATTTTCTGGCACACCTTCGAACTCACTAGTCACTCTGTTTTACCTAGTACATCGGTGATCTTGAATTTCACCTTTAATCATCAGAAAGTGGTTTTGAGTTACAAAATTGAATAACTTTTTGCACTTGACTACATCATTATATATAAACAAGCTAGACTTAATAACCACTTGCTATTAGTATAAGTTGGAGCAAATCAGTTCAGCTAGATCTCAAGTTGAGTATGTGCAAATTATCTGAGCTGAATTGACTTAGGTTTCTTTTCCAATTAAAACATCAAGCTTTAGTGTCATAAAGTCTCAGTGTCTACTCTTTTATCTTTTAATCTTATTGTTTACCATTAGACATGCATCAGATTCTATAAGAGAAAACTGTGAAATTATCAGCTGTGGTCCACATTTGTGGGAACTTTTTAACATGTACAAGTTATAGTCATCCATTTTCTCTTGAAACATAACTTTGTAGTGAAACTAATCTTATTAGCTCTTCCTTTAGTGTTTATGTTTGTCGAACTCTTTACTTTTATGACCTTTCCTAGAAATATGCTTTTCTCCTATGAATTTAAACAGTTTGGTAGAATAGTTCTTAGAGCATTTGCAAAGATGTGATGTAAGTGAGTATGTGCCTATGGGGTCAGAAGAAGGCATCAGATCCCTGGAACTGCAGTTACAGGCAGTTGTTAGCCGCTCGTAATGTTTTCTTGAAATCAAACCTAGGTCCAGTAAAAAGAATCAAAGACTCATAACCATTGAGCCTGTTTCCAGTCCCTCGAAGCATTTTTATTCTGAAAATGTTGTGGTGTCTTTTAACATGATTATAAACAACACTCATTAAGTTAAAGTAAGTGCCGAAGTACTTCTAAGCCAGAAAGGGTTTTAGATCTCTGAAGTCTCTACCTTTAACTTCTTAATTAAAGGGTCTTCTTTTCTGAATTCTGTGCAGTCAGTGTGCACAAGCATTGTCTATATAGTAATCAATGTTTAAATAATTGAGCAAATTTCAGTGGATACAAAGTTGAGAGCAAACAAAATCTCAGTTGTCAACTGATAGTCAATTTTGTTACAGGTAAATTTGGCAAACATTGATCATTTCAATGCCTGTTTAAACCACATTTAATTCATCATCACACACTTCAGTTTATACCTTAAAAATGACTATATTTTATAATTATAATATTATCCCCGTTAAAAAGTTAACAATAATTCTCTGTGCTCACCACAGATCCCTGATGATCTCATTAAAAATATGTCTATGATTGGTTTGAGAAAAATTGATCCAAGCAAAATTAAAACATTAAATTTTTTGAGTATGAATATATAAAGAAAATGAATTCATTTTCTTCTGCCAAGTTTCACACTCTAGAATTTGCTGAATACAGTTCCTGGTGTTTTAAAATAGATATTTCTGTCCCTTGTCTTTCTTCCCTGTAAATGTCAATGATACCGGCTGTGATTCTGTCATAGGTATAGTGTTGTGTATATATTTTCCACATAAAAGACAGAAATAGAGTCAGGTTGCTTTCTTTCTCAGTATGTTTAGGATTTTGTCAAGGTGGTTCAATTATAAGGTTCCCCACCCAACATTGTAATGAGCCACTGATAATTTTTGCCTCCATCTATTGTTTCATTAAAGATCTCAAAAACATTTCTATTTGAAAAAATATAATTCATTCATTTGAAATAAAGAATTTGTCTTATCAACTTCTGGTTTATCCCAAAGCTTTATTTGAATAATATTTTACTGCTTTCACTAAATCTGATGAGTACCTGCTATTTTTTAATTTTTTCTTCTTGGAACTGATCCTCATTTTTTGTTTATCTCTCCACTTTTTACAGAGACTATACATTTCCCACTGTATTTAAATTTAAAATTTTCCTAAGGACAATCTGACAGACTACATAAGTTCTAATGTGCATATTCTTGGAGTAACCTGTCTTAAGAAAACAATTATAGAATGGTAAAGTATACATGCACGGAAGTTCAAAATGGAATTTTCTGTGGCAAAAATTCACCACAAACAACTTAAGTGTCCAAAATTAAGTTGACAGACTCATATTGATAATCATAAATAGTCACTAAAGTGACATTAATGATCTATGCTGACATTAACAGCATGACATATAAATAAATACAGATCAATAAGGACATGAACATACATTGTTAGAACATATTGTGTTAGAACTATGTTAAAAAATTCATCTGTTGTTGTATCCTGTGGTGACTGAGAAAACAGTTTTATGCTTATACATTTATAGATACAAATATACTGATATAATGTATACCTGAAAATTATGAAAAGTTGTCCCTTCAGTTACTATATTTTTAATTTTAGGTGGTGACATATGAATAGTTTTTCTTTTGGATATCGCTTCCTTCCTGAAAAACATTATTGTTTACAAGAAAAACAATTTAAATTTAATTAACTTTATGATTATAGAAGTATCCTCAATCAGGGAAAAAAGCCTTATGATTTACGTGTGATACAAACTACTAATTTTCCCCTACTAAGTCTCAGTGTATATATCACACAAGATAGGTAACAATTTATCTATACCTGCATTGTGCAACTCAACACTCCAGCATTTACTTATTTGTTTGTTTGTTCTTTTGTTCATTTATTCATTTATGTATTGATTGATTGCTTCTGTTTGTTTGTTTGTTTTGAGATGGGGTTTCAGTCTATATCCCAAGCTGGCCTGGAACTCAATGGGTAGAGCAGCCCAATCTTGAACTGCAACAACCCTTCTGCCTTAGTCTTCCAGATGCTGGTGTTAAAGGAGTTCTACCCCCAGCTCCATCTTTTAAAATGTAATCTACAGACTCGATGGCTATAATCTGTGAAAATGCTGACTGGGAAGCCCCGAGGAAGGCTTTGCAATGAATGAGGACTCTATTTTTCAATCGTGAACTCAGCACATGTTCTGAGCTCAGAGGCTCTATCGATATTATACTGTTTAATCTTTAGAACGCGCCTCTATCATAAGTATTAATAAGTGCTATGCAGGTAATAAAGATATACAAAGCTCAGACCCAGGGTCACTTTATTTTCACGTCCTTTCTTCACCTGTTTGACCACTGCATTCCATCTCTGCCTTTCAAGTCCTACCTGATAAATCTTGACCACACAGAGACTATCTTACTCAATCCTCTCTCACTACACGTCTCTTTGAATTCACTGCCTGTTCCACCCATGTCTACATTCCCACAACACTGGAAGAACTTCAGTCTCTGAAAGCTTATGCTCCCCCCCCATACAAAGATAGCAACAAATTGTAAGTTAAACACACTGTATTCCTTTTGTTGTTTCCACATCAGTCATATAGAAAGTGTGTCCTTCATCAAAGTAAGAAGACATTGTCCTGAGCATTAGTCTTGAAATACCTATTCGTTCACCCCAGTACAAAAAGAAAAAAGGAAACCTGAAAAGATTGTTGCAATTTTAGTAACTCGAAGCTTAAAAAACAAACAAATAAACAAACACTAGAAGGAGTAGAGGCCTTCAGCAAGTTAGGCCTACATCTTATTCAAAAACTTTCAACAACAGCAACAAAATACATATATGCATTGTACCGGCAAAGCTTGAAAATAAGACATTACCTACAATCTACCTACAATACATACTCTTTTAGCACACAAAGACAGAGGACTCTTCCTACTATAGAAGAAAAATGGACTGGGATTCACTTCAACAAATATGTCCTAGGGCTGAGTCAGGGGAGCTGTAAACACGGGGTGTGGAAGAAAAAGAATCAACGTGGTGTGCAGGGCCAAGTGTTGTCCAGGGACCATCTGCCTTCTCCACACAAATTCCATAGTAAACCTATCCTTGCACACTGCGGAGTCAAGCAAATCAGAGTTTGTCAGGAATTGAGGCTCCAAGCCTGACAATATCTGCTACTCACATTCTCCTTGAATCCTTGGAGCTTTATCAAATCTTGCCTTTTAAAAAATTGAGAGAAGACACTCTGTTCCTCTCTACCCTACAGAAGTGGGGAGACTGCCTGGGCAACACAGAGAAAGCACATAGCAAAAAGTGAAACACGGTGTGAAATAAAGCACAGCTATAATATTATTATATGATCCTGTATGGATGGTAAGCAGCATCCATCTTGGTTAGCTCACAGTGTGCAGCCTTGTGTTTTATAGGCCTAATGTGGATTTCCTCTGTTTGAGGGTTTACAATTATACCAACAAACAATAAAATTTTAATAAACTATTCTGGCTTCATGAAATTTGCATAAACAGAAACTAGAATTATAGTTTACTATATTTGTGAGTGTTGTTTATTTGCGGACTCAATGTCCTATGAGCAGCCACGTACAGAGGATGATAGTGAAACAATATTTAGTATAGCTGTGGTTTCAGAGTTCATGGCTGACAGGGCAGCCCAGAGCTTGCCAAGTTTGAAGTGAATTTATAATACAACATAATTTGGCTATGTCAGTTGTACACCCTTGCACTCAGGTGTGAATCTCAAAAAAGCAAATGGAAGGTGCTGTTTACATCAGAAAGAAGGTAGACTTGAATGATGCCATTGGGACATTTCTGTCTTCTGCAATGTACTTTAGTTTTGTTTCCAGCTTGGGTCTGCTCAAGTGAAAGAGATGAGACACAGAAAACCCAGAAACCAAAGAACATGATAGGAAGGCACTTAAGATATTTTCCATGGGAGATTAAAGAATAACCCTGGGATGATTATAAATAAGTTTATTTGGTATGGATCCAGATAGCAACTTTCCATGAATGGCCAAGTTTAAACTTTTTCAACTTCTCACTCTTGTCTCTTCTGGAAATGTTCTTCACTATACAGCTAACCAATCCTCAAGCCCATCCCAACACTCCTTGTCCATCTACCCTGCCTAACTGTTTTCCATAGCACACAATTTCTGTCGTCTAATTTTATTAACAATTTATTAATATGTCCTGTTCTGGAATAATACATCGTGTTACGGAAGATGTTTAATAGGTCTTATTGCAATAGCGTGCTGCAGAGAAGGGACTGGTTCATGAATATTTTTGAATAAATAAGCCAGGATTTTCCAAAATGTGCAAAGAGTGGTGATAAAGTGTGCGTGGTTTCTATCATAATTAATTGGTGGGTGATGGTCCTGTTTACTATAGCATTAATGAAATGATGCTCTCTAGAAAATAGTCTTTGGTACTTGAGATTGAACCTTGCACTTGCTAGAGGAGGAAAGAAGGTGAAGTCAGAGAGATGCCATGTAGCTGCCGAAGAAGAAGGATGCCAGATCCTTACCAGTAAGCCACATGCTGGTGGAGATACACAGATTAATAAAAATGGGTTAATTTATGATATAAGATCTAGTTAGGGATATGTCTAAATCATTGGTCAAACAGTGTTGTATTAATATAGTTTCTGTGTGATTATTCGTGTATGGGCAGCCAGGAATCCAAACTGCAATCTCCACTTACATATCCTCCCTCCTTTAGAGCGCTCAGAATTATCTAGAAAGGTTGAATAAACCAGGAAGTTTGTCTCAGGACCATATGCTCTTGGTTACAATGTTATATTATAAAACTTTCTGAAGATTGATGAGAAATAATGTTTATGAGCCTTTATTCATGCTATAGATTAGTGGTTCTAAGTCATGACCCCTCAGGGAATCACATATCTGATATCCTAAGCATCAGATATGTAAATTATGGTTCAGAATAGTAGCAAAACACGTTACAAAATAGCAACAAAAATAATTTTATAATTGGTGGTCAGCACAATATGAGAAACTGTAAGTAAAGGGCCAGAACATTGGGAAGTTTGAGAACACTTGCTATAGACAAATAGATTCCATCAAATGTCTGGATCTATTGAGGACCTTTGTGAAAGAGAAAGTCATAATGGTACACAAAATAGCTATTGTCTTGCAGTGTAGAGAAATAGATGTACCGCAGTGACCAAGGTCCCTGTCTTAAATTATGTTAACTTCATACATACAAATGCTAATCTAAGTCATAAGCCGCCAATAACTACATTCCTACATAAATGCATTACGCTTATGACTTAGATTAGCCTTAGTCAGGTTTTGTGGACCCCGCTACTTTTAAAACTTATTCTGAGTGCCACACAACTGTAGTTTATGTGAAAAATATCTATAGATATTGACATCAGAAATTAAAATAGAAACTTGTGTAACTATTCGTCTAGAAACAACAACGATATATTCACTGCATGGTAACATAGACAACACATCTTGTAAAAGTCACTGACCTTCCCTGGGCAGGGAGGTGTGTTCAGCTCAGCAGTGGAACACCTGGACCCTGGTTTTAGCTCTAAGCAGCCAAACCAAAACTACAGCAACCAGTTAGAGAAAAACGAAACCACAAATGGATGCATTTGACAGCGTAGCTTGTGAGAGGGGTGTGTGTGCTCTCTCTCCGATCTAGCTTAGGAGATGAGAGACCAGTGCTCCTTTCTGTCTCTCCACTTGAACTGCTGCAAGCATTATAAGACTTGTGTCTTTTGCAAAATTCCCCTGCCCACAGGTGTGAAAAAGAGAATGAAAAGGCAAATAAGATCTCTGTCATCTTAGGAAACTACCATGGCCTCCATGATCCCCTTGAGAACTCTTCAGGGTATTGGGTGGAGGAGCAGCGGTCAGAGAAGAGTTTTGAGAAATGTCTTAAAATGACTGGCTAGGAAAGCGCATCAAAACAATGACCAAGAAAAGTCACCCTAGGGCTTCTTTTCTTTTTTCTTTTATTAACAACACCAAGAATGAACTTATTTATTTTCAATGGCTTCTTCCCCAAAAGTTAACTTTCTATGATTCCTTTCAAATTTTAGAGATTATGGGAAATTTTTTTTTCCTACCTCGAACACTTTTTATGGAAGGGAGAAATGAAAGAATTATATTACAATCTCAAAAATGAAAATAAATTATTTAAAATGAACTAAAATTTTAAAAAGATAATTGATAACCGAATTATTAGCAGGTGTAGTTTAAGAGCTTTCATTTTTGGCCAAAAGCCTGGAAATAACTAATGAGAACTGAATGCATTATCCCTTGGTCAGTAAAAAGTATTGTGAGGTTAGTTGGGAAACTTCTTGACTCCTAGATGGGAATTCATCCCTTTCCTTGGTCATGTATTTCTCCTATGGTTAACGGTGACCCATGTTCATGTGCCTTCCTCAAAGGGCAACTATGACACAAGTCCCAAGGCTGGAGGCAGCTTAGTGTTTTTCAGGATCACTTTGTATGGCTGCTGTGGAGGGGACTTTGCTTCTCTTGGCTCCTAATGGTGCCAATTCATTCATTTAGGAGTGGAGACATGAAGTCCTGCGCCTGTGAAGCTCACCTCACCTGAGGAAGACTGAAAATAAATGAAATTGACCCTAATGTTTGACAGTGAAAAGTCAGATTTAAAAAAAAAAAGCAAACAACAGGGGCTAGAGTGACAGAAACAGGATTTAGGCAAAGTGATCAGAGAAAATCCTACCAGGAGCCCTGCGTCAAGAGAGAAGGAGTCAAACTATGGGACAAGGATGGGGGGTATCCCTAAAACATATCCATCTCCTCAGGTTGGAAGAAAGTTGACTTGGAAAAAAAAATAACAGTAAATAAAAGACTGTGGGAAGTGAAGGTTATGGCCAGGGACTTTATGTTAGATCACAGGAGGTTGCTACATTGTTTACAGGGGGTACAGATCAACTCAGAATTTATCCCAAGAGAATATGATATTGAAGAAGAATTTAGAATACCTGGAGATTTGAGCTGGGGGCAGATGGGAGCAGAGGACCAATGTACCAAAAGTTGCTTGTGCCTTTAACTAAGGGAGCTAACAATGCAATAAAAGTGATATATTTTCTAAGCAGAGTCAATTGGACAGACAGCTGAGACTCCAGTCTCCAGGAATGAGGGGCAGGGTAGATTTCCTTGTGACTGTGAAGTTGCTGTGGATTCTCAATGACAATGAGAATCCAGTGGGCTCAGTGTTGACTGGGTAATTAGTGCCTGCTCTAAGGCAGGGGCTGTCCTTGGAGCTCACAGACAGTGGAAGAGAAGAGAAACAGAAGGGAGGGGAGGACAAGAAGAGGAGACACAAGTGATAACTGGCGGTAGATGGCTGTTCAGGCCCAATTCACACAGAGCAGCTTGAAGGCCTAGCATCCTAGTGGGAAACTAATAGAATATATGGAAAAATGATGACACAGGAAATAGCTCTGCTAACTCAGAAAGAGCAGCTGTCACACCCCGTGAACGCTTTCGGCACCCCTGCTGCTGTCATCAGGGGTGGGGTGGGGTGGGGGTGGGAACTGACTTCTGCGAACCTGGGAAACAGAGAGCAGCCCAACTTTGCAGAGCTAATGTAGACCCTCTGGATAGCTAGGTTTCTCTGTAGAATGAGAGAGGGAGGGAAAGAGAAAGAGAGAAATTGTGGATGCTCAGTTGATGTGGGGATGCTGCCCCTCCTTTGCTTTAACCCAACCATGTTATTAACATCAGTTGCAGTCCTACTAGTTAGATCAGTAGAGAGGCAGAAATAAGCCAGGTGAAACCCTGGGCAGAGGTGGGCAGATGGGAAGTTAGAAACAAGAGTAAGTTACTGAGGAACAGTAATAAGGTTTGGTCTCACAGGAACAGAAAGGGACATAAGGGGGATCCAGCCGAGCTTTTCTGAGCAGCCCATGGAAAGCTGAGACTCTGAGGTCATGAGGGTCTTTGTTGAAGACTTATCTCTCCCACCAATAGCAGGTGGTGATGTGGACTGTGGCAGCAGGAGAACGGGTTGTTTCCTGAGATGTGGTAGTAATTTGGGGTGGTTAGAATGTTTAATGCATGCAAAAAAAAAGGAATCATGGGGAACAGAGCTGGAGAAACAAGGGACTCAACTGTCTTCCCAAAACAAATGAGGAATTTTAATTAAGGGGGTGAAATAGGCAAACAAAGCAATCAAAGTGATCTAGGCTGCCAGGAGTTTTATGTGACTATTTAGGTAAGAGAGACTTTGGTTCCTAGATGCATATCATGAATTCTAAAGATTGCTCATAAAACTTTATCTCTCTACAGGATTTCCAACTACCTCCAACTTGACCTTTTACAGGGGCACACTAGCAACTCCTATACAACTTTCAGGGTTGCTTGACCATCCTTTTACTGAAGTGTATGGACCATTTCCTTGTAATAGAACTTCGATGTGTTATGAAAACATTCCAAACCTGGAGACCATACTGGGAGGCAGGCATAAATACTGCTTTGTGATGATGATGCTTTGTGATGGACATCTTAAGGAAAGGGGGTCATCTCACTATGAAAATGGACACTTCTCCTGGGTGAAGCTAATTGGCATAGGAGATGTGCAATCTTTTTTGCATTTCTGGATTTCTTAGGGTGACCAGCCACAGCAGCTTCTCAGACATGATGACTTTTCAAAAGTCTTATTTTATTTGCAATACCATATTTAATTTATATTGCTTGATTTGGAAGGGGTGAATGAATGAATCAGTGAATCAATTAATAAAGTTGAGACCTCTTATGACTTTAAAAACTTTTGAACATGTTGCCATATATTCTACAGGTCTATGTTTTTACTTACTGCAACATCTCATTGGCCATAACAATGCCATACAATATTTATAACATTTGATATGTAAACACACTAAACACTATTCTCTGAAAATAGGAGCAGACAGCTCATGAGCAATGGGCTTACCAGTCAAGACTTTTTAGCTTATTTTAAGAGCTCCAATGGTTTGCAAAGATATTTAAACGTCTAATGTCCTGAGAATACATTTGTGATACAGCCTTAGAATGGAGTGTAGCTCTCCAAAGCCTGCCCTCCAAACCCTCCAAGAACATGTGAGCAAACTAATTTAGTCTCTGCTTCTGATTGATTTGCTGTGAAATGATCCACTTGTCCCGTCCATGCCTCAAACCCTTATGCACTGTCTTATTTAAAAGGAGATCGTCTCTTGTCACTTCAGCAAGATATCGGAATTGATATCTTTCCTTTTCAGAGTTAGCTAGCAAGCCAAGTTTTCCTTCTTCTTTTTAAAGATGAACTTGACTTCATTTTGCCCCTGCCTCTTCTCTGTACAGTTAAGCCAAATGAGTAATTTGTCCTCTAGTTGAAATGCTTACTACTTTTAAATAAGATTGAGATAGGATATGAAACTAATACCAACCAACACTGAGGTGGGGGTAGGCAAATTAATGCAAATATTCTGATTAACAAAGTTTCCCATGGCCCACTCAATAGATGCTCATTTTTGAGTGTGCGGAGCACTTTCCCAAGTCCCAGTGAGTTGGTTTATTTCTGGAATGGTTTGGAAGGTTGCATAGAAAAGGGAGGCATGACTACAGTGTATCAATAATATCTCAGATCCGCTGTCTCTGTGAATTTAGGCGGGGGGGTCATGATGGGGGAAACCAAAGAGATAGCTGACCTGACCTTGGGAGATCTCATGGACGCTATTCTGAGGCCAGCCTGAGCTTACATAGAAAGAAGCTGCTCGTAAAGAGAGATGATCAAAATATAGATAGGTAGGTGATTAATATAGATAGATAGTAGATAGATAGATACATAGATACATAGATAGATAATTGGTAGGTAGATGGATAGATAGATACATACATACATACATACATGTATTGATAGATGATAGATGATACTGAGGCCAGTAAAGACAGTTAGTTAGGGGACCTGATTCCACTGACCTAGGCCCTCTGCATGTGTGTGACGATCATGTAGCTTTGTCTCTTAGTAAGGCTTCTGACAGTGGGAACAAAACCTTTCTCTGGCACTTAGCTATCATTTGGTAACGAGTTCTCCATGCCGGATTATCTGGTCCCCACCTGGACATAAGGGGAGGAGCTTGGTCCTGCCTTAACTTAATGGGCCATATTTTGTGCAAGTCTGTGGGAGGCCTGTACCTTTGTGAAAGGAGGTGGAGGAAGAGAAGATGGGGAGAAGGTTGGATGGGAAAGGAGAATGGACAGGAGGAAACGAGGGAGGGAAAACTGGTTGGCATGTAAAAGAAATGAAAAAAAGTTACTAAAAAATTCATAAGAGGCTGTGTGTAAACATAGTTCCATTAATCTTCTAGTATGCAAATCTTGGTCATAGATGTTGGCAATAAAATACAGTAAATTCAGGGATAGACCCCCTACTCTCTTTCCCACTTTCTACACACACACACACACACACACACACACACACACACACACACACACTCCTTATTGTCTACCCTTTGAGAAATGGTCTGCTTAAGGAATTATTCCTGTCAAGTTGAGAACCACTGTACTAACGCACAATAAGAGAAAGAACTACTGAACAAACATCCCTGGTACCATATGTATGTACTGCTGAGGCCAGTAAAGACTAGGTGACTTCTGCAGATCAAAGGCCCCCAACAAATGGGAACACACAATCATCTTCTTATCTACCAACCAGAACACTACAAAAGCAGCAAACACGGGCTTTGGGAACCAAATGTGTGTGTAAATGTTTTGTTTGACCATTGAGATCTTCAGAGGTGAGCTCTCTCTATGACATTTCTCACTGATATAAAAGGGCTTCTCTCTCCCTTCTGAAAAATCAGTCTCTGATGATCCCTGAGGGAGACCAGAAAAAAAGGGGGGCGTTTAAAAGTTATTTTACGTATATGTCCGTGCCTGTGCATGTGTCGTATTATGTGTCTGCTGTGTGTGCACGTGCAGAAGGCATCAAGAGGGAGGCAGATTTCTGTGTCAGGTGGCTGGGAGTCACCTAATGTGGGCACTTGGAACTGATCCATCTCCCTAATTCCAGAAGAAAATAAATAACAAATTAAACACAGTTTTTTATATTAAGTTGGACTATTTTTTTGAGACAGGGTATATTGGAATTTTTATGAGAAATTTATATCAATTTTTCTGAATTTTTTTCTTTTATCATTGACCAATTAATTTTGTTCTCCAAGAAAACTTCCAAACCTGATCCAGTGCACAAATTTGGAATTTACATGTACTTAAGACACATGGCTGATGTTGAATTATTGACTTAACTCTTGTCAACCTTTTTTTCTTTTTACTGAAAATTCAATGATAAATCCTATCATTTCTACACAATTGTTCAGAAGCTTTCAGAATTAGAATATACCAGCATATAATAATTGCAAAATTTAAAATTACTTTTTTTGTATGGCTATTTTATGTTTTTCACAAATTACCTCAAATTGGTAATTATTCTGATACTAGGTCCTGAACACTAAATTCAGAAGTGCTAATTTCTTATGATTTTCATCAGGTTTAGAGAAATTACAGATATTCTATCTATCTGTCTGTCTGTCTATCCATCCATCCATCTACCTATCAATCATCTATCTATCTATCTATCTATCATCTATCTATCTATCCATGTATGTACGTATATATATATATATATATATATATATATATCCATCTACCTACCAAAAATCTATCTATCTATCTATCTGTCTGTCTGTCTGTCTGTCTGTCTGTCTGTCTATCTGTCTATCTGTCTATCTATATTAATCATCTACCTATCTATATTTTGATCATCTCTCTTTACGAGCAGCTTCTTTCTATGTAAGCTCAGGCTGGCCTCAGAATAGCAATCTTCCTACTTCAGTACCCATAGTCCTAGAATTTTCTGTGTGCACCATTACAACCATACTTCATAACAATGCTTTAAATGCCTAATAATCCCTGTATACCATCTGTTTGGATTTCTTCTTTCCTGGGACTTTCAGTGTAGTTTTGCATTTTACATAGAAGAAAGTACTGAAGTTTCTTGCGTGGGATAGGAAGAGCACATAGTCCAGGGGCATTAAGTAAGATTTTCACATCCTTGATTCTTGCCATACAGGATTTATTTTAACTGGGGAAGAAAATAAGTCTGAACTATTATCAATGAACTTTGTTTCTTTCAGTTTTGATCAAAAAGTGCTTGACATTTATCAGTGTTCTAGATTTATAAATAGCGTTATGAAATTACTTTCTGTCTCTTTTTGGTGGTCTATCTGGTAGCTGTGCAACTGCTCAGGCTCAAGGGCTGGCGATTAAAGTATCAAGGCAATTTCTTCTTGATGTTACCATCTGTTGATAAAGCTATAAAAAACTGAGAGGGGTCCTTGATCAGGTCTCTAGAGTGACTTGCTCTAACTGCAGGATGAAAGAACAGGACAGCGAAATACTATAAGTACTTTTTAATTTCCTGTAAGATTTTGATCTTCTATGGTGGCAGGGGAGAGGCCACAAACATGTAGTCTTCAGAACTGAAACAAAAATTCTCACGAAACATTAGAGGAGGAAGTTGAAGGATCCTCTCTTCCTCAAATGTGAACTACATTGCTCCCAAAGGTCAGGCTGCCTTTTATGGTTTCAATGTCTGTGTCTTTCTAAAATTCTTGAACTCATAGATCACCAGAAGGTGGTACAAAGGTGCAGGGTCATTGGGAGGTTATTCGGTCACAAGCTTTTGGTCCTTCCTAATGGCACTCTGGTTCTCATTAAAAATGTCCAAGCCAGACCAAGCGAAGACACAGTGAGATGCCACCAGCTATGAGATAGAAAGCAGTCCTCCCAGATGTGGAATCTTCCTTGACCTTGGACATTTGGATTCAGAAGTATGAGAGGAAATTGTGTTTCTGCTGCTGATTCATCCAATTTATGTTATTCTAAATACAGTAATGTGAATGGACCATGCAGTTGAATTTTGACCAAAAAAACTTTATTGGCATGGAAATGGCTCCAGATTATACTTTTCAAAAAGTAATGCTGGCTATGTTGACTACTTTGGAAGTTTCATCTTTTTCCATTTTGTTAAGAATTAATGATGTCACCAACATGCTATAAGATGAAGGCCATAGGCACATTAGGCACATAAGTGCTGGGTCCCTGAAATTAGACCACTGAGTCACACACCTAGACTGAAACTTGGAAAGATTTGTTTGTGTTCATACTGAAGTGTAGCCTGAACACAAATGCCTAAAAATACAAACAATCACAGCCACAGTCATCTAGTTCCAGTGCTGTCATTTAATGCTGGGTGGGGAGAGGAAAGTGCTTATGTAATATGACTGGACATCATCCAAAGGGTCCAAAGAGAAAAAGCATTCTCTCTCTCTCTCTCTCTCTCTCTCTCTCTCTCTCTCTCTCTCTCTCTCTCTGTGTGTGTGTGTGTGTGTGTGTGTGTGTGTGTGTGAGAGAGAGAGAGAGAGAGAGAGAGAGAGAGAGAGAGAGAGAGAGGGAAAGAGAGACAGACAGACAGACAGATAGACAGACAGACATATAGACAGACAAAGAGGAGGGAAAAAAGAGGAAGAGAGAAGGAAAGAACTTTTACTATATATACTTCAGCATTTTAAATAATGTGAGTTATGGTCTGGTGAGATGGCTTAGTTAATCAAGGGCCTGTCAAGCATGAGGACCTGAGATCATATCCCCAGAACCCATGTAAGAGCTGACATCTGTAGATTGCTTTTGGTAAGATTGCCACTTTTACTATGTTAATTCTTTGATGTGGGAAGGTCATATGTCAATCTGTTGATTTCATTGGTTAATAAAGAAACTGCCTTGGCCCATTTGATAGGCCAGCCCTTAGGTGGGTGGAGTAGACAGAACAGAATGCTGGGAAGAAGGGAAGTGAGCTCAGACACCATGTCACTCCTCTCCAGGGCAGACATGATGAAGCTCCAGCCCAATATGGACGTACACTAGAATCTTTCCTGGTAAGACACTACTTTGTGGTGCTACACAGATTACTAAATATGGGTTAAGCAAGATATGAGAGTTAGCCAAGAAGAGGCTAGATATAATGGGCCAGGCAGTGTTTAAATGAATACAGTTTGTGTGTTGTTATTTTGGGGCATAAGCTAGCCAGGCGGCTGGGAGCCAGGTGGCAGGAACGCAGCCCGCAGCTCCATCTACAATTCTACCTATCCAAGAACATGGGAGATCTTTCCACTTTCTTGTGTCTTCAATTTCATTCTTCAAAGATTTAAAGTTCTTGTCATACAAGTCTTCCACTTGTTTGGTTTGAGTTACTCCGAGATATCTTAAGCTATTTGTGGCTATTGCGAAGGGTGGTATTTCTCTGATTTCTTTATCAGTCTATTTATCATCTGTGTACAGGAAGGCTACTGATTTTTTTGAGTTAATCTTGTATCCTGCTACATTACTGAAAGTGTTTGTGAGTTGTAGAGTTTCGTGGTAGAATTTTTGGGGTCGCTTATGCAAATTATCATATTATCAGCAAACAGAGTTTGACTTCTTTTTTTTTTCCAATTTGCATCCCCTTGATCTCTTTTTAGTGTCTTATTGTTCTAGCTAAGACCTCAAGAGAGTGGACAACCTTGTCTTGTTCCTGATTTCAGTGGTATTGCTGGAGTTTCTCTCCATTTAGTTTGATGTTGGCTATTGGCTTGCTGTATATTGCCTTTAATATGTTTAGATTTGTTCTTTGTATCCTTGCTCTCTCCAAGACCTTTATCATGAAGGGAAGTTGCATTTTGATGAAAGCTTTTTTTTTCCCGTTTATTTATTTATTAAAGATTTCACAATGATGAAAGCTTTTTGGCATCTAATGACATGATCAAGGGGACACTTATGCACTGCTGGTGGGAATGCAAGCTGGTACAGTCCCTTTTGGATGTCAGTGTGGTGATTTCTCAGAAAATTAGGAAACAACCTTCCTCAAGACACAGTAATACCACTTTTGGGCATATATCCAAAGGATGCTCAATCATGCCACAAGGGACATGTGCTCAACTATGTTCACAGCAGCATTGTTTGTCATAGCCAGAACCTGGAAACAACCTAAATGCCCCTTGACCAAAGAATGGATAAGGAAAATGTGGTACATTTACACAATGGAGTACTACACAGCAGAAAAAAATAATGGCATCTTGAATTTTGCAGGAAAATGGATGGAGCTAGAAAAAATAATTTTGAGTGAGGTAACCCAGATACAGAAAGACAATTATTACATGTACTCACTCATAGGTGGTTTTTAAACATAAAGCAAAGAAAATCAGCCCACAAATCACAATCCCGAAAAACTTAGACAACAATGAGGATACTAAGAGAGATATACATTGATCTAATACACACACACACACACAAAGAGCTGATATCATCATATCTATTTGTAACTTTTGTGTTGAGATGGTGGAGACAGGCAGATTCTTAAGCTTCATGCCTATTTAGTCTAACCAGTTGGTGAGAGTCACCTTTAGATTGAGGCTCTGATTCAAATGATAAAGAATGATAGTGGCAGACATCAGTTTTCAAACTGCCCACAAATAAATCAAGCCTATGTACACAAACACACAATTAAAAATTTAAAAAAAACTGTGTTACTATGGGTAAAATATGTATAAAAAGAGGATGATTAATTGCGTTCGGATCAATTTTTATATCTTATCCCTATAAATTTCAACTTTGAATATCATCTCACACATAAGTTATTGACATCATACAGAACAGTATTAGGAAAATAAAGTAAACTGAACTCAGCCCTACCTGAGTTTAAATCCCCACATGTCAGCTGTGTGAATTTCTTTATTTTTTTTTTCCTTTTACAAAGTTCACTTCTCTATGGCAAAACTGTTGAAGTCAACTGAATTCATAGAACATGGAACGGTGTGGCAGGGAGACTGGGGAAGAGCAACTGCCAGTCACTGCTGCCACCTTTTCTGTCCCCACAGAAGCCACAGCTTGCTTTTGGCTAATAAATCCCACACTGCTGAGTGACCACAGTCTCTGCCCTTCGGCTCCTCAGCAGAGGAATGGAGTGAATTTTTTTTTTTTTTAATTCTTGAAAAGCTACTAGTGGGAAGCAAGTGGCTGACAAGTGTGAACCCTTGCAGACAAGCTGCTATGAGATGCCACGTTTGCATTTCTTCACTCTTTCTCTCTTTCTCTTTGCAAACCCAGCGTAGACCCATGACACCCTAGCGCTGCCAAGGAAGCCTCATGTCTGCTGTTCCCTTAGCCTTTGACTGCTAATTCCAGAAACACAGTTATGTAGTTTTAAAATTAGAACTTCAGTGGAGGAAGTAACCTTAGACTAGAGCAGGTCAAGTTTTAAGACACGTGACAATCACCCGGGAAGCTGAAATGGAGACTGGTGAAGACCCATCTCCAAAGAGTGTTTTTAGGAAGGGGAACAGCTCAAGTTCTGGACTTTAGAAACAGCCTTACATCTATTGTGAAAGCACCTTATGTGAAGTGTTAGCTCTTAGCATGGTTTAAATTTTATTTATTTAGTGTCTGGGGGTGGGACATGGTGATATACACACCACAGTGCATGGGTGGAGGTCAGAGGGCAACTTGAGAGTCGTTTCTCTTCCAGCTTTAGCATCTTGGGTATCTAACCCAGGTCATCATGGTGTGCTGGCAAGTGCGTCTACACGCCGAGCCACTGAAAACATATTTTTAGCATATGTTCTTACTGGATAGAGATGCAGCAAGGTCTTGCAAGTGGAAACAAGTGCCCAAGCATCTTTAAAGGGTATCTATCTACAACCGACTTTTTGCCAGTATAGGGCATGTGATGCCGTAATTCAGTGAAGACCTGACCATGGGGAAGGGTGACAGCTTTACATTTTGTAAGTAATAAAACTTATACATTTTGAGGCCTTATCAAGAGATCATTTCTAAAATTCTACACTTTCAGGTTTTCACAAGTGTCTGAGCATGCATACGAACTGTTAGAGGTCCTCCTAAGGGCATAGAGCATCAAATGCGGGGACAGTAGTCACCAACGCTTCATTAGTATCACAGGTCTCTCACTCCTAAACACCATGGCAGTCTGTCCTAATAGGTATCTCTATTATAAGAGATGAAGAAATAGACACATTAAGAAACTTTCCAGATTCATGCATCTAGCGGGAGAAACATTTGGTTTGCATCTAGGCAGCCTTTCTCTGCTTCTCTTGTTCCTTTTACTGCAACAATGCCAAGCCCTTTATAGACACTTCCTGTTTTCTGAAACCCCAGAAAGGCACTGCTTCTCCTTACTTCCATTGCAGGAATACCACTTAACACTCCCAATAAACTGAATACAAGACACAGCAACTAATAAGTATTTTTCATTGTTAGCTGCTATCCATTCACATTATATGTTTTAAAATTTTCAAATTCAATTTAAGATTCAAATCATTACATATATATGTATATATATGTGATAAATAATTGGTGAAGTCTCTGTGTGACTGAAGGGAATGAATGGCTTTGATTTTAGAAGCACATAGTCTAATGAGTCAAGGGTAAGTTCTAGAAGGGATTGGGAGCTGAGATAGCCACAAACTCTAAGCATATTGGACAATGTGTTTAAGCTAGCATTCAGAGGAGAGCTGAAAACTAACCTCCACCAGAGAAGAGCTATCTATATTCAAGAAAGCAAAAATAAAACAAAAAAGAAACAAAACCGACCTGGTACCTGCATTGTGTTGGTTAGTAGCCCTTTGTTTCAACTGCTTAGCTTTGTAGTAAAGTATGATCACATGACTGTTCTACTGTTCTAAGGAAAATCCAAGGAATGTAACATGACACCTTTCAGCAAGCCTTCCTAAAACACATATCACTTGCTCATTTTGTTACTTTTTATCCCCTTTCCTTTTTTCTTTTTTTTAATCACATGATGCTGGATGGGGCACAGAGGGATGGCTGGAAGTTGAGCAGCCAAAATTGTTCATGATAGCATTTTAAGGGTGACAAAATATGAAGATCAAAGGAGTGTTGGTGAACAAAAGACACTGTTTCTGCCTTGAATTGCTTTTATCCAGATTAAATGACACACACACATTTACACACACACACACACGCACACACACACACACCACACAAGGAAGGGGGTGCCACAGTCCTATTTGCGGTTTTTGTCATTCGTGATTGACTAAATCCTAATTAATAATTCTTTATTGACCTCAACCATCACTCTATTAAAAAGATTCCACTGTGTGGAACAGATGATTAATGGAATTTTACTATATTTAAAATATATATCCATCTGATACATTCAAACAAATGTATCCCTCTTGAACTGCTACTTTGGGTGATGCTACTCTTATTTGGAAGGAGTTGCATTATGCAACGCCTGAGGAGTAGTGTCAGATTGACACCCAGCGGCCCATGTTGACACAGTAATCTTCATGGGTTAGTTTGGATGGGATCTGACTCCCAGACCTTCCCCCACCTCCACCCTCCCTCCAATCCTGCAGTCATGCTCTTTCTGGAGATGCAACAAGCCTCTCAGAATCCTGGTTACCTTCTCATCCAAATCCTCCCAGGCGATTCCCCGTAAACGAGACCTCAAGACATCCTTGTCTTATCACTTGAAACTAGCAAAGGGGGCTTTGAAGAGTGACTTTGAGAGGTGAAAATGCACCTAGTTCATTCAAAGTGATCTGCTAAGTTATTATAAAGGATGGGATAGGTGACTAAGGTAAGAAAGGTGCTGTAAGTTTATGTTGGATTCCATACAGCCAGCTTCTTTGTGTGTGATGGACAGACAAGTCATAGAGAATGGCCTTGCTCCTATATTGGGATTTATCAATCAATTCCAATGAATCCCGGAAGCTCTCATTAGAGAAAGTCAGGTATCTGGCCATCTCTGACGACTCATATTTCTGGAGAATTGAAGATGTCTTTCCACTCATGTTTCTTTTGCTCTGCAATGTTCAGTCTGCCTTGGTGCTACAAAAGAAGAGGCTGAATGGTAGGAGACTTTCAAGGAAATAAATTCTCTCCCACATTGCTCTTATTCCTCTCTGTTTGCTTCTGTCCTCATCTTTACCCAACAAATCATTAGCCTTCCATCAACCTCAACTCTGCCAAGGAAAAGGGTTTACATATCTATGAAATCTGTGTGATTATTATCTGGCATCCTGCTTTCTGCATGAGGACTATGTTAAGGTTTTAAAGTACTTACCAACATCTTTTTAGCCTACTGCTGAGGGAAAAATAGGAAAGAAATAAATGTTTCATTTAGGGCCGTTCTCTGTAAGTCCTGCTTCTTCAGATGCCTGGGATGCTATTAAGTACCAGGGGCCCTGAGCAAACAATGGGGCAGATGGTTTTCTCTTTTTCACCTTGACTACCTTCCCCTCTCCTGTGATCCAGCCTCTTCTCAGAGATTATTGTCATTTTTGCTCTGATTTCTCTCCTCAGATGAAAAACACACAATAAAAATTGAATGCTCTTAGCTGTCTTATGAATGGCTAAAATCGTGGCTCTCTCTGGGATAATAACTACTTCAGAGAGCTTCTTGGGAAGAGAACTTTAATAGAAAATGTAATGTGATGAGAAATCTAGAAAAAAAACAGAGAAGACATCTTGTATATGGTACATGTCTGGCAACATTTACAAGTATGATGCAGACAGTTTCATGAGTGATCAGGGCAAGTTGGGTACTCAACATTTGTAAACGCTTTAATTAATGAAGGCACTGCCCCAGTGCAATTGGCACATTTGGTAAATGTGAGGCACAGACAAACATCTGAGACAGGAATGGCGTGGGTGGAGAGTAAAGCACACCACATGCACAGGAAGGGAGGGGAGGGAAGAGGCAGGAGATGTTTGGCTATAGTAATGCAACTGACCCATTCATGTCTCTAGCCACATGATACAATTAGCATTGTTTGGGGAAGTAAAAATAAATTAGTTCAATGAATGACTCATACATTCAAATGTGAGTTGTCATTTCTAATTGTATAGAGTGTTAAAATAAGAATCAGTTTCTAAACCTTGGCTCATTATGGGCCCCGTTAAGCTATAAACATTGTGAAAAGTGATTTATAATTGAAATGTCCAAGAATCATGTCTATTACTTATGTTCTTTGTATTAATGATTCACATGTAAACATTTAACTCCCCTGACATTTACACATTTTGTTTGTAGTTTTGGAGGTGAGAGGGTCTAAGATTCTTTCCCTAGGACTGCAGAGATGGCCCAATGGTTAAGAACACTGCTCCTCTTTCAGAGGACTCAGGTTGTCAGGCAGTGGTGGCATTAGCTTTTAATCCCATCACTCGGGAGGCAGAGGCATGTGGATCTTTGTGAGTTCAAGGCCAGCCTGGGTCTACAAGAGCTAGTTCCAGGACAACCAGGATGTTACAAAGAGAAACCCTGTCTCAAACAACAACAAAACAAAACAAAAACAAACGGAGGACTCAGGTTTGATTTCTAGCATCTACATGGTGACTCACAACCATCAATAGTTCTAGTGTCAGGGGACCTGAAGCCTTCTTCTGGTCTCCATGGACACCAGGTGTGTACATATTTATATGCAGGCAAAACACATGCAGATAATACTAATAAATAGCAACAGTACTAATTTAAAAAAATTTAAGATTGCTTTATTAACATTCAGCTTGAATTTTCCAATTGTAATTCTTTGCCTTCAGAATGTAGATATTTACCACATATGCTTTTCTTGATCATTTCTTTAATTGTAAAATAGATTATGTATGATAAATAAATCATATCTACCATCTGCTTGCTGCTAACATTACACATCTATGTGTGCATGTATATTGAATACATCTTCAGTGGGTATATGATTCATTGTTATTTATATTCATGTATTTTTGGTTTATCAGTACAGAATGCTACATTCATTCTCTCAGAAACCTAACATTATTGCTTATCTCTTCTTCCATTAAGAACTCTGTGCAAATGGTACTTCCGGGAGGACACTTCCTCTGGTTATCCAGATCATTTAGAGCATCCTATTACATAACTCTGCTTCTATAAATAGTACTCACTATCATTGTAGTGAGTTGAAGTTTTCACTGGTCTTTAACATCTCATTTTGCAATTGTAACATAAGCTCTTCAAGGACCTAAAAGGTTCATGGTGGTGTTCCCAGAATCTACAGTAAAACATGGCACAAGATGGATAGACATACCTAGCGTATTTTACCCCATGACGCAGCCTATAAATGAATGCATTGAATAAATAATGATTGAGCATTTAGTTTCCATTAACTGTGTAATTATCTAATACCCACATTCCATCTTTCTAGGCCAAATTACTGTTAAATTTTACCATAGATTGTTAATTTCAGATTCAAGGTCTGTTTATCTGCTACCACATTCTGAAGCTAAAGTAACCTTTTGAACTTTTCGTTCCTTTAAGTGAATTGCCAGTCCCAGCTGATTAGATAACTTTAAATGACTCAAGTATCATGTGACCTTAGTGATGTCATAATCTAAAATAATATTTTTGAACAAAAGTGTTTTCCTTTAGTAGCACATCTGAAAACTAGTTGTCTACAACTATTTAAAGACTTCTAATCATGCTACAGATATTCATGTCTTGGCAGGGAAGGCTAACCTTCCACTGTCTGCCAAATTGGTAGAAAATTCTTGCTCTCCTGAACTATTCAACCCTCTTAGAAGGAAAACCACAACTTTGCAGTAATGGGCCTCTCTGTCTTTGAAGGGAGGCTCTTGCATGCTCTCAGTGAGTATAGACCTTGACTGTTCCTGATGCCACTCACCTGTGCTCATCTAAGATAGTTTGTTTAACTGGGCTTTTCTTTCTTTTATTAACTCGTAAAGTGTGACGCACAAAGTCGTCATAGTTTTCCCCAGGTGGCCAATTTAGTTCTTTCAATGTGGAAAATTTGCCTCCTATGAACTTGGTAAGGATTCCTGGATTCAATATTAACTCACCAGTAGTTTGTCCCAAAACCAGATGGGGTGATAGAAAACAAGACCGTTCTTTATTTGATTGCACCCAATGGCACAGGAGAAACAAATACCCTGACAATATTCAGATGTGCACTTCTATTTCGCCATTTCATTTTCCTTCCCAGAATCAGTGATGATGAGCCCATTAACTATTGCTTTGTATTGACCCAAGCATGCTCTCCACATTTTCCTGCCCCACCTCCATGATCGAAGGCTGATGGCAATAATTAGTTACACTAAAGACTTATAAATAAGTGATCAATAAATTAAAATAATTTCTGCTAAAAAAGCGTTCTCTGTAAAAAAGCATTAGTACTCCTTCTGCCTTCCCCTAAATCTGGATGTTTACTTAGTCAGACCATGTCTTCTAAAACATGGTTCTGACAGGAAACATATCCCTCTTTCTTTTCTTTTTTTAGAATAACAAAAAATATTTTACTAAAACATAAGATTTACAGAATCTTATGTTTCCATCCTCCTCCTCCTCTTTTTATTCTCCTCCTCCTCCTCCTCCTCCTCCTCCTCCTCCTCCTCCTCCTCTTCTTCTTCTTCTTCTTCTTCTTCTCCTTCTTCTTTGAAGATGGGGCAGAGAATCTACACTTGACAGCAAAGTCACAATGTTATTAGTGAGGGCTGTGGTGTTTATTTAATATTTCCACTTTGGCTCAGACAGTCAAGCTTGTCCATCTACAGCATGCTTAGATTCGTTTCCCCATCATGGTTTAAGTACAAACCACAGTGAATGAAGGTAGTTGTCAGGGTTAGCTGCCAAGGATATGAGTGTTCTTATTTTATTTTTTAGGAAGAAAGTTTTATTTTAATTTTATGGTCTCCTTTCCCTCTCCTCCTCTTATGGAATCTAATTGCAGTAGTTAAATGCAGCTAACCAGGTTTTTAGAATACATTCTCTTGCCAAGTTTCACTTTAGATGCTGTAGATGTCTCCTTTTCTAATAAATCATTTTTTTACTATATAATGCCTATATATATATATATATATATATATATATATATATATATATGCTGTATTTTTGATTTTTGAAACTGTTCCATTTTCAATAAATGCTCGGAATAGCATCAATGAGTAAAAGTTAACAACAACAGCAACAAAAGATCCAAGCTTGGAAAATATATCCCAAAGACTCATGAATGATATCCTGTGTTAGCCTCTTTCTGATCTATTTTATACAACATACTTAATTCATTGGTAGTTGCCTGAATCCCTTTTGAGAGGTGGTATATATAGATCAAGTATTATTAAGTATCTACTTAATTTTTCTATGATGCGACACAATTAACATGTAGTTTACATAGGAAACATGGTGGAGTATCAAGTGTTGCATAACTCATAACAAAAAAATACATCTTTAGGATTCTCCTACAAAACATTCATTTGTTGTTGGTTGGAACTTTCTCCTTTATATTTGACAAGTAAAATATTTTAGGTTATCAATGCACACATTTGTTCTATTTTGCCTTGAAATTGCACTGTCTATAGAGTACAGCAGAAGAGAACATAGGCCTCTCCCCACCTCTCCAATTAAGTTGAGTCTAGTTGGTCTCTGTGTTCTGAGTTACCCTTTAAAAAAATAATTCCTTAAGGCTTAACTTAGAACTGAACTCTTCCCGCAGTGTTGGAGAAGAAAAGTGGGTATGTAGGCATGGCAGAGGTAAACATCCTAGATATGTCCTGAAAGAGGGAGCCAGGAGCTGTCTGGAGGTGCTTCCTGAAAACCCCAACTCTCACTTCCTGAATGTCTGCTTGGATTCCAGGGAGAAGTGACAAACTAAGAAGGCTGTGAAGGGCTTCTTGTATCTATCTTTTATTAAGAATTTTTTAATAAAATATTTTCTCATTTTACATAACTATCCCCATTCCCATTCCCTCTCCTCCTCCTGCCCCACCCTTCCCTGGCCTGCCTTCCTATTCACTCTTCAGAAAGGGTAAGGCTCCATGGGGAGTAATCAGAATCTAGCACTTCACCTTGAAGCAAGAGCAAGGCCTTTTACCTCTATATCTAGGCTGAGCAAGGTATGTCTTCAAAGAGAATGTGCTCCAAGATGTCAGTTCAAGTGCTAGGGATAAATCCTGGTCCCACTGCCAGTGGCCCCACAGGCTGCCCAAGCCTCAAACTGAGTGGGCCTAATTTGGTCCAATGCAGCTTCCCTGGCTATCAGTCCAGAGTTACTGAGTGGGTCTTGACTCACTTGCCCACTATGATCTTGACTCATTTGCTCATATCTTTGCTCTTCCCTCTCTTGGGCTGGTCTCCAGTAGTTCTGCCCAGTGCTTTGCTGTAGATCTCTGTATCTGCTTCCATCAGTTACGGATGAAGGTTCTATTATGACAATTAAGGTAGTCACCAGTCTGATTACAGGGAAAGGCCAGTTTAGGTGTCTTCTCTATTGTTGATTAGAGTCTTAGTTGGGGTTATCCTTAAGGATTCCTGGGAATTTCCATAGTGCCATGTTTCTTACTAACCCTTTAATAGCACCTCAATCAAGATATCTCTTTCATTTCTCTTTCTCTCTGTCCTTGTAATTCTTGAGCATCCTGTTCCCTCATATTTTCCTCCTTCCTCCCCTTCTCCTCCTTTCTCCCCCGTTCCATGTGCTTCCTGACCCAGACCAGTTTTCCCCCTGCTGCGCCCCAGAGCAAGGCTCTCGCCTAAGTACCTTTTCAAGGTCCAGTAAATGTGCTGATAATGGAGAGATAACACCATCTTAATCTGCTATAGGACATTATGGAAAAAAACAATTCAGCTAATTCTAGGGAAAGAGAATTTTTAAAAATAATGACAAGCGAGGTTAAACAGTTTAAAGCCAGCTGACTGCATATCTATGGCTAGGTTTGGCATTAACTTTTAGAAAGGAATGAACATTCACATAAGAGTGCTTCTTTATAAACAAGAGCAGTTAGAGGGTGGAAAACCAGTAAACTAAAGGTCTTTGTTTTCCATGTGTGACTTATGATATGATAAAGTGCCCCTCCACCCTTTCTTATTACCAAAAGGAGGACACTATTCGTAGACAACAAGAAAAGGTAATGAAAGAATGAAAATTTATTTTTCATGCATAAACCTTCCTCCCTCCTTCCACACACGTACTAAGGGAGCTGGTGAGGGTGGGTAAAATCCCAAGGATGTGCCATGGCATGGGATTTTGGACATCTGAGTCCTTTAATGCAGCCCATTTGGCCTCTGATTTTATATCTGTGCGGGCAGCTGCCCTTAAAACAAGATTGCAAAGCTGGTTCACAAGATCACTATTTGTTGTTAATCCAGCAAGTGGAATGAGCCTGTTCCCTTTTAACTGTCAAAAGGGAAGTCATACATGACAAGGCACTTTTGATCAAAACCAGCTCTCTCTGTGGGTGTGTTTTAAAGTAATATAACCGAAGACATGGGAGAGAAAAAGAAGAAGAAAGAGCTACTTGATTTGGGTTGTTAATTTAATTCATAAAAACCTAAGTACTCTGAGCTATTAACTTAATTCATAAAAAAACTACTTGCTCTGAGTTATTAATTTAATTCAGAATTTTCTACTTCCTACTCAAAGCATCCCTCCTTGAAAGCTCATCTAAGGTCCTACCTATACCACCCTCCTTCTATGCACACTTGGCTTTATTGTATTGTCAGGCTTCCCCAGATCATGCTGTGCTGCAGAAATTCTAAGTCCCTAGGCATCCACTCATGGTGTATTCAGTGAGAGTTGAGAAATACACAGATGCTTGGTGACTGATCCATCTGTCTCCAGTGGGTGCCTACACTGCTGTCAACGATGATGGGCCTGCCAGAAAGGATACACTGTTGGGTTTGAAAGCTGACCTCACAGAGCAGTTATTGTGGTTACACTAACATGCTATGATAATGACTGGTATTTGTGGAGTGACAGAAAGAGCATCGGGTATGGAGTAAGCATTATCTCAGGCAAGTGTTGTATGGGCCTTTGGAAGGTCATGGAGTCATAGGCAGGAAACTGGGGCTTAGAGAACAAGAGAAGCCTGTGCGAGTTGACACATTGTTGGGAATTTACAAGAGAAGCATGATTCTAATGTTTTCTGCCTGTTCACTTTCACTATCAGTAAAACCAGGAAATAATCCACAAGAAAATGCTCTGTGCTTGAAGTCGATGACTTGAGCCTTGCAAATCAAAGAGTGAACACATTTGCTTTAAGGTGAGCATGCCATGTAGAGTAAGTTAGAATAGGAAACTGAGACCTCACAGTGCAGGGTGGAAGCACAGTGCAGTTTTCTTCCCAGGATTGTGTGTCTGTGCCCTTTCAGCGACATCAAGGTTTCTTCTTCCTTCTCTAACGTTGGTCACAACGTTAGAAGATATCAGAGACACGTTTATTTCTTATACCTGAGTACAAATACTGTGGCATACTGTTTGTATGGGATGCTAGACAGATCGTTGGTTTTCCATGGGGCTGAGAATACTGTGGTGGAGGCCAGTGGACAAGGAGGAAGCACAAAGTCCAAAGAGCAGACACCCTCCCCTCTCTCACTTGACTCAGACTCAGAAACACAGGCTCAAAGTCTGAGCTGGATCACGATCCTTTAAACAGTTCTTGACAACTTTCCGTAGGGTTTCTTGGACTATGCAAAAGGAACAGAAGGTTCGTTGGAAGAATTCCCCCGTAGCAACAAGCCCTGAACTTGAGCCATTAAAACAGTCTCCTGAATCCCCAAGGAGCCCTCATGATATCAGTCTATTGAAAAGCCATTCCTCAGATTTTAGAGCCCCCATGAAGGGAGGGAGGCTCTCATCCTCATATGAAAACACCCTCCAAATATTTACATGGTGCCATAAAGTCTGTGCTAAACACACACACACACACACACACACACACACACACACACGCATAGTTTGCTCCTTCAACTGTCTAGAAATTCTCATGAGAATTTTGATGACAGCTATGTGGAAGCTTTCTTCTCCCAAGAGCCTGGTGAAATTGCATGGGTGCGTGATTTACAGTAAAGGAAAATATGCATTGCCATAGCAATGCCAGTCACTTGAAACACACAATCACATGTTTATGAGGGCAGATTAATGTGTTTGACTTGAAGACATAGGGCTCAGTGGAGTACAGAGAGATAGGTATTGTTATTGTTTTAACCTTGCATTGAAGATGGAAATTTTAAATTGAGCTCTATTGCTTCAGATGGTAATAAGCACAGAACAATTTGGTTCTGCAGTCTTCAGATCATTTAGTCCTAATTTCATATGCTCTAATTGTTTGTTTGCCTAAATCAGGAATGCATACACCATGTTTCTCTCTATAAATATAAATACATTAATATATTCAAGACTGATTGCAACTCACTGAATTACTGAGCATTCTAATAAGTTTCGCGAGCCAAGATGGATGTCCTTTAGATGCTTAATGAGTCATATACATTTAAAATGTTGCGCATATCCTGAAGAAACAAATTTGAATATAACAGGGTAATAGTTTGAGATGGGAGTGAGAAGGAGCAATGGATTCATAACTCTGTGTAGGTAATCAGAGATGCCTAAGCATAAAACTGGAAGTGGTAACTTCAAATGTCAACTTTCCTGAGATTTTTCAACTCAAACAATTAATTGCATTTATGAAAACAGACAAAAATAATAAAGCACAATGAAGCCCTAGATAGTTTCTACTTGGGGAATGTGGGCAAAGATGACATTTTAGAGAAATGCATGCACACACACACACACACACACACTCACTCACTCACACACACACACACACACACACACTGTACCAGATCCATATAAAGACACATACCAATCAGGAATAATAAATAATTGATAGGCAATATTATTGAAACCTTAACTGGGAAATTCTGCCATACACTGTACTGCTTACTGTATTTATATCCATGAAAAATAGCACCAAAAAGTTCTTTTTATGTAAAAAGCATAATATTACTTAATTATTTATGTTTCTTTTGTAAAAATTGCATTTAATATGTGTGTGTGCCCGTGTTCATGTGTGCATATGTGTGTGTGTTCATGTGTGCAGGTGCCAAAGATAGTCAGAATGAGCATCAGATCAATTGAAGATGTAACTGAAAGTATTTGTGAGCCCAAACTTGTGTTCTAGGAACTGAATTCCAGTCCCTTGATAGAGCTGTAACTTCTCTTAATCATTGAGCCATTTCCTAAGCTTTTGTACCTGAGTTTCTAGCATACAATTGGGAATGTATTAGGAAACCATGAAATTCAAGCTCTTAGTTTAGAGTTAAAAAAAAAAAACCTTGGATCAAAAATGTAAATTTATCAAGATTATAGAATTTGATATGGGTAAACCAAGGCTAGACCCAAGATTTTCCTCCACACAAATTAAAGAATATTTCTCCATATTATGTACATTAAGGGACAACCTGTTGGTAGCTATGTTAGATTTTGAAATGGATTTCTTCTGTCTCATCCCCATAACCTCCTGGAAAATGTTTTGCCATCAATTTTGGTATTTGACAGTTTAATATGCTTATCTAATGTATTTTGATTGTTGTTCTCTCTCCAACTGTCCTTGTCATCTGTGCCCTATTACTGCTTGCCCTTTTCTGAGATTTGTGACTTTGAGTTATTTGGTTTTGTGACCTATTTATTTAGTTCATCTACTTAAAAAAAAACACCACCAAGAATTTCTTTTCCAAACATTATTGCTTCTAGAAATTCAAGGTTGCGGTAAGACCGAGTTTATCTGAGTGCATGTGCCTTCTCTCCTTTTCAGGTTCTGTTAGTAACTGAAAATATACACTCGTATCATTTGTATCAAACTTTAATGACCCCTCCAAAAACTGGACAAGACTAGTTTTCCAAGAGACAATACAAATTTCAAGTCAAAAGTGAGATTGAGTAGGAAACTTTGTAAAAGTTTCTCGTTGTACGTGACAAGTTTGAGCCCACTTCAGACCCATCTGTGATTCCTTCTTACACCCACAGCCACCCTTTGTTCCTGATATTACTTATCATTTTTGCATAAATTGTCCTACTCACTGTCGTCTGATTAGAAAATAAGGATGCATAATTGGTGAAGGGTAAAGAAAAAATTTCTCTGAGATTCCATCCTGAGCTTGGGTCCTTTCCTTCGGTGTCTTACATATTCAATATGAGATGCTCTGTTCTGAGAGTTAACTTTTCTTTCTGTCATAGAAAGTATTCCAAATCACTCCATTTGTTGACCTTTTACATTGTAAGCAGATGTACTAGAGCTTGTATGTGCCTCCTTCTGGTACTAAGACCTGTATTCCTCCCACAGTGTCTTATGACTAAGATAACAATAATACAAAATGACTGCTCTTATAGTGGTGGACAATAGGGGCATATGCATTTGAACAATCACAAAATTGAGCGTGAACTAAGATACAGCTCTAAATTGATATATTTATTATTTTTATTATTACTTTATTACTTCTTTTATTTTTGAGTTTATCACACAAATATGACATTTCCCCCTTTCCTTTATTTCCTCCAAACCCTTTCAGATAATCATCATTGCTCTTTTCCAAATTTATACCCTCTTTTTTATTAATTGTTGCTACATACAAATATGTACATATTCATAAATATATAACTAGAACCAGCTCAGTCTATACAGTGTTACTCATACGTATATTCCCAGGGCTAAGCATTTGGTACTGGACAACGAATTAGTGTGCTTTTCCCTGGGGAAGACAGTTTCTTCCTCTCTGGCATTCCTTAGATGCCTATCGTTCTGTGTGGAGCTGAGGCCTTGTGTGCTTCCCCTCCCCCAGCCACTTCAACATGTCTACTTCTGTGGCTTCTTCAGCTCACTCTTAGGCAGTCATTTAGGGATTCTCTACAGGTTAGTACAAAACTCAGTCAACAATCAAGCATTGAAAATTTAATCTTCGTCAATATGAGGTTAGTTATCTTCATTTACTTATAAATTATTTATAAAAAATTTCCACTGGTTAAAGCGTTGGTGGACAAACAGGATAGTGAGTGCATAAGGAGAGGTAGTGATTTGTCACTCAGTTCTACAGAAATCAAAGTGCAAGCATTAATAAACAGGAATGTTTACTCCAAATCCTTGCACTACCAAGAGCTGACAAAAGTCATGTCTGAAGAAATGATACAGTTTGCTGAGTACCAGAGAAGCCAGTAGAAAACTAACCCATCTCTGATCTCTCCTGGCTTTACATAGGTATCACTGATTCGAGCTCACAAGCAGGTTCTCACACTTGTTTCATTCTTTCCAAACACAGGGCTTATTTTTACTGATTGCACTAGAAACATTCCAACCTGTTCAATTTAGATTTTAAAAGTCGAGATAGCTAAAAGAAAATACAAGCTAGCTGGGACACCATTTCTTCACTGGAAGACACCCCAGTGGTATGAACCCAGCTGCTTCGGCTCAAGGAGGAAGCAGACAAATATTAGTGATTCGTTTACTCCTTGCTTTGTGACAGACAGGAACTTGTGACCAAGGTTTGGCAACTTCAGGATAGCAATTCTCTTTTTATTCTCTAGGAGTTAAGTTGCTCCTTAATTAGAATTAAGTCTCATAAACTGATCCTTTCGTAATAAGGCTCAGTTGTTACCAGAAATCATTTCTTCTTACTTATCACAATACACTCCTCACTGCAGAGAATATGTTGACTAAAATAAGAGGAACCCAAAGTCCAAGCCATGCTTAAGTGTATAACACAGATATATTTGGGATATCAGTGCGGTTGCTCAAAATGGACAGGTGAGGTCACTGGGTTGACTTGTTTCTGCATATGCCCGCTGGAAACATAAATGTTTCTGGGTAGAACTGGATACACTAGTCAAGTGTAGTCTGGTGTTGCCTTTTGAAAGTCCCTTTGTACTGATAGGAACCCAAAGCACTTCAGGATCTGAAGGGAAATGAACTACTATATGCGCTTCTTTAGGCTGTCAAGGTCTGAATAATACTGATAAAGATGGCAATGGATGTTTTGTATTATTTCCATGAACTAATACCTCCGTGTATTAATTTCTCCCTGACCATCAAGGAAACCAGTGCTAGATTTTAAAGTCATTCTCAGACTTTTGATGACATTAGAAAGTAAAATTGAGAGGAGGATTTAAAAAAGAAGTATTTCTTTATGTGAGTCTGTTCATTTTGAAGCTATTGAAATTGATAGCTTTTAAGAATGATAAGTATAGAAGGACTTGTAATAAATAAACTATATTTGGGGATTTTTTTAAACTTCTTTATTGAATCTTTGGATGTTTCACATAATGCACCTTATTTTGGAATATTTTAAATCTACTAATGCCTACATATTTTTATGACATATCTTATATCTCACTGGAAAATGCTGTATCTCTCTCTCTCTCTCTCTCTCTCTCTCTCTCTCTCTCTCTGTGTGTGTGTGTGTGTGTGTGTGTGTGTGTGTGTGTGTGTGATGTGTATGAATTCAGTGGATGATGGTTACACAGAAACTCAAAACTGGTCAAAGGGCAGAAAAATGATTGGTGACTATCAATCACAAATGGGGCATCTATATAACAACATGTCTTTAAGGCTCAGAGTGGCTCAGAGACCACTGTGGAGTAGGAGGCAGAAAGACTGTGAAAGCTAGGGATCAGAAGAAGTGTATTAAAATAATGTCTCCTTGGCATTACCCAACCTCTACACTCATGAACTCACAAAGCTGTGGTTACCTAAACAATATAAAGCCATCCAACATTCCAGTGGGAAAAAAAGAATCCATGAGCCCCCAAACATAACTGAGGACAGTTAATGTCTTTTGGATCAAGGAGAGTTAATTTTCTTTAAGACTGTGGCTCCAGGTAGGTTGATCAAATTTCAGTGAATTACTTTATGTGTGGATGTTTATGGGCAGCACAAATGGGTGTTGATGGGTTATTCAATTTGAAAAGCAAAAAGGAAAGAGGACATAAAGCTTCGGGAAAAGATAGGGGGAAGCAGGTCTGGGAGAAGGAGGGGTAAATATGATAAAGTATATTTTATGAAACTCTCAAACATTTAACAACATGTTTATTAAAGGTGTGAATTAATGATAATATAAAAATCTGAGATTTGTTTAGGTGTACCTTAAAAAGTAAATAACATAAAAATAGATTATTAATATTCAACAACATGAAGGTAAATGAGGAAGGCCTAGACCACTTTTTCAGGACATGAAAAAAACAGGAGAAAAACCACATAACTAGCATCCACTTTCTTCTGTCTTAAGTTACGCTAAGACTTACTTAGACTTTAGCACTTTAGTTTAAAATAACGCTATTGAGCATAACAAGTTTCTGACAGACGCTGTGTCTTTTATTGCATGTGCGAAACAAGATGAGCAAAATCAGAATATACTCTCGATGAACTTGGCATTTAATGGAAAGGCAGAAAAAATATATGTTGATGACACTAAACATGGTTACAGAGATGGCTTCTAGGTGCAGCAGGAGCACAGAGGGTGAATCTAAATTAGAACTGAATAAGAAGTTGGATATCAACAGACAGAATGGTTCTCGTAATGACTTTCAAAGCACATTCAGAAAAGGCAAGCATATAAGCTACTTCATAAAGAACGTATTGACTATGTAAGAAGATGGATATTTGATCCACTCTCACTAGTTTAGTGGTCTGTAAATACTTTGTTATAGCTAGAACAGAGGATGGTTATAGAGCTATAGAGAGAAACAAACTCTTAGGCCTGTAACTAGGAATTGATAATATTTGGCATTACTAAATTTTCAAGCGTTGTGGTGTTGACTTAAATAACTTGTTGGAGTGCTTGATCAAAATTGAGTGTTAGCAAGGTCATTTTAGGAATAATGTGGACAATGGTTGAGAGTTGACAGGCTCGAGGCAGAATATCAATGCATATTCTATTACAATAACTAATATATAACCATAAAAAGAATGATGATAATAAGTAGTAAAGACATTCTGGAGGGACAGAGTTAAGATTTGGGTGGATGAATTAATCCAAGGAAAGGACTCCAAATTGATCTAGTTTCTGGGTAATAAATGAACTACATAAAAACAGTCTTAGACTTACTCATAGAGTATTTCTCTGTATAGCTGCAGCTACAACTCCCTCAGGATACAAACCAAAGAAGTGATAAAAGAGACCATAGAAATATGCTCAAAGTAATATTTTCCAACATTAATGTAAGTAGAAATTTACATTTACAGAAGACATGAGGTCACAGAGAATATCTGAGAGAAAGAAAAACTTGCTGGTTTTTATCACAGACTGGAGGGTAAATTTCACACAGAAGTCATAGGGAACATAAATAGAGATACTAGATTTAAAAATTGTCTTTCTCATTTAATTCCGTAATGCCTTTTCTCATAGTGGAGTGGATAATAATATTGACTTTGGCATGTGATTTATCCACTTCTACCCTTAATTGTCTATACAGTTTCAGACAGATTTGCGCAGTCAGCCCGTCTTGTTTCCTTTGCCTCTTCTGAGAATGGGGACGAACAGTAGAATCCAGTTCTTACCACTGTCATCAGTATTTGATGAGTCAATATATGTAGATCATTAATACAAGTGCCTGACATATGGGACTTCCTGTGAAAGGCAGCTTTCAGTGTAAATAGTAGTTACAGGAAATTGAGTGTAGGTAGGATCCATCCTTCTCAAAAACTTTCAGATAATACTAGCAAGAAAACAGACTCACATTAATGGCCTTTATGCAGTTTTTAAAAATGAATATGTCATTGTTAAGCCAGTATCTACAAGTTGGTGAGAGTCTTCAAGTCTTCTGATGGCAGCCTAATCAGCATATTCTCCCCATAGTTTGGGGAGAGCCAGCTGCAAACCATACATAGCCTGTATCCAAGTACAACCCTTTGCTTGGTTGTTTGACCAACTCTTGAACTTTATTCTCTCTGAAAAGGAAACTCTTGTCTTCATATTTTAGTTTTCTGTGCCCTTGTTTAAATTCTGTGCCAACGACCATCTCAAAATTGGTTTTCTGGTCCACTACTTTTAACTCTGACCTTCCTTCTAGGATAGAGAATCAAGAAACCCTTACCTTGAAGATGGTACAGGCATAAGTTGGCATTAGATGTTCATGGGAAGTGAGAAATGTCTTCTTCCCATCTCAAGATCATGAAAGACTGGGGATTTTTATAGTTATTGAATCAGTGTGTCAGAGTTTGTCTTTGGACGAAATTTATCTATATCTACCTATATCTATCTATCTTTTATCTATCTATTTATAGCTATCTACCTACCTATCCATCTATATCTATCATCTATCTGTCTGTCTATCTATCTATCTACCTATCATCTTTTAACTGTCTTATTTATCTTTGCATATAACTCAAATAATAACATTATACCCATATTGAACACTTTGAATATACAATTTACAATATTTATTTGTCAATTAATTTAAAAATATATAGTTTGGAATTCTCCATACCACAGAATTATCTGCCCAACAATTTAAGTAAAATTTCTGGTTTAGACATCAGAGTCATATTTCTTACCCATCTACTTTCTCATGTCCAGTTTCAAATAAGGCTCAAGCATTAAAAAAATATATAAAAAATGACTTAGGGAAACATTGAATTGAAGTAAAGAACACTAAGGCAGGCAATAGTAAAGCAAATTAATTATGTAAAATCCCTAAAAATTCACTCAATAATCAATTTACTATTATTATTACTGTTTTGTACTTTCATAAAATTATTTTATTCAAGTGATTAATATTTGAAAATTCAGTATTTGGTGGAAGAGTTTAAAGTTATTTTTATTAGCTACTGTTCTTTAAACACCCACTCAGCATGCATTTGTACTTTTTAGTCAAGGAAAACATATGTTCCAGTTTGCCTGGGACATTCCCGGCTCACTGATGTAAATACCTTATGAGAAATGCTCCCCTTTTGCTCTCAAAATCTCTTTATTTAACTGTGTAATATACAAAAGTCAATAAATTATATACTTTATTTAAAAAGAAGCTTCTTTATCCTTATGAGCAATTACATAGACACCCGTACTGTGAGGATTTTATCTATTTCATTTTGCCTTTTGCACTCTAGTATGCTTACTGGCCTCACAATTTTTAAGATGTAAATTATATTCTTTCATTTCTCAGCTAATAACCCTCCAGGGGTCACCTAACATCCTCAGCATGAACCCCAGATGGATCTGTAAAGTCCATGATGGCCACTGCTCTGGCGTGACCTTTACATCGCGTCTACTTCTCATTCAGCCGCACTGAGCCCCTGCCTGGTCCTCAGTGGGTCACAGGGGTATTCCTCCCTCTGCCTGGTCCTCAGTGGGTCACAGGGGTATTCCTCCCTCTGCCTGGTCCTCAGTGGGTCACAGGGGTATTCCTCCCTCTGCCTGGTCCTCAGTGGGTCACAGGGGTATTCCTCCCTCTGCCTGGTCCTCAGTGGGCCACAGGGGTATTCCTCCCCCTGCACATTCACATTCTTTTTCTCACTGTTTTTTTGGAAAGAAACTCAAATAGTCACATGATTTATTTTCTCTTTTAATTTAGTTTTCTAATTAAATTTTATTTTCTGGCTTCCCTGTTTAAGATAACTTTGTAACTATACTTCTGAATTCCTCCCCATTATTGATTGCCTTTTTCTTTGGCTTGAATATTGCTTCAATTATGTTTATCATACATCAATTACCTTAGTATTTAGATATTTTATATATTAAGATAAATGAATACACTCTAAGTATAACATTTATACTATTTTAGTTTTTCAACACAAATTAGAAAATTGGGTATACTACATACTTTTGCTCACTTTAGAAGATTGATATTTTAAAATAAGATTGCAAATTACCATATTGCCTCCTAGATAATTTGATTGGCAAACACTTGCTTTTGACATATGTGTGCACACTTTTGATGAATATGGATGCAGGGTATCTACTTCCCTTTGGCAAAGAAGGTGTAATAGAATCAGAGACTCTTAGAAGCTGAACATTTCGAGAAATCCCCCAGTATAGCTCCTAGCCAGACAAGAAAATACCTTAAGGCAGAGAAATATTTCGAATTCAAGTGCATTGACTGGTGGAGGAACCTCCATCATGGTTCAAGCTTCATTGTATCCTTCTGTGGTTGCCATTTCACATGTAGTTGCAATCCCAGTGCTTAGCACCCCCTCTTCCAACACATGTGTGGAGCTTGAGCGGAGGTTAACAGTAAGAATGTGCCTCTGCCTTATGGAAAGTGTGCCGACGTTTCAAGCAGTGCTGCTGTTGCCAAAAGCAAGCAAGCCAACAGAAAACACCTATCATTTCACTCTGCTCTATCCTTTCCCCTAAAACAAGATCTTAGTACAAGGCATCAGCATTGCTTGTAGTATCCCTAAACATACCCCAAATTTCACTCTCAGAAGAAAGGACCTCCTTTCCTACCATCTCTATGAGATTCTGGTTTGTTTTGCTTGGTCCAGGCCAATGAATATAGACAAAGAAGCAAAGTGAATATAATTCTAGGAATGAACTCTGCTATATTGAACTCATAGTCACATAGAAACTTCATTTTGAAAGCATCTAGAGGGTTTACACCTCCAGTGTAAGTCCCTTGGCATCACAATGTTCATCTGACCTGCACACAAGAGTACAACCATTTCATCCCAGTGTGCACCAAAGTATTTCCCAGGACTCATAACACAAACCACATATTCTGTGGTGATGTAATAGTGTGCACTCCACTTATCTGAGAAGGACGTGATGCTTGTGTAATATCGCATAGACCTTCTTTCTCTTTGGCAAATATCATCTACATTACTAAATTTAAAGAACCCTTCCTCAGACCATGTTTTAGGAAAACTGGTTTGAAGCTTGTAGCCTTGCTTAACTTTTTAAGATACATTTATCAGACTTTGAAAAGAATATTTATCATGTATTCAATTGAAAATAAATAATTTAGTTGGGCGGTAGTGGTACATACCTTTAATCCCACCATTCAGGAGGCAGAGGCAAGTGGATCTATTTGAGTTTGAAACCAGCCTGGTCTATAAGAGCTAGTTCCACAACAGTACCCAGAGTGACAGAGAAACTCTGTCTCTAAAGCAAAACAAAAATAAAAATAATAATTTTATCAAGTAATTATGATATTCTTTTTAATCTATGCTTAAAACTACTATGGAGGATGGGGAGCTTTATAGGTACAACTTGGAAACATAAGTATCTATTTAGCCCATGTTTGTCAAAGTAGTGTTGGCCGTTTCCATTGGATCTGAGATATATTGATTGATCATAAAGAACATATTAACAATGCTCAGGTTTCATTTTTTCTTAAGTTACTTTGAATGTGTATTTTTAGCATATTGTGTGGGGGATTTTTTGAAGTGTCTTTCTTTTACTGGGGTTGTGCATGTGTGTGTGTCCACGTTCATGCATAATCCTGCTGCACTTATGGGCATCAGAAGACCACTTTGGGTGTTGACCTCACCTTCTACCTTGCTTAAGACAGGTCTTTCTATGTTCACTTCAACTTGTACGGGAACTTCCAGGGGTTCTATGGCCTCTTCCTCCCTCCACCCCCATTTCTCCCTTTTAACACAGATTACAGATGCAAACTAGGCACCTGACTTTTCACGGCCTCCATGAAGTCATGTTCTTGTGACTGTGCAGCAGGTGTTTTTAATCTACCAACCGTTCAATGTTTGTAATTGCTCAGACAGTTATGCTATATCTCTTTTGAATTACTCTGTTGTTTACTGTTAATCTGGTACTGGTTCCTGATGGTGTTTTTAAATGAAGCTTATTCAGGTCTATAGACACCTAGGGGTTGAAAGTATTCTGTTATTTGTGTCTATATTCTTTCTTGTTTGTTTCATAATAGATCTTTCTCTCAAAGTAAAAGAGTACTTAAGTTAACAATAGCAAAGCCATCTTTGGGGAAACAATATAGCAAGTGATCCTGAATCTGTGGTGAGGAAAAACAGGAGGGTTAGAAAATGGACTGGCCTCAGTCTTCTCCATTTGCATGACAAACTTGAAGGAGAAAAGACATAAGATTTCATTACACTCTTCTAAGAAAAAAACCTGGCCAATTTTTTGTTGCATTAGTTAAAATACATTTCATCATGATTTTTATTAAACCAAATCCATGGCTCAAAATATTTATGCATATTTTATGTTAAATTCCCAGGGGTTCTGAGCTCATAAGTGTAATCTAAAATGAAAGTTGAACATGAAGTAGATTTCTTATTCTTGGTTTTAGATTTTTGAATTAGAATTTAAATGGGATTTAAACATGTATGGGAGAATTATAATACTTCCATTTAAAGATTCTTATCTCATTTCTTCCCAAATCGGCATGCTCGGTGACATTGAAGAGTGCTGGAAAGGGTGATTAGAATCCCCTACCATCTATTCAAATGTGAGCAATATGACAGGCGTGGCAAGGATGGAAATGTAGTCACAAAGAAATGGCTTGGCTCCCATTTCTGAGGAATGTCCATATGACAATTTGAAAGCATTAATTTCCAAAAAGCAATTAATATTTCTTCTTAATTAGCTGACACTTGCAAAAGGCATTTTAAGTGATTAGGTTATTAAACATATGAATTAAATAAATGTAATCCTAAATAATAACATCATTTGTTCTTACCCCTTGATGGCCCTTTACAGATGACTTTTCACATATTAATTTAATTTATTCTTACATTGTATGGCTAAGAAAGAAATATTGGGCAATGAAACGCAGAAGCTAAGTACAAGTTTCCAATTCTGCCTTGTTAGTTGCCCACATGACTTTGGGCACCTTATTTAATCATCTGGGCAATGGCATCACCATCTACAATGATTATCTCATAGAGTATTTGTCAGGAGTACATGCCATTTACTGAGGATTGGCATCAGAAAATCATAAGGATTCAATAGTTATTGAGATAGATTTTAGTTGCTTGTCCCCAACATGTTTGCCAGCTGCATAGCTGGCATTTCAACATGGATTTGTCTGAACATGAACTGAGGCTTTCAACACACAAAATGCTTTCATTTCACAGAATGTATTTTATACATGTGAATAACGCACTAGTAAAAGTAGTTAGGATGTACAGATAGTTCAATAAAATTATGCTTCTTGATGTTAAATTAAATGGCTTGTTATTGAGAGCGTCACACAATGTCACTTATAAGACTGCGTCTTGTCTCTCAAAGGCTGAAGTTACAATATTGTATATTGTTATTGTTAGCTATAATCATGAGTAACCCTTCATTGGATCCTTCTGTCTCATTTTTTTCAAAAACATACACCATTCATCAAATTATTTATGAAACTGAATGTTCTTGGATTCTTTGCCATAAACCTATGACTTTATTTTATACTATTTTTATGTCTTCTAATAGTCATACATGTAGACTACGGGGAGATAGTTCAGTAGTTAGGAACACATTTTGCTCTTACAAGGTAGCTGGCCTCTGTAAGGTACTGCACACATGATACATAACCAAACACATAGGTGAAACACATATACACATACAAATAAAAACCAATAAAATAAAACATTGATAATTACATATATGTCTGTGATTAATCTTGATGCTGGAAACAGTAGTGTCCAGGCCCACCTTGGTAGGCTTCAGAGTAGAAGAAGAATTCAAGGCTCATCATCTACCAGGGTCTTAAGACAATTCATCCCAGTGTGCTGAGACTTTTTAGAAACTTAGGGAAGTTGTTTATACATTCCTAGAAATGTAACCACTCTCCTCTCAGCACATTTAGTGATCAGAAAAAGAATGAGATTTGGGAGAAACCGGAACAATTTCTAAAGATGTCATAACCAATTGGTTATTGTAAGAAACTCTTTGTATTCTGCCATCCTGTCCTTCAAAGATGGTTGTGATTTCACAGAAAGTAGAGAATCAGAACGACTGGACTCACTGTTCACATTACATTGTCACCAACATGCAAAAGAGCCAGGATAAAGCTCACACTATTGGACATGAAGAACCCTTAGCCCTCAGTATTCTGACTACTGTTCCTCCTCTCAGACCTGCCCCGTGATCTTCCTGTTTCCATCTCCTCAATACTGGCGTTACCAGGGCAGGGCACTGTGACACGATGCTAAGAGCAGGTTTTGGAGACCGAACTGGGATTTCCACGCTTATAATCCCTTTACCCGCCAAGCTACATCTACAACCCTAAAGTGAGGTTTATATTTATACATCTTGATATATTTTGTTTTGTGATAATTTAATATTAATATAGTTTCTGCATACAATTATGCACACGCTCTCTCCAGAGTTCTTGATCTCTACTAGAAAGATAAAAGGCAAAATGGCATAATCTTTCATTAAAGAAAATCTGCCCACTGTTTTGAAAATTATCGCTATCAGAAGTAATATCCTCATCCAGGTTGGTTTTGGGTAGGTTCGTTAAATGATATGAAATTTCATTTAGCGGACACAGTGAAGAATCATAATGTCAATATGCATAGTTTTTGTATTTTCTAATAATTGTGGCTAGGGTTCACATGGGATTTGAGCTAAAGAATAGGAAATGTCTTAAATATCCACATCATTTCCATTTATAGAGAAAGTTTTATTTACATATGCTGAAGGTGTAACAGAAACTTCGCATCAGCAAAACTTATATAGGTTACCCTTTCCCTTTTCTCCCTCCCTCTGTCTGTGCCTCCATGCTTCCTTCCCTCTCTAGTACATTACTATGTCGCCCTAATTGTCCTCACTCTCCCTACATCACAGTATTGGGGTTTTCACACATTTACTAGGAACCTGGGCTTTTATTACTATTTTATAATCTTCATTTGTACACATGCCTTTCCTCTTGTTACAAACGACACTACCATGTTTTTATTGCAAGAGAAACTGGTTGTTAGTCTTGTCTCCATGATGCAGTTTCCTGGGGTGGGTTCAGAAACTGAGTCCCCTAGTCTGGTCCTCAGCAGGGCGTTCAGTTTATCAGGGAGCCGCAGAGCCTCACCTCTGAGGACCCTAAGGTGCAGACAGAATTGAGAACTGGGATTCAGTCAGGAGCAGTAGGTGGGGGAATAAAGACAATTCATACTAATAATTGTAAGTGCTACCTGAACTGGTCTCCCTTTTACTATTTGTGTAGTTTGAAAATATCTTGAATAATGTCCTGACACACAATTTTCTTCTAATACCTGTCCACAAGAGAGTATGTACTTTAACCATGTGGAGAGGTGTTTCTTGGGCTGGCAGCTCACTTATGACCCAGGAGTCTAGGGAATTTCCACTGTCACTTATTGACCTGCAGAAACACTTATCTTGTCTTCAAATTCCTCCCCAGTAGGTTGTTCCTCTAGTCTTATGCTGTTTGTATTTTTTTTTAATGTTCTTGAGATTTTTGGTGTTCTGCCTAGAACTAATGTGTCAAGTCTAATCACCTAAGCCAATAGAGTTGTTTGGGGGGGTATTTATAATTATAATTACTATTATTATTATTTAGAATAACCAATGGTATTTTTCTCTAAATCTTGATATGCTTTCCTATGAACCAAATTGTTCATATTTCCAGAAAGGGAAGTACTTACCCTTCTCCTCCTACAAACTCTTTTCATATACAAGAATATTATTCCCCTTCAAACTTCCTGAAGCCCTTTCTCTTTCTAACTATTATACCATAATAAATCACAGGAGAGCACAATGTACTCTCTCTGGCTCTAAAATGTAGACAGAAATATTAAAGCTGTGTGTGTGTGTGCTATCTGAACATAAGCTAACATGTCTCTATACTTCGTCACCATGAACAGGCCTCAGACTTCAGGTTACTCTAACTTACATCATTAAATCAATTGCGTTCTCACACAGAACACTTTAGTTCTTCCAAAGTAAGATCTTAGAATCAATATTCTACATGCAGAGTCACGTCTCCAAGTTTAGGAAGTCATGAGTCACCTGAATTCTATTATCCTCTTTGAATTAGGGTTTCTATTGCTGGGATGAAACGGCACGATAGAAAAGAGAACTTGAGTAATAAAGGATTTATTTCATCTGAAACCTTGCAGGCCACATTTCATCATTTGGGGAAATCAGGGTAAGAACTCAAGGTAGGAGCCTGGAGTCGGGAACAGAAGCAGAAGTCATGGAGGAACACTGATTACTGACTTGCTCCCGATAGCTTGCTCAAGAAAATGCACTATGGAGTTGCCTGAAGACAATCCGATGGAGGTATTTACCCAATGGAGGTTCCTCTTAGATAACTCTAGCTTGTATCAAGTTGGCAAATAGCCAACCAGAGTACTCTAACTGAATTTTTCTCTTGAGTTGAACATCACCTGAGAGGGAGATATCTTGGGTACCTTAGGTGAAGTTGAAGGGAGGTGGTTGTATATGAAGATGACCAGTATAAATGCTATAAATGTATGAAACTTCGAGGAATAATAAATATATAATACATTTTAAAAAGAAGTCATAAAGAAGTAGGACAAGAATTTTGCTGTCATTAATTTTATTCATAAATGTTAATCTACAACACATAAAAATAGTAGCCATTATTTCTATTACTTGTATTAATTTATTGAATTTGTTTGTTAGAGGGGAAAAACAAACAAAAAGCACAAAAGAAACACATAAAACCAAGAGTAGACATTTCACATGAGGAGTACAAATTTGAAATGTGCTTGGCAGTATGCAAATGAGAGAAAAGTAGCCAACGACATGTATGCGTTGCATCTGCTCACAAATGCTGGTGGTCTCCTTTCTATGAACCGTTTACATAGTGAGAACTGCGGAGGCTCCTGCTCTGCCTTTGCTTTGGGGAAGCCGGCTGGTATGCAATGTTTAATTAAGTAGTTTAGAGTCACTCTTTTGTACTTTTCTAGGCCTGTTCCACTTTAGCTAAAGTTATGACAGCTTTGCTCTGTTAGTTTAGAATAAAGAATTTACAGTCTCTCTCATCACCCCTCCCTCTACCCTACTTCCCCATTCTTCTCCCCTCCTCTACTTTCTTCTCTTTCCTCTCTTTTCTCTCTCCCAGAATATTAGTATTTTTAGTGAAGTAAAAAATACTTTACTGTGTTATAAATTGAATATATTACCAATGTAAATAGGTAGATTAAATAATAGTTCAATGTAAAATCCATCTTCTAGTGTTGTGAGTATCATGGCAAGGGTATTGTGTTATTGAAACAAAAGTGTATCTTCCCCTTTTCTGTCTTTTTTGATTGTTTAAGTGAAGCAGAGCACACACAGCTTAGAAAATACTATGCGCACTTTGGCTATGTTTGTCAAACTTACCCCCCAGAAATCTAATGTATCCAGATAACAATTCCTCGCTGAGCATTGCAAACTATACTTATTTATTCATTATTTCCCATATCATAAAGAAGAAAAACCACACTAAATATTTCTCCCTTCCCCAAACATGTTATGTCACATAATTGAAAACTAAACTTAATGAGGGAGTTGGTTCAAATCTGACTTTAATCATGCACATATTTCCCTTAACAAGATAAATCCCGACTCTGAATTTCATCATCCTTTGTATGAATTACTTTAGTTTAATCTTGGTTAAAACACATGTATTTTTCAAGTATAGCCCGTACGTTGCCCCCATAACATTCAGGAGTGTTTTGTAGACACAGACTTTATTCCAGTCCTAATTTTAATAGAACACCTTTATCTAGTAACTACAATTTGGTAATTAACTGGAACACCATTTCAAAATGCAATGATTGGATGGTTAACCTGTATCCCAAAAAACAAAGGAGTCTCATAGATGCTGGTATTGTCACTCTTGTCTTCCTGCCCATGCTTTGAGTTTTTTTTTACTCCTGATTTGAAGCCTTTCCTATTTCTATTTTTTACTCCTGATTTGAAGCCCACTATTTCCAAAATATAACTGATGAAAAAATGATGATAATATATAGAGGTATTTCCTTTCTAGTCCTTAAGTTTTTGAACCTCAACAAGAAAGAGAGAAGAAAAAAATTGCCAAAAGTACTCAGAAAAATCCAGGACATAAAGCTAGTTTTAGATACTTCAACTTACACAGGACATGTTTGTAAAAACAACCCACAAAATCTTTGAACAGGATGTGATCAATCTCTGAGCTTCCACGAAACAGCAAAACTGACTTCAGCTGCTAAAAATATTAATGTCTTTTTTACCAACCTTCTCTTGTGAATCCAAGAGGAGCTTGCCACACACGTGAGCTTTTGCTAGCTTCTAAAGAACATGCAAGAAAAATGACACATCCCACCTCCCCTACCCTAAACGACACAGTGTATCAGAGCCTCATGGGACGCTTTAGCCCATTCCAAAACTTGCTGGAAAAATCAAGGAAGAACCATGTTTAAACAAGTCTGAATGGTGAGTGACCGGGGAAAAAAAGAGGTTTAATTTGCTAGCCAATCTGTGTCCTCACACCCCGTCTGTAGGTAAACTGTTCTTCTTTGTGAAGGACCATCTGTTAAAGACATCAGTCTTCAATCTCAACCAAATCTCAATCTCTACCTTTTTTTTCCAAAAAATTTGACACCATCACTCAAGAACATCAAGGGCTCAGGCAGGAATAACAACATATCATCTCTTTTATAAATTCATAAAAGTTTTGCACCTACCTTTGTCAAGCCTTCTCTGTCTGCATGGGCTGGATGCAAAATCCACCAGCTCTGATGACTGCTCCAGATTGACCAGAAAGAAAGGACTTGGGACGCTTGTCCTTAGTGTCTCTAAGCGGGGCTGCATAGCTGGCTCCCAGCTTATCTGTGCCTTTCGGCTTTCGCTTCCATACATGGACCTGTTCCCAACAGTAACTCCAAGCTGTCGAAAAGCTATCTGGCAGCTCTCAGCCTCATCCAACACATGGGTGATAAAAATACACATATAGACATCCTTCCAGCCAGCCCGTTTCCCACCCACAATCCTGCCACTACACACTCTTACAAATACGCTCTAGATTGGCAGCCTTATTCTCCAGATTTTGGCGTATAATCAATTTTCACCTGATTCACACACAAAGCTTGCAGGATGTGAGCTTGTTTAACTCTGGTTTCTTACCAGACTCTTCATTCTGAGAGGCTTAATAATAACATGCTAATGGAACTAGAGAGACATTGAATGAATAAATGAGCAAGTGAGTGTCTAAATGGACACTGCCCTCCATTCTACTACATATGAATTAATGGATCTATATGAGATATTTCTTCAACTAGAAATGATTCTTATCCCTCTGGGTGATCCACCTTAAAGGAAAAAGGTAGCAGAAGGTCAAAGCTGTCAAAATCTTTCTGACAGGTTCTTATTTAAACAGTGTTGTATTAGGCAATTGTGGCAGCCTTAATTAAGCTAGTAACACTCGACTGAGAAAATACGATTTATAAAACTTTTTTTTCTCTTAAAACACACACACTTAAGTGAATAAGAATTTGTTAAGCTTGTTCATTGCCAATATAATAGTTTCTGTGATTTATAACTGGCTTAATCCTTAAGCAGGGTATAAACCTTGCCCTGAAGAGTAAAGAGGGGCCTTTTAGTGGCATGTAGACTAAGCCTTCTAGTTTTGTTTATTCTTTGACTATTTGAAGTTTAGATTTTCATATTTTGGATTTTGTTTTCAAACATTGAGTTATACCCCCTTGTTTCCAAGGTCTGAAGTTCATTCTTTTTCTTTAGTAGGAATTCAGTTACATTGCCTCTCCTTCCTCACCCTCCTTCAAACTCCTTCTGTGACTTCTTCTTTTTTGTTTCAATTTTTTGTTACTCTTCTACAAGATGCCAAAATACTGAAAAATGAATGTACTAATGATTTTCTATTAGTATTTCTTTTTAGTTGTGTTAAAACTTTTCTAGAGTCTCTTGTTTGAAGGTATTAACAAAATGGAGGCACACAGGAATAACTTATTATAGCTACTGAAAAGGAAATCAATTTTCTGAAAAAAGTCCATTGGAAAAAGGGGAATGAAAGAAACAGGATTGTCAAATAGTTATTGCTGCAGGTGATACATGCAGGGGCACATATGTAAAGATAATTTTTAGAAATTGTATTTGTTTAAATTTTTCTATTGTAAACTGAAAGGACAAACTGTAATAGTGATGCACTCATTCAATCCTGGAATTTGGGAAATGGAGGCAGGGGGATCCGGAGTTTAAGGTCATCCTTAGCCACACAGTGAGCCTGAGATATAAGAGACCCTGTCTTGAAGACAAACAAATAAACCAGAAAGAAAGACCAAAGGAATTAAAAGAAGAGAATTAGGATGCAAAAATATGTATTAAAAGAAAGTATGAAATAGATGCATTAATAGAAAGTTTGAGGAACCTCAGTGCTGAGTACTCTGTTAAAAAAAGCAACAAGTTCAGAACAGTGAGCAGGAACAGGTAATACTATATCTCTTAAAATTGGTAACACTCTTTACGTCTGCCATGTACAAGATCTAGTCTATCAAAATTATAATTTGTAACTAAAATTAAGGTAGTCTAATTAAAAAACCCAACAACCTAATGGAGCTCAATAATGGAGCTGAATGTTATGCATGGTTTATGGCTACCTATTGCTGGAGTTGTTCATGCTTAGTCTTCCTTCATCTTTTTCTACTTCTTAAGACCGAAGTGACATCCTTCATTTTATTGCTGTCTATAACTGGGAATGACCAAGTAACAGTGCTTCAACCAAATAGCTTTCAACAGAAACACGGGGGACAGTCCAGGAAAGTTTTCATTTACCCCCTGAATGGGGTATGATCCAGGCTTTGTCTCTCTCCACCCACTGTCCCCTTGAAGAACAATCTTGAAGCCTGAAGTTATACCAAAGTGGGACAGATGTAAGGACAAAGGCTTACAGGGAAAGACAGGTAGAGCAGAAGCCAGGATAAAACAACAAGGACCCTTCAGTTCTTCTTACTATTACCAAGTAGCGGCAGCAAAGCCCGCGATAGTATTTCTCGCTGTGAGAAGGAAAATTAGACTTATAATTGGGTTGAATATATATATATATGAAGAACTCAAGAAACTAGACCGTAAAAGGCTAATCAATCCAACTATAAAATGGGGCACTGAGCTGAACAGAGAATTCTCAACAGAAGAAGTTCAAATGGCCAAAAGACACTTAAGGTCATGCTCAACTTCCTTAGCGATCAGGGAAATACAAATCAAGACAACTTTAAGATACCATCTTACACCTGTCAGAATGGCTAAAATCAAAAACACCAATGATAGCCTTTACTGGAGAGGTTGTGGAGAAAGGGGTACACTCATCAATTGCTGGTGGGAATGCAAACTTGTGCAACCACTTTGGAAAGCAGTGTGGCGGTTTCTCAGGAAATTCGGGATCAACCTACCCCTAGACCCAGCAATACCACTCTTGGGAATATACCCAAGAGAGGCCTTATCATACAACAAAAGTATATGCTCTACTATGTTCATAGCAGCATTGTTTGTAATAGCCAGAACCTGGAAACAACCTAGATGCCCTTCAATGGAAGAATGGATGAATAAAGTATGGAATATATACATATTAGAGTACTACTCAGCAATAAAAAACAAGGACTTCTTGAATTTTGCATGCAAATGGATGGAGATAGAAAACACTATCCTGAGTGAGTTAAGCCAGACCCAAAAAGAGGAACATGAAATGTACTAACTCATATTTGGTTTCTAGCCATAAACAAAGGACATGGAGCCTATAATTAGTGATCCTAGAGAAGCTAAATAAGGAGAACCCAAAGAAAAACATATAGGCATCCTCCTGAATATTAACCTTCATCAGGCGATGAAAGGAGACAGAGACAGAGACCCACATTGGAGCACCGGACTGAAATCTCAAGGTCCAAATCAGGAGCAGAAGGAGAGAGAGCACGAGCAAGGAACTCAGGACCGCGAGGGGTGCACCCACACACTGAGATAATGGGCATGTTCTATTGGGAACTCACCAAGGCCAGCTGGCCTGGACCTGAAAAAGCCTGGGATAAAACCGGACTCGCTGAACATAGTGGACAATGAGGACTACTGAGAACTCAAGAACAATGGCAATGGGGTTTTGATCCTACTGCACGTACTGGCTTTGTGGGAGCCTAGGCAGTTTGGATGCTCACCTTACTAGACCTGGATGGAGGTGGGTGGTCCTTGGACTTCCCACAGGGCAGGGAACCCTGATTGCTCTTTGGGATGATGAGGGAGGGGGACTTGATTTGGGGAGGGGGTGGGAAATGGGAGGCGGTGGCGGGGAAGAGACAGAAATTTTTAATAAATAAATAAATTAAAAAAAAAGAAACTTAGACTTAATGTAAAACCTGCATTCTAGATAATAGCCCTGGGACTCAGATGAAAGGGCTGTGCTCCAATCATCACTCCACTCGCTGATTCTTTCTGACTACTTTCATGGCGCTGTTTACATAATATAATTTTCTTTCCACCTCTGACAAGTCAACAGTCGTTTTCCTTAGGACAGACTTTATTCTACAAACTAATGCGTTGCTGTGTCTTAATGCATTGTAAGGTGGTAGGTATTTATTCTACAAGGTGATTGATACACAGGCCCAACAGTGACGCTGCAGCTAAATATAACAGCGATGGGGTGTCTGCTTTCTATCGAGAGGATTTGCAGACATTTGCTTTGACTGGCTGAACTTCAAAACTCTTGGGAATTCTGCTCTGATGTTAGGAGCATCCAAGGTATGGGGTGCTTGTGTATTCCAAATTGTGTTTGCCATTTTGAGCTTGCCAAATTGAATTGGCATGTTCTTGGTGAGGTTTGTAGCAAAATGGGACAGTTTCCCGATTTGCCTTGGATAGACAGTACTCTAGGGAAAGAGAAACTCAGGAGGTTCATGACCACACTATTTCTTCCCTATTCTGAGGGACGCATTACAGGTTACTTAACTGGAAAATACCTCAATGGAAAGATAAAATTGTTTCCAGGAAAAGGGGACAAAGGTTTTCCTGTGTCCCTTGTAGAGGTTATGACTTAATGCATCAATATCTTTTCTTTACTTTGAGGATAAGAGAAGAGAACAGTTCTCTGGGTAGACTGTTTCCTTCATGGTGCTGATTTTAGAGGCTTATTTTCAACAAAACGAATTGTATCTTCTGTCTAAAGTAGATATACATACACAGACACACTTACACACAGAGCGAGAAGTTCAAATGCATATACACTCTCCAGTTTCACAAGAACATAGCCACAGTCTTGTGACTCAACTCAGTGTCTCCTCTGAAGTCCTTACTTCTCTCAGATACTCTAAATGACTCATAATAACTCCCCATTTACTTGCTGCTTTTTCTATTAAATTATCGCTATTAAATTTGTGTTATGAACTGGTATATCTCCAGCATCCCTCAGTATCTTTTCTATGCTAACCAAACATTAGCACGCATTAATTGAAGAATCAAATGTACTACTAAGTAAAAAATGGATAATTGATAGTTAATTATCAACCAGCGACCATTAACTTGGCAGTTTTCCTGTTGTGTAAGGTGATATAAACCGTGCTGTCCTTGTGGATAAATATTCTGAGTGTATATAGGAAAAACAGAACCTTAAAATATCAAAAATGTCTGATTTAGGCAGGCAAGCTTTGGTTTTCAGTTACTCAGGGCATTGGCTGTTATATAGTGCTGATTATTTGGATATCTGATACGAGCTGTTAATGTAAAACATGGTATTTTATACTTATTAGTAAGAAGCATTATTTTTAAATATATTACAGATACACAGTAATTGGTGATTCTACTATTTTTTCTTTCTTTGTCTAAGAATATAGAAGGATCATTCATGCAAGATTTAATGAATGATGCAACAAGATTTGAAAGAATTTCGAGAGAGATGCACAGTGAAATGTCTAGTTTCTTTCATTATTTAAAGTAGTTATAATCAATAACTATGAAGCAGAAATTTGAGTAATATATTTACCTGTCTATATTTATTTTTATATTTAGATCATACCAACACTATAAATCAGTGACTAAGGCCAGGAGGATTGTACCATCATCAGGGCTCAAGTCTTGGCTGTATGCAAAAAGATAATATGTATGATTCTATATTAATGCAAAATATAAAAAGAGTAGGCACTCACCTACTCTTGAAGAGATGCCTCAGAACCCACTTCCTCTGAGATTTACTTGGTCTGTCTTCAGCATCATAGTTGATAAAATGATTGATTTTTGTCTTCCTTGAGTTCTCTCAACACATATTCAGGTTTTTATTTTAGAGAGTGGCTTTATTGATACATAATCCATATACCATGCAACTCAGTGAGTTAAGATGTATAATTTAATTGCTTTTATTAGTATATTCACAGATAAATGCAATCATGAACTTTTATAGATTTTTTTATACTTCCCTGTTTCTCCATCCTATCCATCATTATTTATTTATATTTTATTTTTTGTAGATTTTCTTACACAGATAAACACACACACACGTGTGTGTATGTGTGTATGTAAATTCTAAGTTATTTCTTAATAATAAATTCTATGTTTATTCATTTGAGGAATCACCAGGTTTAACACAAAAGCAGCCCCACCAGTTTGCATCCTATTAAAACATGTGAGGTTTTTGTTTCTCCATGGACAATAGCTTTTGGAGTCAGGGTCTCCTATATCTCAGTCTGGCTTTGAGCTTGAATCTCTAGATTTTCTGCCCAGAACTCCTAAGTGCTGGGGTTGGAGATGGATGCTATCATGGTCCTATGCTAGGAACTGAACTCAGAGCTCCGTGCATCCTAGGCCAACATTCTACCCAGCTCCAGCCCCAGCCAGCTGACAATTCTCACAGCCTAACTTTCCGGATCAATCATTATAACTTTGATCTTAAGTTCATTTATGACTCGCAATGCTGAGCAACTTTTTATTTATGTGATGTCTGTTTGTGTGTCTTCCTCAGAGAAATACCTCTTAATATGCTTATATAATTTTAACGTTATTTTGTTTTTTCATTTTAGAGGTGTATGTGCTCATAACAATTCAGACAGAAGACCTTTATCAAATACATGATTGGGAAAGAGTTTCCCATCTGCTGTGCTGTTTTTAACTTGCTTGATGGAGTCTTTAGACGAACAAAAGTTAAAGTTTTTCATTTTTGTGATATGCAGGTTATTATTTTCTTCCCTTGCTCATTCTTTTAAAATTGAATCTAAAGACTTCACTGACAAATTCAAGGTCGTGAATATTCTCTTCTTTGTTTTACTCAAAGAGTTATATGGTTTTATCTCTTATATTTCAGTCTTTGATCCATTTTTGTGTTGTTCATTTTTAGTTGATCATTTTTCATGATGTGAGGCAGGGGCTCAGCTTCATTATTTTTTCTTGTGTTGACATTGACTCTTTTTAAATGTTTGCTATACTTCACCAGTGACACCTCTGGTTCTCAGAGCCTATAAATTGATAATTTTTGAATACCAATTTAATTTCTTTACTAATACAGGTCTACTTGGATGATTCTTTTCCTTGAGCCAACTTAGGTACATTGACGCTTTCTTGGAATTTGCCCATATTTTCTGTAACCAAATTCGTTGGCATATGATTTCATACATCTTCCCTCTATTCTAATAGGGCAATACTAATATGTGAGTATATTATGGAAAATGAAAAAGAAATGGGAAACTAGGAAGTGGAGGGAGATAATTCAGAGGGAAAGACAGGAAGAAAGATATAATAAGCACATTGGAAAGGCCATGGTGAAAGTTACTTTATAAGCTTACTTAAAATGCATACATACTATATATGTGTTCGCACACACATATATAATTTTTTAACTTGTGGATTATTGATTTTTTGTGGATTTCACATCATGCATCCAAATCCCACCCATCTCCCCATCCCACTCTTTTCTGCACCCTTGCAACACCCCCTAAACACAAAACAAAACAAAACCATCAAACAAAACAAAATGAAACTAAAACATAAAAAAGAGGAAGAATCTTTTTTTTTTTTTTTTGGTTTTTCGAGACAGGGTTTCTCTGTGGTTTTGGAGCCTGTCCTGGAATTAGCTCTCTGTGGAGACTGTAGATGCATCTGTATAGAAAGTCAGAGAACAGGACGTTTTGAAATGAATAAAATTATACTAGGGTTAAAAAAAAGGGGGGGGAGAGAATGTCTTCAAAGAAGTTATAGTGTGGCCAGGCAAGTTACATAGGTTACCCTTTAGTCCTTTCATCTCCACGTCCAAGTGTTCCTTGCATTAAGTCACTGGTCTGCTGTGAGGTCTCTGGCCTCTGCTACCCTATTGATAAGAAGCTCTCACCTGAGCTCTTCTTGGATACCCTGTACTTGTCCTGTGTCTTACAGATCCTGCAGTTTTGGACTTGTAGGTTTGTTCTCTTCTCATTCTTCAACAGTTCATAGATGGAGGGCATGTTGGGATGGGTGAGTTCATAGCCCTGGTTCTGGACCTGGGTGGTAACTGGGTTGGTCAGCCATCAGGTTTCCCCCATCATCACCACCTGGGCTGGCTCTCCAGCACTGCTTTGCCACCTTACCCAATGCACTCTGTAGGGCAAGTTCTCCTGTTCTCAGGCCCTTGTGTATGGCTCACCCACACTCACACTCCCAAGGTCAGCTCTACTGTCGTGCTCAGGAGAGGTTCAGGATCAATTCTCCTGATTGCTGTGAGGGGTCTACAAATCAGGATAAGGTCAGCTCTCCTGCTCTCAGGCCCTCAGGGCCAACTCACCTGTGCTACTGTCAACAGGGTGAGCTCTAAAGGACTGTCCAGGAGGGGTGTAGGGCCTGCTCTTCCATGTGCTGGAGCTGGTGAGGGATAGGTCTAGTTCTCTGCAGGTAGCAAGGGGCAGAGGGTGGGGTAGGGCACCATTCGCTCACCCACGCTGTCACGGTAGTAGATGACAGGGGAACAAGGTCAGCCCTGCTGCTCTCATACCCTCAGGGCTGGATCACCTGCATCCCGGACAACAGGATCAGCTCTAGTATGCTGCCCAAGTGAGATGTATTGTGCCCAAAATAAGGGGTGAGGTCATCTTTCCCAAGTGAGGGAGACAACTCTCCTGTGTCAGCATTCAGCAAGGGGAAGGGCCAACTATCTGAGGGCCAGTGAGAAGCAGAATCAACGTAGCACAGCCCTCGGATTTCAACAAACATGTTTCCCATGACCTCTTGTGTTAATACAGACCATGGACATCTGCACGGAGCCCAACTGCAGCAGGACCCCAGACCAGACTGGGCCCTAGGCAGAAGCTAGGACCTAGAGGCCACCATGGCACCAGTGGCAAAACAGGACACCAGATAGGTATGGCCAGGATGGCAGCATGGCCCTTGGAAACCAACATGATCTCAGGGGACAGACCAGACCCTGGGCATCTGCAGAGCCATTGGTGGTAATAGGAACAATGGACATCATACCAGTTGCTGCAGGGCTACAGATGATGATATGACCCTAGGTAGCAGCCCAGTCCTGGACATCTCCATGGCCCCAGATGGCAACACAGACACTCCCAGTTCACTGACATGGTCTCAGGTGGCTGACCAGACCCCAGGCATCTCCACAGCCTTCAGTAGTAACAGGAGTCATGGACATCAACGCAGATCCTGATTGCTGTTGGGCCCTCTGTGACAGCCCTGGCTCAGATGACACCGTGGCCCCGAATGGACAACACCATGACCACAAGTCACAGTGCAGGACACTCAGATCAGCATGGCCCCTGTGGCAGTGTGGCCCTCAGACACCAACATGACCCCAGGTGGTGGCCCAGACTACTGGCTTCTGCACTACCCTCAGTGGGGATAGGAGTCACAGACATCAAGTAAGGTTGCTTGCCTGCTTCAGGGATGTGGGTCAAGACTTGTCCCTTGGCAATAGCCTAGCCCGGGATATTACCCTGGGCTCAGAAGGTAAGTAGGCCACTCATATCAGCCTGTTCCTCACCACCCTCACCTCTTCGGATCTGATTCTCTCCAAAGCCTGTTAACTACATGGCCTCTCTGTCTCCACCTCTCTACCCTGTACTCACTCATCGTAATGGCATCCGGTGCTCTGCTCCAGAGGCATTGGAAGGGCTCCTGGTTGAAGCAGTGCTGTTGCTGTAATTCTCTGTGGAGATTGGGGCTAGAGCTCGCCATGGTGTGCCGCCCTCCCCCAACCCAGCTGTCCTTGGTTGAGTCCTGCCCGTTCCATCCACAAGGCATGTCAAGGAAATATTGCTCCACACCTGTCTTTTAAATAGGGTTTTGCTACACTTGGTGTTCCCCATAAAATCTGTAGACTGTCAAACAGAAGATCTCAGTATCAGGCATGGCAGTCCTCTCTGAGTTGTTGGTTAGTGGGATCTAAGAGACTGGCAGACGATATAGGCTATTGCCATTGCCCTTGGTTGCTTCCCTGAATTTGAAGATTAAGATTTTATTGTTGAATACGCTATACACTTTAGACGCAGGACTTTGAGGAAGAAAGCTTGAATTAATCTGGAAGCTGCCTCCATGAAGAGTAGCTCTCATGGTATCTGAAGGTGCTAAGCAAGCTGCCAAGGGAGACAGCAATTGGTAATTCTACCCAGCTGAAGCAGAGAAACCACAACACTGGCCAACACAGCAATATATACTCAATGATACAATAGTAACTTTTTCATCTTTGGGGCAACCAACAATGTCTAACTGAGCTTAAGCCCTGCTCAAGGAGATGGGATTCATGCCTAGTACTATAAACATAGTAAACTTCTCAAAGCTGTAGAACATAGAGACCTTAGAGTAGAACCTACTGTTTTTCTAAACCTAAATACCTATCCTTATAAGTAAATGTAGCTCTCACTCATCAAAGAAACTTCTTTTTGAATCTGATATATATCATTCCAAGATACACAATCTGTCAAAATGCAGAGATTAAAAGATTGTGTGGTACCCATCGCCAGTTGGCATACTTACAGCACAACCCCTACACTAAGATCCAGAGTCAATTGCGAAAGAGGGGGCAGAACAAATGTAATAATTAGAGAAACTGAACACATGCTGTTAGATGATTTCATCTAGGCATGAAAGGGAAGCTGCACCCAGGAAGTCTCAACAATATGTTTATCTAAATAAGACCTAGACCACACGGACAGTCAATATGCCCACATGGATGCAGAACATGTCACAGCTACACAATTATCACTGACTACTGAGGAAAGGAGAAAGAGTTTTCTCTAGGAATGAGAACCTGATAAATTATCCATTCACTAGTGCTCAGCACTAAGCGTGTATGTGTGTGTGTGTGTGTGTGTGTGTGTGTGTGTGTGTATTAAGAAAAAGTCATGAGTTAGATAGGAAGTTGAGGGGCAAATGATAGGAGTTGGGAGGTGACAGGGAGGAGAGCCAATGATGTAAATACAGCATTCATTTAAGAAATTATCTAAAAACTAAAAATATAAATTAGAAGAGGAATAAATTATGTAGTGTTGGATTAGTTGGTTTATATGTGGGGCTAAGTTTTTTTTTTCTTTTTCTTTTCTTCCCTGAGATACAGTCTTGTTATCCATTCCAGGCTGGCTTTGAGCTCCCCGTGTCACCTAGGCTGGCCTTGTAATTCTACCTCACCTGTCTCCACGTAAGAATTATGCATTTCCCTGCCTGGCCCAAGACTGCTTCATTTCCTTTCCCTTCTTCTTCCTCTTCTCCTCCTCTTCCTTACCATCTCCTCCCCCTCTTGAAGGGCAGACTAGCAAAGCTTCATTGAGAAATAAGGTAACAGCTTTCTGCTGCAGAAAGGCGTCTGGAGAAGGCGTTGCCCCAAGCTGCTCGTGCTTTAAGTTTTAAAACAATTGCTGAGAATTAACTCTGTTTTTCCTTCTGAGAGGTCAGTGATTATGTTCTCTGTTAAGTTTTAAATCTTGTGAATTAGACCTTCCCTTTGTTTCATTTGGCGAATATAGCTAAGTATTTCCCAATTTATTATGATTCTTTTTTATGTTATATTTTATTTTTTAAAACAATCTTTTAAAAAAATTTACATACCAATCCCAGTTCCTTCTCCCTCTCCACCTTCTCCCCCCCCCATCTTCCCTACACTCCACCCCCATCCACTCCTCAGAGAAGGCTAGGCCTACAATTCTTGTGGTGTCACAGAGCCTTGCTCTATAGAGTTCTGACACGGCCTTTAAGCTTTAGTCTATCCTAAGTCAGCACAGTCATCTCAGCTTTGGTCTGGCTGATGCTTGCATGCTATAGCACCTGCTTCGTTTTATTTGTGTCTTTAAATCACGTGTGTCTTCTCCAAACGACATAATTGCATCCTGTCTTTCTTTGTAGAAATCTAGTCTGACAACCATGGCCTTTTGATTGGATTATTGAATTTGCTGTTTGATGCGGTACTTTCCTGTTACTTTCATAAAGCACTTGAGATAAACCACTCATTTAAAGTCTGGTTCCGTTTATTTTGACTCGTGGCTTCAGAGTTCCAGTCCATGTTCTTTATTTCTTTTTCCTACTTCTGTTCTAGGTCAATATCTCATAACGAGTAAATGGATTTATTTAGAAATATCGATAATAGATAATAGAGGGTGGCTGGTCAGAGAAATGGTCATGAATTCAATCTAAATAAAATTTCACATGTACCCTTTATCAGTAAGAAGGTGAACCGCTAACTACTTTCCTGATGGTTAATTGAATATTTTAGAGGAATTTCTAATTGCAATGTCATTGTGTTGCCTTTCCTTAGTGCTTAGCCCTCTAATTTGAGATCTACTGGAGGGCAACATTTACAAATTAGAAACATAATTGAAATCTACTGCTGAATAAATTGATGTTTACTGCTACATAAAATTAGAGAAATTGTTTAAAATGGTATAGAATCTGTTTTCCTTTCACTTCACTGGTTTGCTTTTTGTTGAAGAAATTTGTAGCTTGGAATTTCTCTCAAGAAAAGGTGAGCTTTCTCCTTTGACAAACTTGCAAATGAACAGCATGGCCAAGCAGTCAGTGGCCTTTGTCAGGAACCACAGGATACTGTGATCTCACACAGGATACTGTGATCTCATGTGGTGGAAGGCCCTCGGAGCTCCCTGAATTTGATACAAACTGAGTAAATGGTTCTATTGGGAGACTAAGTCTATCTACATAAATCTTAAAAACTGAGTTTGAGAGATATAAAAAAGTGAAAATTCATACTTAATTGATGCAATAGTATCTAATTCCAGATTAAACTCCAAGTTTTTAAAATAAACACATTAAGAAAATTAATACCATTAAGAAAATTACAGCATACACAGAGAAAAAATACTTCCAAATATATATTTTCATCAGCTACTTCATCAGCTAATTGTTTTCGAATACTAGATTATGTTTCTAGAGTACACAAAATGTCTTTGTACTTAAAGAAGATAATCCAATAAACATGAGCAATGTTAATTCTCACCAAAGAAGATTTGGGTGGAAATACACAACAGAAGATGCCAAACGTATTTTGTCTTAAAGGAACTGAAAGGAAAATGATAGACGACCTACAACTGCAGAATTCCTAAAATCCTGACATTTCATCATATGACTTACTGATGAGGCTATAGAATAGTAAGAGATCTTATTGATTGCTTCTGGGAATCCAAAATAGCATAGCTGTTTTTGAAGAAAGTTTGATAGCTTCTACAATTGATGATGATGAGGAGGAGGATGAGGAAGAAGGATCTGTGAGGGTACCTGCTGCAGTATACATGTGGAGGTCAGAGTACAACACTGAGGAGTTATTTTCTCTTGTTCACCTTTATATAACTTCTGGGCTTGAACTCAGGTCCTGAGGTTTTGTGGCCATCACCTTTATCCACTGAAACATTTCCATGGTTGGAGTAGTTTGTGACAGAGCTCTTACTTTACTCATGAAGTTTTGACAAAGCTAAAGTGATCACAGTTTCCCCTCACTCTTCCTGTTCTTTCTTCCTGACTCCCATCTACCCCATCCCCTTCCACTCCTCCTCCTTTTCCATTCGGAAAGAGGCAGGCCTCCCATGGTCTTACACCTAGCATGGTGTATCAAGTTGATGTAGAACCCCCTGTATAAAGACTTGGCGTGGTAATCTAGCTTGGCAACAGATTCCCAAAGCCAGCTGAGAGCCAGGAACAGGTCCTGATCTCACTGCTAGGAGCCTTACAAACAGATCAAGTTACACTTGTCACACAAGTGGAGGGCCTAGGTCAGTCCCATGCCACCTCCCCAGAGTGAATGTGCTCCCAAGAACTCAGGTCAACTGTCTCTGTGGGCTCCTCTGTTGTGACCTTGATCCCCCTGGCTTGTATAATCCCTCCTCCCTTTCCTCAAGATGACTCCCAGAGGTAGGCCAAGTGCTTGGATGTGTATCTCTGCATTTGCTTGCATCTGTTACTATATAAAGGCTCTCTTGACAATTAGGTTAGTCACCAGTTTGATTAGAGGAGATGGCCGGTTTAGGGACCCTCTCCACTATTGCTAGGGGACTTAGCTGAGATCATCCTTGTGGATTATTGGGAGTTTCCCTGTTACCAGGTTTTGTCCTAGCCCTCCCTCCTGCCCCAAACCACCTCCTGCACCCAGCCTTCCCAACCCACTTCCTCAAGTTCCCATCCCCCATCCCTCTCATTCCCACCCCTGGTTTACCCAGGAAATCTCTTCTATTTCTGCTTCCCAGGGAAATCCATGCTTTTCTTCTTAGGCCTTCTTTGTTATCTAGCCTCTCTGGGGCTGTAGATTATAGGTTATCCTGTCCTTTACTCCTAATATTCACTTATAAGTGAATGTTCGTCTTTCTGGATCTAGGTTACCTCAATCAGGATTATTTTTTCTAATTCTAGTCATTTGCCTAAAAATTTCATGAGAGGGCTGAGCTCCAAAATATATAAAGAACTAAAAAAAAAAAAACTGGACATAAAATACCAAATAATCCAATTAAAAATTGGGTACAGATCTAAACAGAGAATTCTCATCAGAAGAATCTTAAATGGTCAAAGTACACTTTAGTCATCAGGGAAATGGAGATCAAAATGACTCTGAGACACCATCTTACACCTCTCAGAATGGCTAAGATCAAAAACACTGATGACAGCTTGTGCTGGAGAGGATGTTGAGTAAGGGGATGCTTCTCCACTTCTGGTGAAAGTACAAACACTTTGAAAATCAGTATGGTGGTTTCTCAGAAAAATGGGAATCAATCTACCTCAAGTCCAAGCTCTATCAATTTTAGGCATATACCCAAAGGATGTTCAATCATACCACAAGACACCTGATCAATTATGTTCCTAGCAACATTATTCATAATAGCCAGAACCTGGAAACAACCTAGATGCCCCTCAACCAAAAAATAGATAAAGAAAATGTGATACATTTAGACAATAGAGGATTACTCAGCTGTACAAGAATAATAAATGCATATTTCTAAGAAGAAAAAAACAGTTTGAAAAGGATACATGCTCCAGAGTTTCGGGATTTAAAGATATTCTCTAGAAAAAGCAATACTAAAGATTCATTGCTTAGCGGGAGTTAGGAAAGGAAACAAGATTCAATAAAAACGGGTTTTGTTTTTAAATTGTTGAGATGTCCTGTGAGATGCTGTACTGGTAGATACATGCACATGTAATAGTCAATACCTCTAGAACTGCACAACACAGAGTGGACCTTCACCTCAGCCATGTGGTCTTATTAAAGTCAGGGTCTAAACATTTGTCTCCAATGTTTAAACAAAGTTGATCCATGCAAATACTGCTGTGACTTCAGCCAGACAAGGGTCCCTCTTCCTCTGGCTTACAAATTTACTCTGTTGGCTCCCCATTGACTGTTGAATACTTTGGGGGTGGGACTCTGATGTATACATCTTTGCATTCCTATTGGTTTCTTCTTGGGCTTTATAAAAGGTTGATTGAATTAATGTTATCAATGTTGGACATTCATTTTCCAGTTAAGGGAAAATTTGAAGTCTATGTCAGTTTGACTAAATGAAAAAGAAGTTATTTGTCATAGAAGTCACATGATGAAAAGGGATGATGTGTTTCCCCCATCTGCTATTATTGTGGTCTCACTATTTGTGGTTGATAAAGCATGTTGGGCAATGCCTTCTGTGTGTGAGCCATTATTGCAATAATTAATAACAATGGCAGCTCAGTTGATAGGAGCTTGGCAGTGTGTCTCCTTATCTTCAGAGCTCCAAACAGTTTGGAATTTGGCTCTTTGTAAAACCATTTAATAGGAAAGTGTGTGTTTAGAATCTGTTCCCAGCACAAAGCCTGACCCTTGTCTCTAAAGTCCTTAATGAGAAAGCACCTGACAAATTGACTAGCACTTTCCACCCCTCCACAGAATTCCCCTTCCTGCCAAACAGGTTTCTATTGGGCTCCAGTAAGAGCTGAAAAGCGCATGAATGGCAAGTAGTGAAGCCCATGTTTAAAGCACCAGAAAGCTTTCTTCAAAAGGTGACTTTGCAAAGTAACATTAATTGATTGAAAGAGCGTGGGAAATTAATCCACCCTTTTATTCATTGTGCCAATTGGATATTTGTTAAGTCTTACTTGAATGAATGGACTGGCGGTTTTAGTACTTCACAGCTACCCAGAAAGGAATCATCAGAATGGTTGTATTTGATTTTGTTTAATGATGCATAGTTGCATAAAGCAACAATGCAAATAAACAAAAATTAAGTGCATTATTAGTACTCACCAATAGTCCTCAATTCTATTCATGAATCTCCTAAGTAGACTTTACTATTTATTTGCCAGTTTAACAAGTACCCAGTGAATAATTTAAGGCATGTAAGAAAACCATTGTGACAAAAATACCAAAAACTGCGGATGAAAATATGACTCTATTCCACTGGAAATAAAAGAAAAAGTAAAAATACTCAGTTAATAAGAGCTCTACAAAATGGGCCTAGAAAAATTGTAATAGTAACCTCTACTATCCTTATAAATAGTTTTTTTCATATTAATATTTTTATTTTGGGAAATGATAATTTCAAACTATGGCCCTATGGCCCTATGGGAATCCAGGCGAGAACCTGGAAGCAGGAACTGAAGCAGAGGCCATGGAGGGATGCTGCTTATTGGCTTGTTCCCCAAGACTTTGCTCCTTTCTTATACAGCCCAGAACCGCCCACCTATGGGTGGCACCACACTTCCTGGACTGACCCCCCCCCCCACACACACACATACCAATCATAATTTTTAAAATACTCCCACCAACTTGCCTACAGTTCGGTCTAATGGAGACAATCTTTTTTTTCAGTTGAGGTTCCCTCTCCCAGATGATCCTACTTTGTTTCAAATTAACAAAGCAACCCTACGCAGCATGCCACAATTCCTTCCACACACCACCTGCTTCCTGCGGGGCCAGCTGCATCGATTCCACCCGCCAAAGTCTGCACCTCTTGATGGGTAATTCCATTTTCACAGAGCTTCCCTCTGATGTTAGGTGATGAGAAGCCCAGCCTCACCGACATAATGGTAAAGCATCATCAAGGAGAGCAAGGCCAGGCTCTTTCCTCACCCCTGCACAAAGGCAAATGGCAGTTCCTCTTTTGTGAGTTTTCTAAAACAGTGATCCCCATTGGCTTTCGTGGACCTTTGGACTTGGGCTCATGGGCTCCAATACAGCCTGGCTCTGGCCTCCCAGGTGCTCTAGGGACCGCTGTCTTCAAAGCCAGTCTGCTCACACCTGTGCTGCACCAACGACAAGGCTGGCCTATGCTGAGGGTGACTGAGGAGTCCCCAGCCTGCAAGTCTGGGTCTTTCCTTTACATTCTATTTGCAGATAGAGGATCCTTCTAGCTTTGTGGTTGTTCTCTACTACGTGGGGCAAGTCTTTGTTCCCCTTAGAGTTCCACTCTGCTCCAGTGGGGAAGTTCAGTCATGGAAGGTTTTAGACCAGAAAATGTAACTGACACATTGAAAGGGGGGTTTTAGAGATTTTACCAAAGTTATCACCTGAGAAATCGACTTGATTTGGTCCTGGCTTACAGGACCCAAAGCAAACTCTCATGTTTATGATCAATTGAATCTCAACAAAATGCTGCAAAATCATTCTTAAGAACAATATTTTTAGCCGTGGTGGTGCACGCCTTTAATCCCAGCACTCAGAGGCAGGCAGATCTCAGTGAGTTCGAGGCTAGCCTGGTCTATAAGAGCTAGTTCCAGGACAATTTTTTGCCAACAAGAAATGATTCTGGGGCAATTTGGTATCCACATGTGAAAAAAGGAAGTGCTGGTGACTATGAAACACCACCAATAAAATTCACTCAGAATCCAACATTAAAAGTATGAAATGAGGTGCACAAATTCTAAGAAAAAAACATGGGCACACGTTGTTGTGACTGGATGAGGCAAAACTTTGTGTTAGGACATGAAAGCCTAACAGCTCCATCACCATGCGCCAGCATGCTTCAGAGACCCCGTCAAGGAGAGTAAGGCAAGATGGCTAGAAGAAGAAAATACTGGCACATTCATGTGCCTGATGAAGAACTCACGTCCAAGACATACAAAGGACTACAAACACCAGCAAAAGGTTAACCCAATTTAAAGCCGGAGAAACAATTTTTCTAGACCTCATCTATGAGGTACACGCAGGTCCATGGAGACCCCTGTGCGCCACATGTTAGGGGAATGCAGATGTGATCCACACACCACATCGAGTAAACCTGGTTTAGTTAAAAACGTGGAAAAGGGGGCTGGAGAGACTTGTTTATAGGTCATTATCTTATAACCAGTAAATTGATTTACTTAATTATTTTTCTGCCATATTTTCTCTAGGACTTATCATATACGTGTTTAATTATAAAAGAAACAGTTTCATATTCAAGGCAGCTGAATTCTAGTGCCTTGCTCTTAAGTGTAACACTGCTGCCGGGTGGTGGTGGTGGCACACGCCTTTAATCCCAACACTTGGGAAGCAGAGGCAGGTGAGTTTGAGACCAGCCTGGTCTACAAAGCTAGTTCTTCCACACCCAGGACAGAGCGACCCTGTTCCAAAAAAACAACAATAACAGCAACAACAACAAACAACCAAACAAAAGAACAACCAAACGAAAACAAACCAAAAAATCAAGAGTGTGATTCTGAACATATATTAAATCTAATAGTGTAATGAATCAAATTTACAGTTTTAAAATGATTTTTACCTTATCTATCAATTTTCTTAGCTTCTAACAACTTTTCCCTTCTTTACTGCATTTGTCAGATTGTTGGCTATTGGCAGATATATTTCACACATATTGTATTTATTATACTATGCTATAAATTTCTGTTAGATGTAGCCTAAATTACATATTATATATAAAACTTTTGTCATAGTTGTAAATAACTACCATGTATATGGCCAATGGTAGGAGAAAACACATTTGTAACATCTCTAATGTTTCTTATTACGTTTGTTTATGTTGAATATGTATGTGTATCTGGGAGTACACATGTACCACAGTATACCTGAGTGAAGTCAGGAGACTTTGGGACTCAATTTCTTCTCTCAGTACCTTGGATTCTGGCAACTAAGCTCAGGTCTTTAGGATTGGTGGCAAAGACCTTTATCCACTAAGTTAACTTCCATTCATATAATGTCATTTAGTACTATATACTTACATTTACAGTTAGCTCCTGGGTGGCTTCATATTACAATCTCATATTACTTATTTTCAGCCTAGCATATTTATAAGGTGATTGTTCTAAGTACAAATTTTCTCAGTTTTTGCCCATCAGCTGGGTTTTTATTATGCCTTCTTAGAAATGTATCTTTATGATTATCATAGTAGACATTAACTTTTTTAAATACAGCACATGATGCCCCATACCAACTAGTCTCTGCTTGCTCAAGATAATCTGTTCATCTTACTCTTGTCCCCTTATAAATGGCACATTGCTTTTCTCTTGCCTTTCAAGATTAACCCACCTATTTGACGGTTAGCTTTCTCATGGCATGCATGTTTGGTGTTCTCCTTGATTTATAATTCACTCAGATTATTCTGTCAAAGCATTTGAGAGGTTCAATCTTTATGTCTCCCTGTATGTTTTGCTTTTCTTTTCTTTCTCCCATGTGTTTCTAAAAATATATGTATGTGTTTGGTGCCTTTACCGGTATCCTACATTTTCTCAAGGCTCTGTAATTCTTCTTTGCATCAACAATCAATAAAGTAATTAAATGTGTATGTGCAGGTGCATCCATATGTATGCCTAAGTGTGCATATGTACGTCAATGGATAATTTGTGGGAGTTTTCTTCCAGATAACATGGGTCTCGGGGCTAGACCACAAGTCCTCATGCTTGGCAGAAAATACCTTCACCTTTATACTCTCAGCCATCACCCCAATTTTATTTGGTTTTTATTCTTTTTCCTCCTCCTTTAAATAATCTCATTGCTGTCTGTTCTGACCCCAGGAGCTTTTGTGCCCATTGTCCTCATTCCCATCTCATGGCTGGCCTGCAGGCAGGGTGAAATCTTCATGAGATCACGAAATCCTGACACCCTTTGTCACAAATTCCAGTGTACTTGAATGACAACGTTGTTGGGTTGGGTATATCCCCTTAGCAGTTGAGACTTAAATGTCAGTTTTTTTCCTTGGCCTCTCTTTTACAGTTGCTTCTCTCAGGCCAAACCTACGAGCTAAGGCCCACAACTGACTGCCAGAGCACTAGTGGGGAAGGAAATAGCAAGAATCTCTTTGACAGTCTTATAGAAAATGGGAACTTGGTGGAGAGACAAATGAACTCCAGCCTGAGGTCATGGGACTCCCAAGTCACTGCTTCCTGATCTGAGGTAAGGGAAGCCAGAGTCTCAGTATTTCTCACTGTCTGAGCCAGGGTTAGGTGGGAAAAGAGAATACGCACTCTTAACTCTCCTTTCCCAGGGCTTAGCTTCTTCAGCAGGCAGTGGGGGATAATATATTGAACAAAGCCCTCCAGATGAAGGATGGGCAGACCAGGCACACAAAATTCTTCACGCTGAGAAATTTGGTTTGAAGGCTTTGCCTTGTTAAGTTGGAGAGCAAGGAAGCAGAAGTGTTCTAGCTTTAAATTCAAAAGATTCTTGCCTTTCTCACTGAATATTCATAAACTGATGCTTCTTCGTTTGCTCTCTGCCCCTTGGAACAGCTTCTAGAGGATTTGGTTTTTAAAACGTAGTTTCACTGTGAAATGTATCCAAGGTGCATCCTATGATATAATGGCAGAGGTTGACCTTGCCCAGACATTAATCTCAGGCTGTGATATGGTGTGAAAGCCTTCCAGGATAAACACAAGTCTTCTGCATTGTCAGTTCTTGGAGTCTAGGATAGTTTCTAGCAGGTATTAGATAATCAACTAAATTTTCTTGCCTTGCATTTTGAAAAGCTTAGGCTATATTTGTTTTAATTTGAAGATCTCAAAATGTGCACTTTCAATCCTTAGCTCTGTCACAAAATCTTATTTCCATTTGAGCATGCTTCCAAACAAGCATATAGAACTGGAGAAATGAAACTGTTTGCTTACATTGCATAGAAAACCAATGAATTATCCAAAAGACATCGCTGACTCATTTCTTCTTTGAATGTTGTCAGCTTCCCCGTTTTCCTTATGATAAATCGCCAGTCAGAATCAGCAAGAATATCAACAATTATTATAAACTCAAGGCTGAAATTTCATCTCTACCCTTTCTGAAGCATCAAGAAGGAGACCTCCACTTCTTGTGGTCCTCAATGCAGCTGCTCCTCGGTTGAAAGCTGGGCCACCCCAAATGTGAAGGGAGAAAGATTTTCCTTAAAGAGCTTTCTAATCCATGAGGATCTTTTCCCATCTCATTAATTCTTTATATTTGCCTATGATGTTTTGAAATAGGACAGGGAACTTAATCCCAAAGTTATAAGGGGAATTCTCATTCAGTTCAGGTAAAAGAAAGGACTAGTTGACAAAGACAATCTAAGGGATGGTTTATTTACACCCAAACTTAACATTTTCACATTACAAGTGAAGAGAAAAAGCAGATGACATGTGAACAACAACAACAACAAACAAGTGCAGCTGGTCAGCCCCCACAGCTGTCCTTGGGACCATGTGAGGAAACAAAGGAACAAGGATTATTATCACATCAGCCTCCTGTTTACAATGGGCGATTGCGATTAATTTTTCAGCGTCACGCTGTTCTAGAATACGTTCCCATTACTACTTAAACCTCCAAGCCTTGAGTTGTGCCCTTTTCTTCCACTTGTCTAGATTTCTCCCTCTTTATTTATTTTCATTCTTAGCTTTGCAAGTGACAAATCACAGTGTGTTGCTTCCTAGAATTAATTTATTTTTGTTTCTCTTGAGTTTTCTGTGGAAAAAAGTCCATTCTCATCTGAACAGCTTGATATATTTGTCCTGATGTTTTTCTAATATGATAGGTCTATGGTGAACAATGAGGTTATAAGCTGCATTAATCTAATGATAACATAAATAAATAGAATGTGTAGAATTTAAGTTGCTGTAACAACTGGGCTCTCACAGAGACAGCTCTACTTTTATAATCATATCAGGGACTAGCCTTTAATTTATATAAACTGGGAAACAATGTCAATTCATTTAGTCATCTTAAGAAGAAAAATGGAATTCTATACTTTGTGAGTAAAATAATTTGAGATTAGGCAAGCTGTTTATATAGTATAAACAATTACACACTATGTAAAACCAGCAATATACCAACCTACCTTAGGTGATTACAGATTAAGTCAATGAAAGCAGGCCTACGTATTTATAATTATGCCAGTGCCATTTATTAGTTTACTTAACCAATCCAAATTCCATCCTTAGAACTTTTATATTCTTACTACAATTTTGTTTACACCAAGTGCATCTGAGAATTGAAGCTCATTTAAGGCCATGATTGATTTCGCTTTGCACAACTTTCCAGGTATATTTCCTTGAAATGAAGTAGAAGAAATCTTGAAGAAGACAATGCCTTCCAATGTTCATAACAGAGTGAAGATGATCATTTTGAAAGAGTTTGGGCAGTTTTCTTTTTATTCTCACTCACGACCTTAACAGCTACAGAATGTTCTTTGGAAAATTTAACAAAGTAAAGACAACTCCCTTTACAGAACGATTTACAGAAGATCTGAATCTTTTCTTCTTGTGGACATAAAACTCTCCCAGGATTATAAAAGTGGAAATTCCGGAAGACACTGAATGTTTTTGTGCTCTAAAGGCTTATAGTGAAGTAATTCCATATATTTACAAAAAGGATTTCAAATTCGACTGTGTTTAATCACTTTGACACATAAGACACATAAACGAACCGCATCACAAACACAGGGCATCGAGACCCTACTCTGAGAGTAGTGATGGCTACTCTGAGTGAAATTACAGGTATGTAGCGCGATATGTGGCTGTATTATACTGATGGTAGGCTTGTTGTTTCTTTTATACCATAGAAAGAGACACCATCTTTATGTTTCAGTTGTACACCTTATATAAATATCATTGATCACAGTCCAAAACAGAGAGCTGTTATTGCTTCTGTTTGTCAGATGTGTAGAACATGAGGGGCACATAAGAAAATGTGGCTCGATAAATAATAGAGACTGCATAATAATAATAACTTAGTTTGTGTTCAAAATAATGATTTTATGGTCTCCATATATAGTTATAATTATAAAACAGATGATTGTATTAACTTGGGTACAATAAGACTCAGGAATAGGAATGCAGACACATTCACATTAAGAGCCTTTCTTGCCACTCCTAAGGTCAGGGGTGGCAAAGTATGCTTGCTGTTGTGTCATCAATACTATTTTTAACACTGTTAAGTTAGATATTAGCTTTAGTATGGGAAGAGAAATTAGATTTCAATATATTATTTCTTTTGCCTTTACATGCAACTTAATTTTCTCAACATGATACTTTATTTTCAAAATAAATGAAATAAAAATCTAGGTATAAAAGAGCACTCATTCAGAAGGCCAGAAGTTTTTTTTTTAAGTCATAGAAAGTCAATGTCTGTGTTAAATAATATGTTTGCCTTTCCTGCTATATGCTCAAAACCTTCATATTGGCCGTTTTCTAAGGGAGAGCAACTTTGAACCTACCATACCTGTCAGCTGAAATTAACATAGTGAAGTCACAGAATAGTCTCAACATCATAAGGATTCATCAGGCTGCCCCTCTGCAGCCCCAAACACTTGGTCCTCTCATTCACATTGACCAGTGGCAAGGACTTATGTACTCACCATTTGTATAATGTCATTTCAAGGAAATTGTGTAGATGGACTAATATTTAGCCTTGGAGAATTGGATTTTGCATTTAACACTTTACACTGGGAAGAAAATCCTGATTGTCATGAGTCATAAATACTCCATAATAGGGATAGACAGTGATTTTTCTGTCCTTTCATTCATGGAAGGACACATGAGCTGTTTACAGGGCATAGCTATTAAAAATAGAACTGCTGTGGACATCTGTATATAGACTTTGGTGTTAACAATTCATTTCTCTAGGATAAATGTTTAAGAGCATAATGGCTGGGTCATGGGAAAGCCAGCAGATTTAGGATTTTGAGAAACTATCAAACTGTCTTCCAGAGTGACTATAAAATTTTATATTCCCCAAAGCAATATATGAGTATCTGAGTGATTCTGTCTCTCTATATCATTATAACCATATAGAAAGAAAATATTATTATAAACAGATAGTGATATTTTATTAATATCCCCCTTGATAAAGGCTTAAGTTTTGGATGGGATTGACTTGATTTTTAAAGCAATTTAATATTGATGTTGAGAGTCCTTAGATTATTAGTTATTTGTAAGATAATTTACAAAAATGTTCTGTGCCTATTAATCATGGTTTCATCCATTTAATGCTTTTGATATAGGTAAGACTCAAGCTATCTATTTTAAAGTTCATAAACTGTGCTTTGATATCAAGCCTAAGACTTTTTTACTAGATCAAGACAAAGATTAATTGTATTTTTCTTTTCAAAAAGTCTTACATTTAAATCCAGTGTTCAGTCTCGTGAATTCAATGTTCATTTGTTGTTAATTTCCATAGAAACTGTGAGACAAGGTAAAGTTTGCTTCCTAATGTGATGAAAAGTGATCCATGTTCTTCTCTTTCCTGCAAGAGATTATGTAGAGTTGGTGTCAGATTTCCTTTAATGGTTTAGGAGAGTTTTCTGTTGAGACCTCCTTTCTCTAGAGACTTTTTATGTGAATCTCAAAATTGTATATTCAAATTTATAAGTAGTTATTGGATGTTCATTTAAGATGAGTTGTGATAATTTGTGTTTTCCAAGAAATTGATCTTGCATAAGCATTAAGCACTTATATTTCTTCAGTATTTGCTTTTTTTTTTTTGTTTTGTTTTGGCTTTTGCCTAGCTGTTCCATTAGTTTTTGAGAGAGAAGTTGAGGCTTTGATGGTAGTTTTTGATGTATATGCTGCTCCTTTGCATTGTGTGAAGAACTGAGTCACTTATTTTGCTATTATGTTATTAGGTTGATGCATGTTTAGAGTTGTAATATTCTTTGGTTGATTGGTTGATCAGTGTAGGCAGAGACTAGTTGTTTGTTCCTGGCCAACCAGACCCGGAATAATCCCACAGAAATTATTTTAATTAATACACTGCTTGGCCCATTAGCTTAGGCTTCTTATTAACCAACTCTTACATCTTAAATTAACCCATCTCTATTAACCTGTGCAGCATTATGAGGTAATGGTCTACCGACAAGGTTCTTTTTTTCCTTTGGTGGCTACATGGCATCTCTCTGACTCTGCCTACTTTCTCCCAGCATTCAGTTTAGTTTTCTCTGCCTAGCTCTATTCTGCCCTTCCATTGACACAAGACAGCTTCTTTATTCATTTATAAATAAAAGGAATACGTATACAGAAGGACTTCCCTCATCATCTCCCCTTTTCTGTCTAAATAAAAAGTTTTACCTTCAGCAGAGTAAAATTACATATGAAAACAGTTATCAAGAAATAATTATAATTATAATATTTATATCTACTTTATCTTTTATTAAAACTAAGGAAAACTATAATTATAACTATCTATTCTTCAACTCCATTAAAGAGCCCAGAAGGATATAGCATTTCCTAAGTTAGCAGGAAGTGCATTGTAAGCAACTTCCAAAACTCTAGAATTGACAGAGACTTCTCACTGCCTGGACAGTTACCCAGATTTCCTCTGCAACACTGGGGAATTCATCTGCAGCACACAGGCCCATAGTATCTGACAGATTTTTCCATGAAGCAGGAAATTTCAAAGAAAGTTTTGTCTATATTAGCAGTTTGTCAGTCACTTTCTTCTGTGACCTGCAGAATGTCTGGCAGGTCTTTCATGAAGCGGGAATCCAAAGGACTGTCTCACCTTTAATAAAGTTCAGCAGTCATTTTTCTGTGGGTCCTGCATGTCCAGATCATATAGCACAACATCAAGAAGTCCAGGTAAGAGCAGTTTCTTGCCCAAATAGCTAACAAACTCTAGAGAGAGCTTCTTCAATGCCCATCATCCTCTTGAAGTAGATTGGTGCTGCCAGGAACAGATGTGTCTCATTGTCATTAAAAGTTCTAAGTTTTTAAAAACATTTTAAATGCCATATTCTATTAGTTTTTGAAATGTTTGAAGAACAACTATCCATCTGAAATAAATCTCTGAACAATTAGAAAACCTAACTAACATGACTACAAGCTTGACTATTATATATGACTATATACTAATCTGTAATTTTGACGTATACATTACATTTTTAAACGAGCTGTTTAAACATAATACTTTAAACAAGAACAGAAATGCATACAACAAAATTGACCTTAAATTTGTGTCAATAAACTAATATCCATACCAATGCAAAGTATTCATCTCTATAGCATATCTCTTATAAATGTAAGCAAACATTTATATACAATATTTAGGGAACTTTGGCATTATTCTTTCCATACTGCTTCATGCTTTTTGTTGGGTGAAGTAATTTTGGTGTTTGCAGAGACCTTTCAGGGGGTCTTGGTCTATCCCACCACATTAGTCTGGAAGGAATTTACAGGCTCTTTTCCTCTGTGGAAACAAAAGAACCTCTTTTCCAAAGCAACATATTCTTAGACTCAAATTTGGAAGTAAAGATATCTTTAATACACACACACACACACACACACACACACAAACACACATACACACACACACACGCACACACACGTTTAGCTTAGCAGTTTCCAGAATCAACTGTCACTCTGCAGTCAAAAAATTCAAAGAAAACACAATAATATGTATAATCCAGACTCTCTGAGTATATTCCATCTTTATGTGGTTTGTTTTTCTTTACTCCTTTAAGCTGTGACTGTCTATACTCTGTCTCTTTACAGACTTTGTTTTATTTTTTAATGATTTCTTTATTTTTATAACTCTCTATACACTTTTTCTTCTTTCTCCCAAGCCTACATACATTTTTTAAACACATTGTATCTCATTTAGAGGGCTTTTATGTCTGAATCTGTCCTATTGTGTATCTGTAATTCCTTTCTGCCAGGAGTGCTTTTTAAAATGCTAAGCATCATGGCTAGGACTAAGGCTGCTTTGCCTTTTGGCTCCACTCAGTCTAACATGGTGGATATTTGTTCACCTTCAGCTCTGTGAGCCAGGCTCACAGCCCCAGTTCTAGGCAGACAGTGGGTCTATGTTGCCATTAAGCAAATTGTAGCACTCTACTGACAACCCCCATTCAAGTGTTCAGCCTCCTGAAAGAGCCAGATTTTTTGCTGGCAGCATGAACCAGGAAGCTGCCATTTCTTAGGCTGAGTCGGTAAGCATTCTCTTAAAAAGGAGCCTCAGTGCTCCTTTTTGCCACCAACAAACAGCCCATCTGTAAAAAAAAAAATGTGGCTACCAAGAAGCTATACTAAGCTCTGTTATTTTTTTTTTCGTGTGTGTGTGTCTAGAATTACTTCCCAAGCTCTCTCCTGTTTTATGTGGATGTAGTCAGCCCATGTTAGCATGCCAATTTGTAGGCAGAGACTACTTGTTTGTTCCTGGCCACGCAAACCCAAAATAATCATACAGAAACTGTATTAAAACACTAATTGGTTCTTTAGCTTAGGCATCTTATTAACTTACTTTTACATCTTAAATTAATCTATCTCTATTTATCTGTGCATCACTACAAGATTGTGGCTGGCAAGTTTCTGGCAGGCTCTCACAGACATCTTTTTTCTTCAGTAGCTACATGGCATCTCTCTGACTCTGCCTACTTTCTCCCAGCATTTAGTTTAGTTTTCCCCACCTAGCTAGGTCATAGGTCCAAGTAGTTTATTCATTAACCAATAATAGCAACACATACATAGAAGGACTTCCCACATCAGATCAGTCCTTTTATTCTTACATAGGCATTTCCAGTCCCTCATAATATTTGATTAATGCCTGTGTGATGTATTATTTTTAAAGTAATTTTGAGTTATTTTAAAAACATGATGTACTTTTCTTTAGTTTACCCTATTTGGGGCTCATCAGTATCTTGAATCAGAAATCTACATTTTTATTTTTCCCAAATGAAGATGGTTTTCACTTATTGCTCCTTCAAGTCATTTTTCAGTTTCATTCATTCTCCTCTCTGGGACCCTAGAGATCTAGCACGATTGTGCATCTCCCTCAGATTTAATTTTAAATTTCAGTCGATTTTCTCTCTTTGGGGATTTTTGGCTCTTTAAGGACCATTCGAATGCACATAACTATCCTATCCCCCACCTATCATATATCTGTTACTCATGATTACTATTTCTACTTACATTTAGTGAACCTGTTTTTAATTATGTAATTTGGTTTTATATCTAGCTCTCTGGAGCTATTCCAACTCCATACTTTCTCACTGAACTATGGTACGATTTTCAACAACCTTACTAAACATGTAATTCCTTCTTTCGAACTTCCTTCCCTGCCACCCTTTCTTCCTCCCATCACCATTTTCCTTTACTATATTGGATCTATCATTGCTTTATTTCTGTTGTTTAGTTTGGATAATTTTAATTTTTCTGTCTTCTTCCTCCACTGATTCTTCTCTCTATTCTGTTGTTCAGTTTATTTCTAACCTATGTATTTTTAAATTGTTTTCCAGATCTACATGTCTGTGGATTTGTCTCACATATTCCATATTTTTGTTGATGTTTCCTTGTTTTATGTATTTCAGGTATATTTATGATCGTTTACGGATATGTTTTATAATGTCTACTTTATTTCTTATTAAAATATTACTTTAATATATTTGTCTTTTCATCATTTGTATCTATTTGTGGGGTCATTTCTCCATTCAATTTTAATCCTTTCCCTTGGTATGAAAGTGATTTTTGGTAGAAATGGGCATATTTTGTCTTTTATACTATGAGGCTCTGAAATTTAATTTTTCATTCTAAAGTTTATAGCTTTAGATTGGCTTTCCAATTATATGACAAACTCTAACACTGACTCTTCTTGAGTATTATGTCTATAGTTCAGACATTGGCTATTTTTGTACTCTGCAATACTGAGTCTATAAGTAATGAAAGAGATTAAAATTAATAGAGCTGAGAGGGAACAAGAAAGCTTTCTAGGCTATCCAACAAAGAATTTGGCACTGAGGTGGGCTTGCTGTTATTGTTTAGACTAATTTATAGTTTAGGAGATGCTTTGACCACTTTTGCTATTAACCACCATCATCTCTCTTTTACCTAATAAAGAATTTAATTATGAACTTTTCAAAACTGTAGTTTTCTTTTAATGTATGTTTTGATATAGCAGGAAAGGTAGATCTTTGGCAAAGACATATGTATTCAAACTAATGTCATGGCCAGTTTTCTGCCTTGGAAAAACCTAAATTTAAGCTAGAGAGATCTTAATCGCCCTTGCTGTCAAAGAGACACACATCGGTATTTATGGATGTAGCCCCCACCCTGATTTCCACTTGCTTCTTGCTTTGTTTTGATTTTCCTCTGTAGAGGGCAAAAAAAAAATGTGAGGCTATTTCCACTTTGTCTGAATGTCGGAGAGTTTTATCTTATTCAAAGTTGTTAACAATGAGTGTGGCTAAACATCCTGACCTAGCGTGTGGTTACTTGGTCTTTTTAACATTAAGATGACCCATTATAGGTAGATCCACTCCACTCTGACCAATGGTCAGGATATTCAAGCATACTTCTGCACTTTCTTTTGAAATAGGAGGTTTGACCTTGGGAACGCTGGCCTTCACAATACTTGGTTTAGTGTGGGTTCACTGCCTAAACAACAGAATGCTAATAACTTGATGTCTCAAAGTATTGAAGAAAATAACTGCTCTAGTTGTTCTTTGTATCATGTTAAAGCGGTCTTTTGTCTTCTTCCCCATGTTATGTTGGGGTATAAAAGTGTATGGAAAAGTAAATGCACATGGATCTCAGTATCCATTGGAATTCCCTCCTGGTACTATCCTATGTTTTCTGTTTTATTAGTTTCAATTATTTCTTCATTCTCTTTGCTGTTTTTCTAATCTCAATACCCCTACCCTGGTAAACGGTATTTTTGTTGAAGCTGTTCTCCAACATTCCTCCTTCTCAGCTGTGTGCCTTTCTATCTTGTTGCTTCCATCTCCTGATGGAATGACTTTCAACGACACTGATCTTTCTGTTGTGGTAGTTGTACAGATCAATGACTGCATAACCACCTTTAATGTTTAGGATTGCACCAGTTCCCCTGTCTTTATCTTGTTGTTTTAGAAACTCCAGAAATAAGAATGCAGGGAAATAATTTTAAAAGGCTGCAGAGTTTGAGCTAAGAATAAGTCAATAACAGGCAAATAAAATATCAGTACACAAGCGTCTATAAAATCTCCTCTATAGGATTTAATATTCCTGCTTGGGTTTGATGAAAATATACTAGAGCATTTGTGAAATCTTATGGTTATAGAGAATAACAAATGCAGTTTCTTGATTGTCTCTGAAATTAGGATCATGAAATATTGGTCCCCAACTTGTAGTACTTTTATCCCCCCTGGAAGATGTAGGCCATGTGATCTTATTGGATGAAATATGGCACAAGGATAAGGTTCATGTGAGTATTTTTTTCTCTTGCAGCTTCCCTTGCTTGGACACTACTCTGCTTGCTTTCCACTATAAGGTGAACATCTCTCCACTGATACACACTCTGTAGCTACGATGTTCCACTTAACAGTAAAGAGGCTACATGGCTATGGACTGAACTTTCTAGAATGGTGAGCTCGGACAAATCCTGCAAGCTGTTTGTGTGGGGTAATTTGGTCACAGCTACACAAAAGCCTTACTAATATAGTAGACTAGCAGTTAACATCTTTGGGAAAAATATGGTTGATGTTTTTCTCATCTTGAGGGATGGTTTAATTTCTAGGCAATATTTAATCTCTTATGAGGCAGCTGAAGAAGGGGATGGACCAAGGTTGTTGCTGTGTATAGTTACAGTTATAGTTGCTATGTATAGTGCAGAGGCTGAAAAACAACTTTCCATCCCTCTACAGCCACTTGTGATTTTAAATTACTGCCAACAAATTAGCAACTTACCATAAGAGGTAGTATCCAGGACATCTTCTAGACAATTCTAATTGCCTTGCATGACAAAAATATTCAGTTCACCTAATGCTGACATTGTTGGCTATTTGGTTACACGAGCTGCATGTCTATTTATTGCACATCACACCAAGCAGGAGTCCTTGAGAATCTGCATCTAACTGATACCTGTGAGTGTCCATGAGATGATGCTGAGCACAAACACTCATTTGTGAGTTCCTCAGAGGTATTCTGGGTGCTCTTCTCCACTACCGAAAGCAATAGATTATCTCCCTTCTTGTTTCCAAAAGTATGTTCCACAGTGTGCAAGACACAATTTCTCTTCATTTGCAAATAGATTGCTCTGAACAACAGACTAGAAATTCCTAATTGTTCTCAGTATTTTCTGAGTTCTAAGGTAAGATATCTTGGTAATTACAGCAGCCCATTGAGTCTTCTTTAGTTTTGGGTTCTCTCTCAAACAGAGAAGGAAGGCTGGAATTAACACTTTAAAACTATTTAAGAATTAAGCCTGTATCTCATTTAAAACAATAGGTAGCACATGCCTTTAATCCCACCACTCTCCACTTGGGAGGCAGAGGCAGGTAGGTGAATCTCTGTGAGTTCAAGGCCAGCCTGGTCTACAGAATGAGTTCCAGGACTGACTCTAAAGGTACAGAGGGAAACCCTGTCTTGGAAAAACAAACAAACAAACAAACAACAAAAACAAAAACACCCCCCCCCAAAAAAGACCAAGATATAGCCATACAAAACCTAACAGTATCAAATTATTTTACTGTCTTCTGGATAGCTACATTTTAAATTACATTAACATAATAAAGAATCCAGAACTTTGCCTATTATATATCTTATAATCATAACTAATAAAGCATTTTCCTAAGTAGATTTCCAAGTAAATATTTATGAATGGATATTTTTGTTAATATACTAAGGGGTATGGTTACTAAATTGACAATAGCTAGTGACTATAAAAATATGTACTGAAAGGCTATGCTAATTACTCATAATAAAGGATCTTGGTATGATCTTGGTATGATCCTTTATTACATCTCTTGGCTTATATATATATATAGAACCAGAGACAATGATTCTAAATAAATTAAAATATAGATTCAAAATTTTATATCTATGGCATTGATTTATGATTAGTAGTGTTTGAAGAGAAAGACTGAAATGGGGATAAGTCATTTAAATTATTTTGATTCAAACTCTCAGACAATCAAAGTACAGAGAAAACTCCACCCTTTAGTTGTAATCCAGTGAATATTTTGATGAGAGAATAAGTTAGACATGGATAGTTAAGGAGACATCTTTTCAAACTGCTGGAAACCAGACTGGGCTTGTACGTATTTGGAATTGAGGGATGATTGTAAATTGGAGAAGGCATGGTAGTTCCTAGACACCTGCTCTGGCGGAAGCTGCTCAGACACGAAATAACCACACAGGACCTATATTGTTTGCAATACTGTTTGACCAATAGCTTAAGCATCTTTTTAGCTAGCTCTTATATTCTAAACTAACCAATCTCCATTAATCTGTGTATTACCACAAGGTTTTGACCTACTGGTAAAGTATCATTGGGCTTTGGTGTAGGCGTCTGTCTCCTTGTGGCTGCTATATGGCTTCTCCCTGACTCTGCCTACTTTCTCTCTCTATTTTTTCCAGCCTGGCTATATTCTGTTAAGCCATTGGCCAAAAGCAGCTTCTTTATTAACCAATGGTATTCACAGCATCCAGAGAGGAGTTCCACATCACACCTGTCCATTGACAGAAATTAAGCTCCTTCACAAAAGTGTCATGTTTCAGGGCTGAGGAGATGGGAGCTAAGTAACAGGAGAACCATAGAGACACATATATAGATTCCCCCTGTGAAGGGGAAATAGACAAGACCTCCTGAGAAAATTGGGAGTGTGGAGGTGGGGGAAGAAGGGAAGGCAAAAGGGAAGGAGGAAGGAAGAAAGGGAGGGAGGAGAACTTGCGGAAACAGAATGATCAAGATCGGGGGAAGGACAGAGATAGAGAGGAAGGAAAGAGATATCTTCATTGAGGGAATCATTATGGGGCTAGCAAGACACCTGGCATTAGAGAAATTCCCAAGAATTCAAAATGGTGACCCCAGGGGCTAAGACCCTAAGCAATAGTGGAAAGGGGGCCTAAATTTACTTGCCCTGTAGTTAGATTGATAAGTATCTTGAATGTCATCATAGAACTTTTATCCAACAACTGATGGAAACAGAGGCAGAGATCCACAGCAGAGCCCTGGGCTGAGCCTCCCCAAAGTCTGGTTGAAGAGTGGAAGGAGCGAGAATATGAGCAAAATGGTCAAGACAATGATGAGAACACCCACTGAAACAGTCTACCTGAGCTAATGGGAGTCCACCAACTCCAGCCTGACAGTGAGGGAACCGGCATAGGCCCAAACTAGGCCCTCTGAATGTGAATGCCAGTTGTATGCCTGGGTCAGACTGTGGAGCCGCTGTCCGTAAGACCAGGATTTATTCCTACTGCTTGCTCTGGCTTTTTGTAACCCATTCTCTTTGGAGGGATACCTTGCTCAGGATGGATAAAGTGGGGAGGATCTTGGTCCTGCCTCAAAGCAATATGCTAGACGTTTTTGACTCCCCATGGGAAGACTTACCCTCTCTGAGGAGTGGATGGGGCATGGGATGGGGGGATGGTAGAGGGAGTGGGAGGAGGGGAGGAAGTAGGAACTGGATTTGGCATGTCAAATGAGAAATGGTGGTTTTCTTTTTTAAGTAATAAATTACAAAAATAAAAGAGTACTGATGCTCCTCCAGATGGCTTAAAATTAGGTCCGAGCACTCACATGATGGCTGACAGCTAGCCTTAATTCCAGTTCTAGGAGAAGCCATTGCCCCTTTCTGGCCTCGGTGGGCAGTGCAATCATGTTATACATAGGTATTCATGTAGGCAAAACACCAGTGCACATAAAATAGATCTCTTAAAGCATCATGTTTTTAGATTTTTTTTAGGCATTAATCGTATCTGGAGGCTCTAAAGCAAGATACATCATTAAATATGTCATCTGTGTTATTTATTATCAGTTAAAATAGGAAGTAATTGCTAAGAAACTACGGACAAAATTTAGGATTATTTATTGTAGTGAGATAGTTTGGAACTATGTGCATCTCCCATTAATGAAACTCTTTCCAAGGAAAACCTAGCTTAGAAGAACACCTTGCTTCTCTTCAGTCTCTTTTTAGTGATGATAAAAAATTATTCACATATGATGGAGAGAAAACCTCTAGGTTTATTTATTTAATATGCAGCACTTCCTTTATTCACAGATTTTGGAGAGCAGAAACCACATCTGCCCAGTGCCAGCACCAGCCGTTAAGACTTGCTCCAGAGTTAATATTGGTGAGTGTCCCCACGCTGCTGCCTGCTGCTGCACGGTGTTAAGAACACGACTCAAGGTGGTGTGTTCCGAGCAAGCAAAACTGCGAGAAGCAGCAGCAACCTCACATGGTCCATAAGGAGCTGAAGGTTTAGTTACATGAGTATTGCTGCGCAGGTTTGGGACTGAATGATCGTAGCTGAGAACAAATGCAAGCGCAATCAGTGGTGACTGCAGGTATGTTGCAATAGACAACTACTTCCGTTTCGTTTACAGCCACATTCAAACTGCAGCCATCGATAGCAACATTGTGTGGGGAGGAGTGAAAAACTTCCTCGATATATTATTCTTGCTACTCTTAATAACAACTCTGAGCTGTATTGATTTGAAATTATAAGGGAAAGCATCTCTTTGAGGCTAAATGATACAATAAATTCAAACACTGTCTTGTATATTGGACAGGTAACAAAGGCACAGTATGCACTGCCTCTGTAGCCGATCACCAGTTATTTTAATTTTTTAAAAAATCTTATTTTATTTATCTTTAGTTTGTCAAGACTGAGTTTCTCTGTGTATAGCCTGGGCTATCTTGGTACTCGCTCTGTACACCAGGCTGACCTCAAACTTACGGAGAGCCTCCTGCTTTTGCCTCCAGGGTGCTTGGATCAAAGGTGTGCACCACCACTCACAAATAAAATTTATTTTTAATGAATGCATAGAAACATATATTTGCCTGGTGGTGGTGGAACACCCATTTAATTCCAGCACTTGGGAGGCAGAGGCAGGCAGATCTTTATGAGTTCAAAGCCATCCTGGTCTATAGAGTGAGTTCCAGGACACCAAGGGTACACAGAAAAATCCTGTCTTGTAAAACCAAAACCAAACAAACAAAAAGCAAAACACAAACAAAAAACAAAACAAAATTTTATGTAGCTGAGGGTATCATGTGATAAATACATGTGACTTGTAGTTTTACACAAAGATAGAATTCTTTCTTTTAGCCATTTGAAATAGTGCAATAAATTTAAAAGCACCTTATGCAGAATAGGGGATTAAGTAATTGTACAATATTGATTTTTTTTGTTCCATAGACACATTATAGCTTTCCACTGTGTTTAATTTTGTATTTTTCATACTATTCTGTAAATAAATAAAAAAGTTCTGTAGTTATCCTACTGCAAAATAGCACATTAGAACTTTTATACCATGTATAGAAGCTGTAGCTTACGTATGTCAATATATCATATAGTATATGGCATATATGTGAATATATGTGAATATGCACCATATAGTATATATAAGGTATATTTATTTTGTAGAACTAGTTTTTGTGTGTTTTGTTTTCTGTATTATCAGAATTTGCATAAAAATTATTTATCATTCCAATGTCTTGACTTAACACTTTTGTCAAAGTACACACATATATATATATGTATATATATATATAAATGGATTCAACACTAAACTTTTTGCTACTTTATTGATCTACACATCTTTTTTAAAATGAATGAAATACTGCGTATATTACTATAGCTTAATATAATACAATTAACTAAGGTAGGCAGGTCGTGTATTTCCCTAGGTCTTTGGTTTTTTTTTTTTTTTTTGTGTGTGTGTGTGTGGAAGATTGCTTTGTCTTTTTAGTCTTTTTAGGTGGTTTTGTAGAAATGTTACTGTCTTCTAGTTCTATGAAAAATATTATTAGCAATCTATAAAGAATGCAATAAATTTTAAATCACTTTGGTCACAATGATAAATTTAGCAATACTGAATTTTCTAATCCATAAAAGTAAAATATTTTTTATTGTTATTTTTTAAATCTTTTAAAATCTTTTTACTTTTCACTGTAAAGATATTTCACCTTCTTAGTAAAAATTATTTCAAGACATGTTATTTATAGTTTGGGAAATTATTTTTGGTATTTCTCTGCTTCTTTTCAGACAATTAGCTATTGGACTACAGCAATGCTACAAAAATGTATAAATTTATTTTCTTTCTTAGGTTTCAAATTTCCTGAATTCATTTGTTAGTTTCATTAAACTTTTAAAATTTTATTTGTATATATTTTAATAATAACACCGATGGATTTTCCTCTATAAAGTACTGCCGTCTGCACAGTGTTGGCATGCGACTTCCTCTTCTTCAGTTAGTTTCTACTTTGTTTACTGCCTCTTACTAAACTTCTCTGACTATGGATTTTATTCATTTTGAACACAAGCGCCGAAACTGTGGACAGCTATTGCAGGCCTTAGAGAGAAAGCTTTTGTCTTCCTTGTGCACAGTGTCATTAGCCATTGTCATATTATATTTGGCTTTTATGATGTTTTGATCATAAAAAGATCATGAATTTTATCACATGCATTTTCTCTTTCTACAGAGATGATCACAAAGTTTCGGTCTTTCTTTGTGTTGAGGTGACAGCTCATGGGCATGGTTATTGCTTCTATAGGATGATTCCTATAGAATAATTTTTACATAGTGTTATTGGGTTTGCTTGCTGGTATTTGTTAGCTCTGTGTTCACCAAAGAGATGTGTGAATATATGTATATTATTTTCTGGTTTTGCATCAAGGAAATGCCAAACTTGTAAAAAGAAATTGAAAAACTCATTCCTCTTAATTATTTTGTAATGCTTTAATAAGACTTGTTTTTAATATTTTTTAAAATGTTTGCTTAAAACTATATGATTCTGGGCTCTTCTTTGATGGAACACATTTCATTATTGATTCATACTTGCTACTTATTACTTATTTGAGTTTTCTGTTTTTTCATGATTCATTCTTGATAAAATGTGTGCAGAAACTATATTTAATTGTGTATAATAGCATATAATAATGCCCTTTGTGCTGTCACTTGATTTATTTATTAGAATATTCTTCTTTATCTTACTTTAGCTAAGGCTTTCTCATTTTAGTTTAATTTATATGGAACTCGTCCTTTGATTGACCTTTTGTCTTATTTAATTTATTTTTAGCCTCTGTTTTTTGGTCTGTACAATTTCTTTCTTTCTAGCAATCCTGTGTTTATTTTGTTCTGTTTTGCTAGTCCCTTGAGATTCAAGGAAAGTTTATTTATTTGTTTATCTGAGATCCTTCTTTTTTCTGATGTAGACTTTCAAACTTCTCTCTTGGTAGCCCTTTTGCTCTATAGCAAAGGTTTTTGCTATGTTTTAGGCAATCTGTAGTTTTTTGTTTTGTTTTCTTTACTCTTTGATCTTTGAGGGGTCATCTGCCACCCAGCTCCCAAATAAATACATGGAGCTTCATTCTTTCTTTTTAAAGCCTGGCCTTAGTTTGTCTTATTTCTGGTCAGCAATTTTTAACTTAAATTATCCTGCCAACCTTTGGCCTCTGGGTTTTTCTTTCTCCATTTTGTATCCCTTTCTTTCTTTACTCCTTATTCCTTAGCTGGCTGGGTGACTGATTCTTGGAGTCATCCTCTTCTCCTTTTCTCTCTCTTCCCTCCTCCATAGATTTCTCCCCCTTTTTATTCTTTTCCCCACCAGTCCTCCATATTTCTCTCTTCTCCCTAGATATTGGTCATTCATATCTTTATTAGACCAATCAGGTGTTTTAGGCAGGCACAGTAACACAGCTTCACAGAGTTAAACAAATGCAACATAAAAAATGTAACACATCTTTGCATCATTAAACAAATATTCCACAGAATAAACAAAGGTAATGCATCTATCATTAATTGTCCACAACAACAATGTTTCATCTGCTTCATGAAGTCTTTAAATTCTTTCTTGGTTATCTTTCCTTACGAAATAGTTTGCTCAAGAGTAGCTGGCTGAATTTCTATGCATTTTTATAGTTTGTAAAATTTTCCTTATTATTGACTTCCAGTTTTATGGCTTTGTGGTCAGAAAAGATAGTTCACATATTTTCATTCTTTAAGAAGTTTGTTTAGACTTGTTTTGTGGCCTGTTAACTGATCTGCTCTGGTGAATGTTCCACATGATGTTGAAAAAAGTGTGTGTTTGGTAATCAGGGATAGTGTTATGGGGATGCTTGGGTTGAAGTTGTAATTAATGTTTTCTATTAGTTTACTTTAGCCTTCTTGACCCCTTCATTGATTAGTGTAGAGTGCTAATACTCTACTGTTGCTTTGTGTTCACTTCACCTTTAAGGTATATTAATATTGGTTTATATATTTGTATGTACTGACATTGGGTTACACAAATATTTAGACACATTAAATGCATCATTGAGTTGATTCTTTTGCCATATAACATCTTTCTTCATATTGTTTTTACTGGTTTAAGCTTAGAGTCTATCTTGTCATAGATAAGTATGGTTTGGATGTCATTTGCATGAAATAGCTTATTCTCTCTTTATAATATAACTAAATTTGTATATAAAACATCCTGATTATTCTTACTTTCCACTTTTTTCTTTATCTCCTTCCCACCTGTATCAACTTGCTTCCTCCTTCCCACAAGTACCTTTCTCATGTTCATGTCATTGTATTTTATAGTGTGACTCCCCGAAGTTTAACCAGAGATATTTGAGTGACTCTGGGTATGGCAGATGCACCAGTGGGCACACTGGTGGAGGCAATGACAACTTATTCCCAAGAATACACCATTAGCCATACTTTAGCAGGGAGTGTTATGGTCCTAGGATCCTTTATTTCAGCTAAGGTTGGCTGTTGACAAGTCCAGTCTTGTGCTGGCCCTATATGGGTTATTGCTGCTGCTGTGAGTTCCTGATTGTGAGGGCTATGTCATGCCCAGACGATGATATTCACACCCCTTCTCCTTTTCTATAGGTCCTACATCCTTTCTGTCTCCTCTTTTAGGATGTTCCCTGAGCTTTACTGAGATTGGTATAAGCCTGCCGTTTAGGCCTGACCACTTTACTATTCCTTATTCACAGTACTGAGAACAGTCATGTGTCTCTGATCACCACTGTTCCTTGTAAAGAAAACTCCTCTGATTAAGAATGAGACTAGCACAGACTGCAACTGGACAAAGCAAAAGACATAGACAGAAACCTCAATGAACAGTGCAAGAGAGGATCCCTGAGACACAAACTCTGACTGCAAGAATTAGACCAAGAGGCATAGACACTGCCTACACCAATTAGAGAAAAAGCTGGCTAGACTGCAATGAATGAATACATTCTTATCAGTGATCCTACATCAGCAAGATCTGAACAGCCAACACAGATGAAGCAGAAAGGAACGACCTTAAAAATAACTTTATGAAAATGATAGAGGCTCATAAAGAAGAAATTAAAACTTTTGTTAAAGAAATGAAGGAACAGATAAATGAAAAAAAAATGGAAAAAAATCAATAAATCCCTTAAAGAAAGGCAAGAAAAACAATGGAACAAGGGAAGGAAACAACTCAAACAATTCAAGACTTAAAAACTTAATAAAGGCAATAAACAAAATACAAACTGAGGGAGTTCTGGAAATGGAAACTCTGGGTAAACAAATAGGAACTATAGATGTGAGCTTAGCCTACAGAATACAAGAGATGGAAGAAAAATCCAAACTATCCAAAAGGGAAAGTGAGAATATCCACATTAACAAAATCAGAAATAGAAAGAGGGCCATAACAACAGACACTGAGGAAATTCAGAGTCATTAGCTCATACTTGAAAAACCTGTACTCCAGAAAATTAGAAAATCTAAAATAAATGGACAATTTTCTGGATAGGTACCACATACCAAAACTAAATCAGAACAGATAAAATATTTAAACAGATCAAATACCCTAAGGAAATAGAAACAGTCATCAAAATTGTCCATATGAAACAAAAACAGCCAGAATTCTGCCAGAATTTCAAAGAAGATCTAATACATATACTCCTCAAATTGTTCCACACAATAGAAACAAAAGAAATATTGCCAAACTCTTTTTACAAGGCTACAGTTACCTAGTACATAAACCAGACACAGAGGGACTCAACTAAGAAAGAGGATCACAGACCAGTCTCCCTCATGAATATTTATGCAAAAATACTCAATAAAAAACTGCCAAACTAAGTCCATGAACACATCAAGAAAATCATCTGCCACGATCCAGTTGGCTTCATTCTGGAGATGCAGAGATGGATCATATGGATCATATGATCAACATATGAAAGCTGCCAACGTAATCCACCATATAAATAAGCTGAAAGATAAAACCTTATGATCATCTCATTAGATGCTAAAAAAACAGTGAACAGAATTATTCATGACCTTCATGATAAGGGTCTTGGAGAGATCACTGACATAAGGAACACATCTAAACATAATAAAAACAATACTCAGCAAGACAAAATCCAGCATCAAATTAAACAGAAAGAAACTCAAAATGATTCCACTAACATCAGGAACAAGATAAGGGTGTCCACTATCTCCATATCTATTCAATATAGCACTTGCACTTCTAGCTAAAGCAATAAGACAGCAAAAGGAGATCAGGGAATACAAACAGGAAATGAAGAAGTCAAACTTTCACTATTTGAGGATGATATGATAGTATATATAAGTGACCACAAAATTCTTTTAGGGAACCTCTATAATTCATAAATACCTTTAATATGTGGCAGAATACAAGATAAACTAAAAAAAATCAGTAGCCCTCCTATACACAGATGAAAAAAGTGTTAAGAAAGAAACCAGAGAAGTATAATCCTTTATAATAGCCACAAATAACATAAAATATCTTGGGGGCAATTCTAACCACAGAAGTGAAGGACCTGTACAACAAGAACTTTAACTCTTTGAAGAAAGAAATTAAATAGGATATTAGAAAATGAGAAGATTACGCATGCTCTTGGATAGATAGGATCAAAATAATAAAAATGGCAATTTTACCAAAAATCACTCTACAGATTCAATGCAATACCCATCAAAATCCCAACACAATTCTTTACAGACCTCAAAAGAAGAATACTCAACTTCATATGGAAAAACAAAAACAAAAAAATCTGGATAGCCAAAAACAATCCTGTACAATGAAGAAACTTTGGGAAGTATCATCATCCTTGCTTTCAAATTTGACTATAATGTTATAATAATAAAAACAGCTTGATATTGACATTAAAAAGACAGGTGTACCAATGGAATCCAATTAAAGACCCTGATATTAATCCACATACCTATAAATACCTGACTTTTGACAATTAAGCTAAAATTATACAATGGAAAAAAGAAAACATCTTCAACAAATGGTGCCGGCATAACTGGATGCCAACATGTAGAAGAATGCAAATATATCCATAACTATCGTCATGCACAAAACTCAAGTCCAAATGGATTAAAGGCCTCAACATAAATCCAGTCACACTGAGCCTCATAGAAGTGAAAGTAGAGAGTAGTCTTGGATGCATTGACACAGGTGACCACTTCCTAAATTTAGAACCAGTAGCACAGACACTGAGAGCAAGAATTAATAAATGGGACCTCCTGAAATTGAGAAGCTTTCTGTAATGCCAAGGACACAGTCAATAAGACAAAAGGTCAGCCTTCTGAATGGGAAAAGATATTTGCCAACCTCACATCAGACGGGACTGATCTCCAAAAATATTTAAGAAATTCAACAAACTAGACATCAAAATACCAAATAATCTAATTTAAAAATGGGGTACATACCTAAACAGAGAATTCTCGACTGAAGAATCTCAAATGGCTGGTAAACACTTAAGGAATTGCTCAACATCCTTAGCCATCAGGGAAATGCAAATCAAAATTACTCTTGAGAACTATCTTACACCAGTCAGAATGACTAAGTTCAAATACACCAATGATAGCTTATGTTGTAGATGATGTGAAGTAATATGAACCCTTCCCCGTTGCTGGTGGGAATGCAAACTTATACAGCTACTGTGGAAACCATTATGGTGACTTCTCAGAATACTGGGAATCAATCTAACTCAAGATCCAGTAATACAACTTTTGGCCATGTACACTCTCATATCACAAGGACAGTTTTTCAACTGTGTTCATAGTAGCATTATTTGTAATAGCCAGAACCTGGAAAAAACCTAAATACCCTTCAATTGGAAAATGGATTTTTAAAAAGTGGTACATTTACACAGTGGAGTAGTACTCAGAAGTGAAAAACAATAATGATATCTTGAAATTGGCAGGCAAATGAATAGAACTAGAGAAAACCATTCTGAGTGAGGTAACCCAAATCCAGAAAGATGAACACAGTGTGTGCTAACTTATAAGTAATTTTAGACATAAAACAAAGATAACTAGTCTATTGACCACAACTCCAGGGAAGCTAGGTAACAAGGAGCTCCCTAAGGGAGTCATACATGGATCTCCCTGGGATGGGGAAATAGTCAAGATCTTCTGAGAAAAATTGGGGATTTGGGAGGAGAAGGGATGGCAGAGGGTAGGGTAGAATGGAAATGGGAGTAGAACATGAGGGAATGGGATGGTCAAGATGGGCGAAAGACAGAGAGGGAGAGCAAGGAATGAAATATCTTGATTGAGGTTGCCATTGTGGGGCTAGCAAAAAACCTGGCACTATGGAAATTCTCAGGAATCCACAAGAATGACCCCAGATAAAACTATAAGCATTAGTGGAGAGGGTACCTGAACTGGTTTTCCCCTGTAATCAGACTGATGACTATCTTAATTATCATCATAGGGCCTTCATCCAGCAACTGATGGAAGCAGATACAGAGATCCACAGCTAACACCTGGCCTGAGATCCCAGAGTCCAGCTGAAGAGAGGGAAGAGCTATAATATGAGCAAAGTGGTCAAGACCATGATGGAGATACCCATAGAAACAACTTACCTTAACTAGTGAGAGCTCACTGACTCTGGACTGATAATTGATGGAGGAGGGTCATCTGTCTATGTGCTACTTTCACTGGTTAATAAAGAAACTGCCTTGGGCCTTTGATAGGACAGAAAATTAGGTAGGTGGAGTAAACAGAACAGGATGCTGGGAAGAGGCAATAAGGCAAACGCCTCATGCAGCAGCCATGATTCTCTGACCCCAGACGGACATAGGCTAGAATCCTTCCTGGTAAGCTACCATCTCGTGGTGCTATTAGAAATGGGTTAATCAAAATGTGAGAGTTAGCTAGTAAGAGGCAACAGATAACGGGCCAGACAGTATTTAAAAGACTACAGTTTCCATGGAATTATTTTGGGTAAAGCTAGCCATGTGGAAGCAGGGTAGTGGGAAGCGGCCCGCCGCTCCTTCTACAGATAATGGGTAAACTTGCACAGGACAAAACTAGGCCCACTGAATTGTGGGGTACAGTTGTGAGACTTTGGCAGTCTGTGGAGCCACTAGCATTTTGGAGCCCACTCTCTTTGGAGGGATACCTCGTTCAGTCTAGATATAGGGGGGAGATCCTTGGTCTGGCCGCAAAGTGATGTACCAGCCTTTGTTGAATACTCATGGGAAGTCCTACCCTTTCTGAGGAGTAGATGGGGGGCGTAGGAGGAGGGGAGTGAGTGGGAACTGGGATTGGTATATAAAACGAGAAAATATTGTTTAAGAAAAAGTACGAGGTAACATTTGTCTATGGTGTAATAATATGTGTTAGAAGGCAGTTTGATATCATATCAACTTAAGAGCTGTATTTTTAAGTGCAATGAATTTCTTTTCACAGACACACAACTGATTCATTTAGTCACTCTGTGTGTTTAATTGGAGACTTTAATCCATTTATACGCGAGGTAATTCACGAGCAAGCTCTTATTTGTTTTCTAGTTTTATTGACACATCTGTCTCCGTACCATTCATTCTTTCTTGCAGTAAAGAGACTGACTCAAATAGAATGTTCTGATTCCTTTCTTGCTATTTTTGGTTTGCCTATTTTAGATTTTTGATTTTTAGTTGTGAAGCTACACAAAGTGCCTTTTGGTTCTAAGAAAAATTTTTGACGTGATATCAGGGTAAAATACCTTAAAGATAAAAGAAAAATCCAATGAAACATTAAATAACCAAATAACTTCATGCCTCCCCATTTTGAAGTTCTTGCTATCTTATCTTACTTTCCCTGCATTTCCTATTGCTTAAAATACCTTTATAGTTGTTTTTAAATTTTTTATTCTATCAAATATGAGCTATATACCACCTTTAATTGTAATAGTGACTTCTGAATTTACCTTTAGAATTAGTTCTTCTAGAGATTTTTATACTTGCCAATGTTTTTCACTACTCGTTAATATGTCTTTTCATTTGAAAAACCTTTTTAGTGTGTGTATTGTCTGTGTATACACACACGCTTCTCTTGTCATATATATAACACATATATAGCATATAGATAATGAAAAGATAACATATATGCATGTACACACACATATATGTGAATTATTCTTTTGAAATTAGTTTATAAGAGAATGCCTTTGTCCTACCTTTATTTTACTGGATATCTTTTTTTTATTAAAAAAAAATTCTGCCTCCTTCCAGCCTCCCATTTCCCTCCCCCTCCTCCCGCCCCTCTCCCCCTCCCCCCACTTTTCTCCTCCTCCCTCTCCAGTCCAAAGAGCAGTCAGGGTTCCCTGCCCTGTGGAAAATCCAAGATCCTCCCTCCTCCATCCAGGTCTAGGAAGGTGAACATCCAAACTGGTTAGGCTCCCACAAAGCCAGAACATGAAGTAGGATCAAAACCCCATGCCATTGTCCTTGGTTTCTCATCAGCCCTCATTGTTCGCCATGTTCAGAGAGTCCGGTTTTATCCCATGCTTTTTCAGTCACAGACCAGCTGGCCTTGGTGAGCTCCCAATAGATCAGCCCCACTGTCTCAGTGGGTGGGTGCCTCCCTCGCGGTCTTGACTTCCTTGCTCATGTTCTCCCTCCTTCTGCTCCTCATTTGGACCTTGGAGTTCAGTGCTCCAATGTGGGTCTCTGTCTCTATCTCTATCCATCGCTAGATGAAGGTTCTATGGTGATATGCAAGATATTCATTAGTATGGCTATAGGATTGGGCCATTTCAGGCTCTCTCTCCTCAGCTGCCAAAGGACCTAGTTGGGGACATCTCTCTGGATCCCTGGGAACCCCTCTAGAGCTAAGACTCTTGCCAACACTAAAATGGCTCCCATAATTAAGTGATTTTTAGGTGTGTTCTTGGATTTCTTTTGCAAGAATTATGTTGAATACTTTTGCATCAATGTTCATTAGTGAAATTGGTCTGAAATTCTCTTTCTTTGCTGAGTCTTTGTATGATTTTGGAAGTAGAATAACTATGGTCTCATATAAAGAATTTTGCAAAGTTGCTTCTTTTTCTATTTTGTGGAAAAATTTGAAGAGTATTGATATTAGCTCTTCTTTGAAAGTCTGGTAGAATTCTGTGTTAAAACTGGCTGACCCTGGGCATTTTTTTGGGTTGGGATATTTTTTATGAATCTTTCTATTTATTTAGGTGTTATTGGTCTATTTAAATTTTTTATCTGATCTTGATTTTAGTAAGTGGTATCTATCAAGAAATTTTGCTTTTTCAGTCACAGACCAGCTGGCCTTGGTGAGCTCCCAATAGATCAGCCCCACTGTCTCAGTGGGTGGGTGCACCCCTCGTGGTCCTGACTTCCTTGCTCTTGTTCCTCTTCCTTCTGCTCCTCATTGGGACCTTGGGAGCTCAGTCTGGTGCTCCAGTGTGGGTCTCTGTCTCTATTTCCATCCATCGGCAGATGAAGGTTCTATGGTGATATGCAAGATATTCATCAGTATGGTTATAGGATTGGGTCATTTCAGGTTCCCTATCCTCATCTGCCCAAGGAACTAACTGGGGACATCGCTTGGGGCACCTGGGAGCCACTCTAGGTTCAAGACTCTTGCCGACCCTAAGGTGGCTCCCTTAACTAAGATATGTGCTTCCTTGCTCCCCTATCCAACCCTCCTATATCCCAATCATCCCGTTTCCCCAAGTTCCCCCCATCCTCTCCTCACTTTTCTCTCCCCCTCTCCTCTTACCCCCATCCTGCCCCACCCCCAAGATCCCAGGTTTTTTGCCCGTCAATCTTGTCAACTTCCCATAGCCAGAAGGATAACTATATGTTTCTCTTTGGGTTCATCTTCTTATTTAGCTTCTTTAGGATCACAAATTGCAAACAGACTCAATGACCTTTATTTATGGCTAGAACCCAATTATGAGTGAGTACATCCCATGTTCATCTTTTTGGGTCTGGGTTACCTCACTCAGGATAGTGTTTTCTATTTCCATCCATTTTCATGCAAAATTCGAGAAGTCATTGTTTTTTAACACTGAGTAGTACTCTAATGTGTATATATTCCACACTTTCTTTATCCATTCTTCCATTGAAGGACATCTAGGTTGTTTCCAGGTTCTGGCTATTACAAATAATGCTGCTATGACCATCTTGGGAATATACCCAAGAGATGCCCTATCATATGACAAAAGCATTTGTTTACTGGCTATCTTTACTGGGTATGGTATTCCTGACTGGTGGTGTTTTATCTTGTCATACTGGAATCATCACATGCCATTCTCCAAACATGTAGGGATTCTGCTGAGAATTCAGGTGACCTGAAACCTCCCTATGAATTAGTTACTCGTTTCTGTTCTTTTGATTCTATGAGAATATTTATGTTTTATCTTGGGAAGCTTGATGCTGCTTTAACTTTGGGAGATTTCATTTAGAACTGATTGCTGGAGTTTGGCATTCTTACAACTGTATGTTTGTAGTTTTCCAGTATGTGGACGTTTGTATCTTTTCCTAGGTTGGGGGAATTTTCAGTCATAACTTGTTCGAATGAGCTTTCTACTCCCTCTTTATTATTAAACTTTCTTAAAACACGAATAATGTGGACATGTTTAAAGTTCCAAATTTCCTTTAACACACTCTGACACTTGTCTTCTTTTATTTTGAATACTGTATTATGTTTTTGTTTAAAGATGTATATTTTCAAAATTATATGCTTATGTGTTTGTGTCTGTATGAATGTATGGCAGCTACCCATATCTTCCAGAAGAGAGCATCAACTGCCATGGAATTAGAATTTCAGGGTGATGTGAACCACCCAATCTGAGTGCTCAGAACTGAACTTGGGTCTTCTGGAAAAGAAGAAAACACCTTTAACCACAAAACCATCACTGCAGTTTCTCATCTGAGAAATAAAAACAACATGCTTTCAACTTATTAATGTTTTCCTTCTTTATGGTCTAATCTTGACAGCTTCTACTATGTTTTAAACTTTACTTAGTATATTCTCAATTCAAAGGTTTCTAGTGCCTTCTAAAAATTGTTTCTGATTTGTTAATCTTTTAATCCTGAATGTTGAACACTTTATCTTTGTTTGAACTTCCTTATGTTTTCTTAAAACACCAATATTAAGTTTTCCATCTGAGAATTCATCCATACTTGTTTCTATATCAACCAAACTTCGTTTCTGGCACTTTGGTAGTTAAATGAAGTCAGTAGTTATTTTTGAAAGTTCTCAGTGACTGCTGGGGTCTTATACTAGGTAGGTCTTTGAGGACGAGGAATTTATTCCAGTCTTCATAATTTGACTTTGTTTTACATCTGCCTTTCCAGAAGAAAATACGAGCTGGTTTCTTTCTCACAGCTTCTCACTCCCAGCACTGTGGCAATAGACGTCTCCTGTTCAATGGTTTTTTGCAAGTTGATTGTTGTGGTGTTACTGTATTTTCAGCCATAGAGAGCTACTTGAGTGCAGGTTGGTCCCACACTGCAATTGAAGCACTGTAGATTCTTGAGGTGAATGTGGAAAGGTTCCTTTGTATCCCAAACTCCAGGAGCTGGAGTAGTCCTAGACAACTTGTCTACCTCTACCAGTAGGTGGCAGGTTGTTTCGGAGGCTTCACCTGCAAGCACAGGACTGGGGATTTCCAGGATCTTTCTACTGTTAGGTCTTACCAGTCTAGTACCACGTTCCAATGAAATGATCTGTGGTTATTATCCTGTCCTTTCACCAGTCAAAAGAGCTCTACTCCACCCAGTGTTTCCTAACTGGTTTAGTGCTGGTAAATGTAGCTCTGTGTCTACAAAGGTTCATGTTAAGATAGGTTTCACCAGTGATTCACATATACAAAAGTAACAAAGTCTTGAAGGTGAAGTCAGAAACATACTGGGGATGCCTGTGATGAAGGTTGAATGTTGAAACATAGGTACTATCTAGGACAAAAGTGTCTGCTTGATATTAGAGAAGGTCATGAGTTCTGGCCTGGAACTAATTCTGCTGTCTGTGGTTGAGAGCTGATAATGAACTGGGTCATACCTGATACTCACAGCCAAGGAGGGCCTGAATTATTGCAAAGGAAAATTCAACATTGATCATATTGTGAGTTAAAACTAGTGTCTGTCCTGTCAAAGTGCATGTCTCTGCCCTATGATGAGGAATTTGGAAATGACACCCAAGGGCTCTAGATTTAATAAAAGGGATCTTGGTGTCTTCTAGTAGCCTGACACTGAACTCCAATGGCTCTAGTACTAGATTTTGTATCTTCTTCTCCAGCAGGCAGAGTCTTACTCCTTACATGGCTGATGGAGATTGAACTTGGTGGAAGAAATAAAATGTCTAGTTAGTTACTGTGGTTCTCATGGCTCCATCCACAGGCACTGTCCTCAGGGTTGGATGGCTTTGTGTAGCACTGGGTTGTACTGTGGTGGAAGTAGCACTGGGCACCACACAGAATGCCTGGACTTAACTCCTTGGACCCTTCTCTAAAAGTTGGAGATGCCTTTCTCCTTGCTGCTTGGATTGGTGAAAGGCAACACAGCCAAACCCTTCTTACCTTTTTCTGTGCATCCCTTATTGCTTCACTAAGCCAAATGCTGTCGTCTCTCACTTGGCTTCCCTAGTGTTTGCGACAGAAGAATGGTACATGATTAACTGTTCAAAATGATGGTTATGTGAAAGGATTGCTAAAATGAATCTTCTCAGCCTGCTTCTTCCTCAGCCCTCTGTTTTCATGTTCATTGCTTTCTCTTTTCTGTATGCCTTAGTTACTTCTCTATTGCTGTAATAAAACATCGCTATAGAAAGTACTTAAAGGAGGAAGGGTTTATTTGGGCTTTTGATTCCTGAGGGTTAAGAGTTCATTACTATAGCATCAGGTAAGAATGGCAGAGGCAGGCATGGGAGCTCACATCCTAAACCACAAGCAGAATACAGAGAACAATCCAGGAATGTTGAGAGGTTTCTAAACCTCAAAGCCTGCCCATGGTACCAGACTTCCTCCAACAAGGCCACCGCTCCTAAGTCTCCACAAACAGAATTAACAACCGAAGGCCAATTACAGAAATTTCGGAGCTTGTTAGGAACTTTCTATTTTGTACCACCACACTGTAGTTGTATTTCATTCTTCTGGGACTATAGCTATATAATTACTTTATTAATAGAGGTCTTAGGACATAATTAATGGATATTTATTGCAGGATGTGTTATAATTGCAACATTTCTATTTGGATGCCGCTGTGGTTTAAAAGGTCATTTTAGCCAGTCTTGGTTCATGAAATCTCACTTAAACAGAAATTAAAAACAAAAAAAATCATAGTTGTGTCCATTTGGGACTGGGCTGTACAACATTGCAATTTAATTAGTTGTGGTTTTCTATAATGGTCTCTGTCTGTTGCAAAGACAGGTTTCTTTGGTGAAGGGTGGGGACTCCATTTATCAATGTTTGCCTTTTGGAAAAAATTTTCCTACTATTCATGTTACAAAGAGGTCACGCGACGACTGGAAAAACTGTTTCTCCTTTGTCCTTTTTGACCTCTCAAAATGCAGCTGAGTTCTCAACGCTGAGAACAGTCACTACGTGGAAATGAATAAAAAACTTAAGTCCTTGACTTTGGGCAAATTAAAGTTTATTTCCCTTCCTCACTCAATCCTCACTAACCATACTACTCAATTGGAAATGTCTGTATCTCTTTTCCATTTTGTAAAAAATAAGTCCTAGCCTTGTACCCTGAGTGAAGTCAGCGTGCTGTGATTCCTGGCGGAACTGCTCCATCTGGGCTCAGAGGTGCTGCTCTTCCCTTTACTTCCTATTGTTCAGTCAGTCAGTAGGTCAAGAGCATTGAAATCTCCTACTGACAATGTCAAGCCCCTTCTTTTTCTTATGGTACACTTGAAAATGAGAAAGAACAATAGACCTTCAAGAGGTTGTCTCTAAGTATTTGTATTTTTCAGAAGAGGGTGTTGACATGGACAGAAGTGTGAGACCTCCACAGAGAAAATCATAGTTACACGTACTGCTGAAACCCACCCCTGCCTGCCTTAGCAGTCATCCACAGTCTTAAAAAGGATTCTGAAGCACAACATGTGTTTCTCTACCCCTTTGAGTGTTAATGTATCTGAAACAATGGAGCGGAAACCATCAAAAGAAACAGAATGGCTATATTCCCATGCATGCTCATTTAAAATATTACAGTGTGATTGCCTGAAATCACATGTAGAGTACTGATTTTATTGCCAGACCTAAAAGGCCATAGACTTGAAAATAGACTTGAATCTGATCCATGATATGAACAGGTTCAATGCCCAAAATACATGTTATAGGTGGAACATGTTTCTTTTTGAGTATTCTGAAACATGTTATATGTTTACTTTAACCTGCCTGAGAGGGGGAGGCTTAGTTTATAATTTTAATCACTGTACTTTAACAAATTTCAAAGGCTGACAAACAACCAGATCTCACCCTAAGTGAAGTATTTACAATTTAGTTAACTTCACTTTGTTATTGCAAGCCTGTAAAACAAGAGGTAATGATCACTCAACTAAGGCGCACCACACCCCTGGGTGTCTCTGGAAGACCATTACACATGGGATGGGACATCATTCAAAGTCCACTCTTATCATTTAAGGCTCATTTAAGGCTCGTCTGAGTTACACATAAATAAACTACAACTCAACCAGGCCTTGGAAAAACTGATAATCTTGACTCAGCCATTGCTGAGCTTACTCCACAGTAAAAGTTCTAGTACAGAAGTTTTGCCAACCCACCCTAACATTGGATAAAGGTCTTATTATTTTTAAAGTTCCATTTAAAGCATCTATATTTTAAATGAAAAACATTACTTTAGGGTTCAGAAGGCATGCTAAAAAGCAATCGGTGTCCTTATGACACTAGGACCCATGCCAGATAAAGCACAGGGTTTCCATGGAGATCAGTAAATAGTCCTTGTCTGAGACACTAGTTCCCAATACAAGGGGGTGGGGGAGATAGAGCTTCTCACAGACTGTTTTCTCTAAACTAAAAATACAGTATGCATTCTACTAAAGGGCAATTAAAAATTTCTCAGTGATTTAGCCTCTAAGGAAATACACCCTCTCATTTTTAGAACAATGAGGCATCAAGTCAGCTACACAATACATTGAGATTGTATTTGTGTATGATATTAATTACACTCAGGGTCTGTCATGTAAGTTTTGATACAAGCACAGCTTTTTTTAGTGGTGTTTCATTTGGTTCTTCAAAATGGTTTATGGAAATTCATGTATGCATTACAGACATAAATTATGTGTTTATAAGGGTTGTGATACTAATTTAGCACATTGAAGTGAGCTCTTCAAAAAGCTATTTGGTTTGTGGATACATTTCTCTGAATAGCTGTGATGACCCTAAGTTATTTTCAGTTCTATTTTCTGGCCAAGGTATTCCTTTTTTTTTCTAGAAGTCTAATATTAAAGAGCATATTCACACAAATGTAATCATCTCCAAGATTTACATGATCTTACACAAAATGAAAAATAACATTACCATCATTAATTTTAGTAAACTCCCACTTTTGTATGAGGATAATAAGAATGCAAAATGGTATAATGTTTTCTAAAAGGTACAGAGATAGTATGTGCATGATTGACTACTGGAAACAACAATAAAATATCCACAGGGAAATCTAGTATATTTACATGAAAAATATAGAACAAGTTTATCTATTTAAGTGAGGTTACATCACTTGTGGTTATAATGATGCCACCCCCTCTAAGAAGATAGACAATCTAACAAAAACTTCAGTGCTAGCATGGGAAACCTCTCTTTGAGCTGTTGGTCAGGAGTTCGAGAGACTTTTAAACCTTTAGGATATCACAGACTAGGGACTGGGCCATACTTTTCCCATAGGCTCTTCCCTATCTAATCCAGCCATTTTGTGTACCCACCCCTTTTGTCCCTTTGCCCCCTTGGCTGCTACACCTTGTTCCCTGCTCTCCTCTTCCTTAATCTCCATGTCTCCCAACATAGCCCAGCTCAGTGTGATCGTGTCCACTTGGGACTCTCCATGTCTTCCAACACAGCCCAGCTCAGTGTGATCATGTCCACTTGGGATGCTCCATGTCTCCAAACATAGCCCAGCTCAGTGTGATCATGTCCACTCGGGACTCTCTCAGATGTCTTTGCCTCTGGCTATGATCTCCCACATATCTATAATAATCTTTTTCCTCCACCAGACCAATCATGTCTTTTCCTGTTATTTATTATTTTATTCATTGAATAATATATATATGTGTATATATATATATATATATATATATATATATATATATATATATATATATATATTCTGACACTTTCTTTTGGCCTCCACCAGCACTGTGTGTGTGTGTGTAAATATTTATACATTGTGAATTTGAGTGGGAATTGGGAGGCATAGGAGAAATTTGTGGGGGAGAGGATATGTAGAAATTATGTAAATATACTATTAATGTGTGAAATTCTCATGTATATATATATAGATGTAGATATCAATAGATTATGAATACATAGATTTATAGAGAGATAAAATAGGTAGGTAGATAATACTGTAGCAGACTTTCTGGACTGCCAGCCCCCAAACTATGACAAGGGGACTTATTAAATATGAACATTCATCCTTAGGTTTGTTTCTAGCTAGTTTTTCTTTAAACTTAAATTAACCCAACTATTAATCTATGTTCTGCCCCAAGGCTTGTTTACCTGTCCATTCTGCTTTCCTGCTTCCTCTGCGTCCAGCCGTTTGGGTCCTTGGCTGGCTGGCTGCTTCCCCCTTTTTTTTCCCTCTGTTTACCAGCCCCACATATCCCTCCTCTGCCTAGCTATTGTCTGTTTAGCTCTTAATTAGACCAATCAGTTACCTTAGGCAGGCAAGTGAAACAGCAACTTTTCTTTACATCGTTAAACAAATGCAGCATGAACAAAAGAAACAAACCTTTACATTATTAAACAAATGCAATACATCTTTGCATAGTTAAATAATTATTTTATTCTACAACACATACTTCTCAAGCAATGACTCTTGACATGCTACCACTTCTTTAGGACTTTGGGGTTTAGTTCTGTGATAATTCTCTTAACTGCATCCGAATTTTCAGAAGTCAGTTGACTCAAACAACAATTAGGTAAACATCATTGGGTATCTCTCTGGTCCTATAAAGGATATTTTATTTAGTGAACTGAGCCCAAGGCCTGGAGATATGGCTAGAAGTTAAGAGTACTGATTACTCTTGCAGAGGGCTGGTGTTTGGTTCCCAGTTTGAGAGATTTTGATACTCTCTTCTGGCCTCTGCTGGCATGGCCTGCACATGATACCATACACAATGCATGCAAAACACTCATAAACAGTAAAAAAGAAATTAAAAATCATGAGCTAATTTTGAGCAAATCACTATAGCTAAATATTTTCTTTTGCAATCTCACCTTCAACATTTTTATCTTTTTCTGAAACCCTACTTCCTAGTCCAAGCTAATGAATATCAATGATCTCCAAGAATGTAGATGAGTTACCCAACACAGCAAATACATGTTGGATATCATGTTCTCTAACTAAGCTATCTTGTTTCTATAATCACATTATCTTGAGATCTCCACCTTTTCTAAAGTTTCTTTCAATTAATCAGAGAAGAAAGTAAATCTTCATTAACAATCTTCTTTGTATCTAGATATGGAACCCTGCCCCCTTGTGTCTTTAGTCTTGAATATGGGATGCCCTGTTGCTTCAACAAGCTGTGCATAGAAAGACTTGTCATTTGGGGGATAGAGGGCTGAGCATAGACCCTGGCTCTTCATTGGTCCGTTAGTGCCAAGTGTGTCACCTCCCTTTTTAAGCATCACATTCTTGTCCAGAAGACTGTCAATTACAGTGTCTCTAATGTGTGACTTTCATCACATGTAATGATGAAATCTATGATGCTTCTAAACTCTGTTTAACTCATAAGAAATTTTTTCGAGACATCAGAGCAATGGTTATTATCTAATTTATAAGAAAATTCTTTCAGTTGATACTGATAATACTGATTATATCTGGCCTCATAATTCCAGATCATAGAGTTTTCAATGTTTTGGCTTACCTTAATTTTTATTAGTCTTGAAAGGAATATGTTCGTGCTCCCTCTCCTTCTGCTCCTGATTTGGACCTTGAGATTTCTGTCGGTGCTCCAATGTGGGTCTCTGTCTCTGTCTCCTTTCATCGCCTGATGAAGGTTAATATTCAGGAGGATGCCTGTATGTTTGTCTTTGGATTCACCTTCTTATTTAGCTTCTCTAGGATCGCGAATTGTAAGCTCAATGTCCTTTATTTATGGCTAGAAACCAAATATGAGTGAATACATCCCACGTTCCTCTTTTTTGGGTCTGGCTTACCTCACTCAGGATAGTGTTTTCTATTTCCATCCATTTGTATGCAAAATTCAAAAAGTCCTTGTTTTTTACTGCTGAGCAATACTCTAAAGCAATCATTTTTATTATGTTCTCTTTGTTCTTGCTGATCCCCCTTTCTTCTTTTTCAGTTTTTCTGTCCCCTCTTTTTGGACCCCTTTCTTCCTCTAACAGCCCCCTCCAAAGTTCCTGAGAAATGCTGAATTTAGACGTCTATTTAGCCAATAGCAATTCTCCTCTTTACCTTAATCTGCCCATAGAGGTCTACCTCCCCTGGTAGGTCAGCTAGGTCTCAGTTAATCTGAGTAGCCTGTATGAGCTCGAAGATCCCCACTGTGCTGACTATCATACAAAACCTGCTTGCTTTTCTACCGTTTTTGTCCCCCCACCCCACTTTGGCAATTTGTCAGCCTTGACAATGTGCTTCCCTCTAAAGTCTCCTCTCTACTCACAGAGGGGTCAGAGGGGCCTAGGGCATCTAGTTTCATGGTTTCACTGCACCTTGATGGCATTTCCCTAAGTCTTTTGTAGCTATATCTTTTCTTCAGAGATCTCTCTGACTCAGATTTCTATTTCCTCAGTGACAAGGGAAAAATACATTTACTTTCCAGGATTTGGTGCCAAGTAGTCAAAATGGGCAAGTGAATCAGATAACTTACTAAATGATGGAATTGAAATTCAGAGAGAATTAGATTACATTTTTGGCTGATTCGTGGTCAGTTCACTGAAAATAGTTGCTGACATAGAATAATCAGGCAATGACATATGTCTTCTCTTTACTATTTTTCTTGGTTCTCAGTGGAAAGAAGAGCCTGGGCCAGTTGCTATCTGCTTCCTATGAGTCAGTTTGCAATAGCCTCCTGTAAGGCTTACCATCCGCACTTTCAATTACTTTCCCTGTGCCTATATTGGGGTTAGTATTTTAGATGTAAATCAGACCACTTTTAGCCTAAAGCCATTTTGAACTTCTACTTTCCCTTAGCCAAAGAATAATGTGTATAAAATATCCGTATATTGACTGCCACCTTTTTCAACTTTCTCTTTAGCTATTTAGCTTTTATAACTTTCTATGTTACAGGATAGATTCTAACTTTATTTCTCTAAAATTGTTTTCATCAGAACACAATACATCCCCACATTCTGTTCCCTGCATTTAAAGATTTAAAGTGTCTATGAATCTCCTGAGTTGCTAATTCTTATCTGTACTTTATGATTTTAGTCACTGGCTCTATCTATCTATCTATCTATCTATCTATCTATCTATCTATCTATCTATCTATCATCTATCTACCTATCTATCTATCTATCTATCTATCTATCTATCTATCTATCTATCTCTGTGTTAAAAGGAGATTTGATAGAGTGGCTTACAGGCCATGTTCCAGTTAGTCCAATAATGGCTATTTCCAAAACAAGATCAGTAGTTGCTCAGTCCTTGATGCTAGGCGTCTCAGCTGCCCTTCAGTCTATGTTAAAATTCCAAAGAAGTAGGCTGTAATACAGGTTAGGGAATGCCTCAGAAACAGGATAGATTAACTTGACAGATAGTAAAATCAAGAAGGTAAAAGCAAAAGCTTTCTTCGTCAGTCTCCTTTTCTGTGGGCTGCCAGTAGAAAGTGTGACCCGGATTTAGGGTGGGTCTTCCCATCTTAGACGCTCCATTCAAGAAAATCCTTCACAGGTGTGCCTAGCTACTTGGATTTTAATTCATTCCAGATGTAGTTAGGTTGACAATCAAGATTAGTCATCACAAGCTCAAAGACCACGTACTTGAATATAACAAGGAGAGGTCCCAAACTTCACTTGTTCTGTAACATCTTCTGTCACATGGTCTAAGACATGCTATAGTTATGCTTTATAGTGGTCTCTCTATTCATGTTAGATATATATTACATTTCCACTCTTTAGTCTTGGAGAACCGGAGTAATTTCCCTGTGCTTTCACTTTGTCTCCATACGGGTCACCTGCTGTACAAATGACTAAAATTCAATAACTACTTCTTAATGGATAAAAGAAGAAAAAAGACTATGAAAAATATATTATTTTCTATAGGAATGTGCAATTAATTTGGGGTGCTGAAAAAAAAGGCTGGAGGGCCTGAAAAAGCAGAATCTTGAAAGGGTATTAAGTACAGAGTGATAAATATACACTTTTCAGCTTGGTAAGCAGAAATTATCTTTATTCTTGTTAAATCTGATTTTATCAGATTTTTTTTACCCGAAGAAAGAATGGGTTTTTACATACAAATAACATTATACAGACCGAGGAGCTATATTTATAGTTAAAAAAATAGAGGTCATGGATTTGAGAGTGAGCGTGGGGAGTACAGGGAAGAGTTAAAGGGAGAAAGGGGGGGAGGAAATTTTCTTATATTTTAACTTAAAAAATAAAAGCATTGTAAAAATAAAAATGAAAACGAAAGGATAGATTGTTTGGTGCTGGAAAAAGCTGTAAACAGGCAGACCAATTAAGAAGAAAATGAAATTTCCTTAAAAAAAAAACCAATATGAATAGCTTATGCAAACAAGTTGTTTCTTAAATTTGGTAAATATAATATTCTGGTCAGATAGTAAATTTAACAAGAATTAAGGTTTTCCAAAGTAGAAAAAAAAAAGCCAGGAGCTTAGGTTTAATCAAGTTCTTAGAAATTCTCCTACCTGTGTAACTTGAAGAACCAAGATGTAGGGAAAATAAGTTGAGTGGGCATAGTCATGATTTGACTAAATAATTGCACAGTAGAGAAATCTATATTGATGAGAAACCCATAAGTCTATACTTATGGGAAATCCATAAAACTTCTAATCGACTGCATCCAGAAATGAGTCCATACCATTGGCTGAGACAGGGAAGTAGAACTCTCCCAGCAACCTCAATATTAAGATGAGTCAATTGTATTTCCCTCACTTACTGGTCTCTTGACTCCATGAAGTTAATCCCACCCACATTCTTATGGAAAAGTTAAAGTCAGAATACTTCATGGTATGAAATAAGACAGAGTGTCACCAATCTTGGATTTTTCTAATTCCCGTTGGTGTGTATTTCAAAGTCTTAAAAATAATAAAAGCATCTGTTTGTTTCAAAGTGGGCTATTTATTGTTTCATTGTGAACTTGAGTTACATTTAAAAGAAAACAAAAAATTACATATAGTATCTAAGTTTTTTCCTGGGTACTATTTACCAATTTGTTGTCAGTTTTTGTGTAATTCACCACAATTTAGTATTATATTACTGAGAAATCTCGTATAAGAACAACTGAGAATGTGTTCACTACTTAACCAAGTTTGGCAAAGCATTGTCAACATGGTGATGACATTTGCTCATCTTTAATGGTATAACTGATTTTTTTTTAAAAAAAGTGTGTTTTAGTTTTAATATTAGGTTTTACCTTTGTTTAATGCCAAGTTAATAGCAGTACTTCCTGGAATTTGGAATTGAATATGAAATATAATACTGGGTAATACCCCAAAACAGAAACTAAATAAGAAAGTGGTCCATCTTATTAAACCTGCACTAGTACTACCATGGAGTACTGTGATATGTTTTTATAAAAACATGGAACAGTCCTTTTTTTTGTTATAAATGCAAGACATTCTGGGACAGTTGGGACAACTCAAGTCTAGGGTAGACACACTGATAACAGAGTCTGGATCCTATTCTAACACTTAAACTCATCAGTTTGCCAGATTCCTTATCCTTAAAATGTCAGGGATGACTTGTCCCTAAATATCCCTCCTGGTTCTCCAATTCTGTGATTCTTAGTTCTATGAACTATTTCTCTGTGTAGTTTGGAACATAACAGATGATTAGATCCGGAAGCATCTGCTATAGTTTGTAACATTTTGCCAAGTTCTTGACCTTCATTCTGCCACAAGAATCATATGTTCTATCACAGACCCCACTCTTCTTTTACTGAGGGAGATCAAGTACGCTTCTGCCACAAGTCATGTCGAGCTAACTGAAAAATTAAATCTATTGCTACATTTGTTAATTTTCCTTTTAAGCAGCTTCTTAATAAAGGTTATAAATACCACTAATGATATAATTCATTTAGCACTACAAGTTCTATAAGTAGCCCTTTTGCATTTTTATATCTATACATATTTTCAAATAAAAACATTCCTACAAAGGGCATCATACTTTCTTCAGATAATCACACATTCGTAAATAATTCTCTGGAGCACACATTCCCACGAAGATGGGACTGATGAAGCATCCTGTCTTCATTTCTCCTAATAAATGAACATTCCACTTTTAACCACTATATCTATAGCTATCATTGCCCCAACATTCGTTTCTGACCACTGGAGTTTATTTATTTACTTAAGTGCCCACATGTTTATTTATTTTCTAAAAATTCCTGTCTATCATTAAAAAATGGGCCATATTTTGGCCTTGTGGTGGCCATTAGTAATTCCTACACTTGGTGGGCAGATGCGGGAGGATAGAAAAAGAAGGTAAAACCCAGCCTCAACTATATCGTTAGTTTGAGACCAACCAGCATTCTTTGGAAAAAAAAAAAAAAACAACAACAACAAAATAAACTTGAACAAAAACATAAACCAGTGTAAATTCAAAAATTTGTATCATAAAAATGATAAAACTTTTTCAATTTAATTTGCTATACACCAAATAACTATCTATCATATATTTATACTCTATCTGCCATCTATATTATTATTTTTTATATCTAGAGATATAAATATGATATAATTTGTCATCACATATATTTATGATAAAAATGCTCTTTTATTAAAATTACTAGTCCAAGACCAAAATTTGAACCCTAAATTAAGAAGGTGTAGTAACCCATCATGGTCTTCACCTTTTTGTTCATATTATTGCCACTCCCTGTCTTTGACTGGACTTTGGCAGCTCAGCCGAGTGCTAGCTATGGATTTCTGCATTTGCTGCCATCAGTTGCTGGTGAAGTTTCCAGAAGACAATTAAGGTAGTCATCATTCTGATTACAGGAGAAGGCCAGTTCAGGTACTCTCTCCACAATGCTTAGGGTCTTAGCTGGGATCATCCTTGTGGGGATACTCATAGAAGCAGTTGACCTTAGTTAGTGGGAGCTTCTGACTCCAGACTGACAGCAGGGAAGCCTGATAGCACCTAACTAGGCCCTCTGAATGTGTGTGACAGTTGTATGGCTGGGACAATCTGTGGGGCCACTGGTATTGGGATTGGGATTTATCCCCAGTGCTGGCTTTTTGGAACCCATTCTCTTTGGAGGGATAGCTTGCTCAGCCTAGATATATGGAGGAGGACTGTGGTCCTGCCTCAAAGTGATAAGCCAGAATTTGTTGACTCCCCATGGGAGGCCTCACCCTCTCTGAAGAGTAGTTGGGAGGTGGGGTGGGTGGAAGGTGGTGGGAGCAGGAGGAGGAGAGAACTGGGATTGGTGTGTAAAATGATAAAAGATTGTTTAAAAAATAAATGATCTTGTATACTTCCAATACCCAGGAGGATAGATATATGTTTTTCTTTGGGTTCACCTTCTTATTTAGCTTCTCTAGGATCACGAACTATAGGCTCAATGTCCTTTGTTTATGGCTAGAATCCACTTATGTGTGAGCATATACCAGATTCCTCTTTTTGGTCTGGGTTATCTCACTCAGTAACGTGTTTTCTGTTTCCATTCATTTGCATGCAAAATTCGAGATGTCATTGTTTTTTACTGCTGAGTAGAACTCTAATGTGTATGTGTGTCACACCTTCTTTATCCATTCTTCCATTGAGGAGCACCTAGGTTATTTCCAGGTTCTGGCTATTACAAATCGTGCTGCTGTAAACATAGTTGAACAAGTGCTTTTGTTGTATGATTGGGCATCTCTTGCGTATATTCCCAAGAGTGGAATTGCTGGATCCAGAGGTAGGTTGACTCCCAGTTTCCTGAGAAACCACCACACTGATTTCCAAAGTGGTTGCACAAGTTTGCATTCCCACCAACAATGGATGAGTGTTCTTACTCCACATCCTCTCCAGCATAGGCTATCATTGGTGTTTTTGATTTTAGCTATTCTGACAGGTGTAAGATGGTATCTCAAAGATGTTTTGATTTGCATTTCCCTGATTGCTAAGGAGGTTGAGCATGACCTTAAGTGTCTTTTGGCCAAAAGTGGGGAGCACCGGGGTGGAGGGAGAACATGAGCAAGGAAGTCAGGACTGTGAGGGGTGCGTCCACCCACTGAGACAGTGTGACTGATCTAATGGGAGCTCACCAAGGCCAGCTGGACTGGGACTGAATGAGCATGTGATCAAACTGGACTCTCTGAATGTGGCTGACATTGAGGGCTGACTGAGAAGCCAATGATAATGACACCAGGTTTTGATTCTACTGCATGTACTGGCTTTTTGGAGGGGGGAGGGCCTTGGACTTCCCACAGGGCAGGGCACACTGACTTCTTTTAGGACTGGAGAGGGAGGGGGAAGGGGAGTGGGGGGAGTGGAAGGGAAATGCGGGGATGGGAGGAGGCAGAAATTTTTAATAAATAAAAAAATAAAATAAATAAACGAAAGAAGGGGTAGTGAGCCACACATATGCACAGAATTCATTAGACTAGTGAACTTCTGCGTTCTTCTTAGCTGAGCTTGCTTCCCACTCTTCTGATGATGTGGGTGATTGCAAAGAGGAACAACCACCTTTAGAAAGAGAGTGAAAGCTACTTGGGAGAACTGTGTTTCACCTCACGTCCCATAGACAGCAGGCAGTGAGCAGTAAGCACCAATTAGAACAAATCTGGTTGCAGACGGTCCGCACCCAAGAACCCTCCCTGTACTCACAACATGGATCACACGCTAGCGCCACAAGCTAGTGCCACACGCTAGTGCCGCATGCTAATGCCACATGTTAGCCAGCATCATCATTCCATCACACCTCATCGTCTTTTCTCTGTAACTATTCAGACAAATGTCAGCGAGCAAACTGGGCTTCCTAAGGCTGTTCCTTGTGTCTTTTGACAGCTTCACATTTTAGTCATACTATGCTTTCAGCACCTAGTGATCAAGCATTAGTATAAAAATTATACAACTTGTAAAAATGATAAAACTATAAAAAATAAGAAACCAAATATAACTTGCTTTTAAAAATATTGTTGTTTGTTTCTCTGTATTTGTGTGTGTGTGTGTGTGTGTGTAATTGTGTGTGCAGGCATATAGGATATGTTATACTGGTTGTTAGGTGCACATTCTGTAGCAGACATGGAGAAGTCAAAAACAAAGCTTGTGTTACATTTTTTTAGCATAGTTTTTAATAGACTTCTTGATTTTTGTTTTTTCTTTTTCTTTTTCTCAGAATCTATTAACCAACCTACAAAGAAAAATTGAGCATGCCATTCAAGCTTGTATCTTTATAAAAAAAAAACATTAACAATCTGCAACAGCATTCCAGGAAGTATACTGGGAATGTTCTTTGCTCACTCAGAACTCTTACGCCTATTGTCTCAGCCTTCTCATCATCTGCTTCAGCCCCTTTATCTCCTGCTTTAAGCTCTAATCAGCCTGTTTATTCTGGGTTCCTTGAGTGTCCACTTGAGTACTTCTGCTCCCAGAGAATTGGGTCTGTGTGGTTGGTTCTTAAGGAGCAGGCACTCATAGAGAGGAACATGTGAAGGTGACACAGTAGGGAGAGGAACAAAATTATCCATTTGTGATGAACTGGGTGAAACTGCAAAATGCCTGACGGTGGCTGCTTGTGTTCACCATACCTCTTACATGTGTGGCTAGGGTAGAAAAGTCCACCTTGGCAGAGATGTGGGGACTCATGAGAATTAAGTGACCTTCCCGAGGTCAGGGCACTTGGAAATATTCCAAACTCGGAGCTTCTAAATGAAGCTCCAGGATTCTTTCCACTACTTCATCCCCAGCATCTCTATTTTGGGACCCTTATCAGCAGTGCCTGAACATGTCTTTGGGAATTTATGTCACTCACTTAAGAACTTCATAAGGTGCTTTGATTACAAGAGCAGGAGAGAGCTGAAAACGTTGATACAATGACAACTATAGTTAGTTTATCAACTAGGGTAGAAGGACTTAGAAAACGTCTCTCTTATCTCAAAAGCAGTGTGAATAGCATTGCCAGGGGTTTTACATGGCAGCATGAGAGGAACAGGAAAGCTTGCAGCTGTGTTCACAGAATGAGTAAGTTTTCTTCTATGAACCCAGGGAAAGGCATTGGGTAGTCATGGCTCATTTCTAACTGATTTCATTCAGTATAAGCACCTCCATGTTTGTGGTGAACATGAAGCTCTGTGAAGTACATGCAGCAAGTAGGAACGCGGGCATCAATGCCACACTGCCTTAATAGACTTGAATGTTGTTGCTAAAATGTATGAGATTCTCTTGTTATGATGGGTATATCACCAGATCACACTCCAATTACTTAGGAATTAGTAAAAAGTGCACCTTGGATTTTTGATTCTCCATTTCAGACCTCATAAATTTGAATGTCTGGAGCAGGGTCCTAAGATTTTGATTAACATTCTCAGGGTGACTTTAATGTGTGGCCAGCTGATAAATTTTCTCTTGTAACGAGTGTTTTGGGTAGTCTAAGCATGACAGCATCATTTGATGGCCATGGTTTATATGTATCTATTTTTACATCACTGACAGTGGCCCCTAGCTTCTATTTCCTGTTCCTTTAGATGGTGGCCTTATTCATAATCATAGACACATCGCTCTGTGATGTTATGCATCATCCTTCCTCTGATAAGTGAATAGAATGAATGATGATCCAGAATAGGGAAGAAAACAGTGTACTTGCTTGTCATTGCTTCCTAGTTATTGTGTCTTCTCTGCTTTTTGTGCCTACCTTGACCCTTTTCCCTTCTCTTGTCAATTACAATTTTTGTCACTTCCTATGTGCTTCTCAGGCTGCCTTTTTTTTTTATCTTTTCAGTGTGTGTGTGTCTGTTTGTGTGTGTGTGTGTTAGATGTGTCACTGGCTGTTTTTTTTTCATCCACTCTCTCCCATTCTGCTTATGCTTTGGGACCACCTCTTGCCCCTGTGCTGGGATATTGTCGGGTTTGAACTTGCACAGGACTTGTGGCCACTCTGAGTTTATATGTGTAACTGTTCTATTGTGTTCAGAAAAACAAGACAAAGCAAAACTGTTTTCCTTATCACCCACTGCTCTTACAATCTTTCTGTCTCTTCTTCCACAATGATCCCTGATTCTTGGGTGGAGGGATGTGAAACACATGTCACATTTAGGTCTGAACACACTGCAATTCTATTAACACTACCATTTTTTCACATTTTCCATTTTATCTCATCCTTGGTGCTTTTCAGTCAGCCTTCCTTTATTATTTTCCGTGTGTGTATGTGTTTGTGGGTGTGTGCTATGCCTGTGTACATATTTGTATGTGTGACTGTGTCTGTCAGTCAGATGTGTTGCTGACTGTTTCCTTCGGTCATTCTCTGGCTTTTTTCTTTGTTCTTGAGAATTCCAACTGATAAGACAATTAGATGTGATCACGTATACTTCCATTTTCCCCCAATTCCTTTCCCCATTCATGCTCAAGAGTGCCTCCTGTCAACTTCATATCTGTTTTTTTTTTTTATTCTTCCTCACCCAGGAACTATCAACTGAAAATAGTAAGGGGTGAGCACTTGTCAATTGCCTTTGGGTGGGCTACTCAGTCTAGAGGTTGCAACCCACCCGGCAGTCAGTTATTCCAGGGTCCCGGAGAGGCACTACCTGGAAGATATGAGCTAGGAGACAGGAAGGAGGCTAAGCGGGGTTTCTTGTCAAAGCCTCCTTTTATTAGAGATGGGGTACAGCTTATATATGGTAAAGAGTTGGGGGATGGGCACAGGGGCCTGGGCTCTTGCCGCATGGTTCACGTTGGTCACAAGGTCCTCGTTGGTCGCATAGGCAGGAGGTTACCTTCGGTCAGGTCACCTAGGCCAGGAAGTCACAACTAGGAGATGACACACCTAGTTCTCTAGATAGTTTGGAATGTGGGGTGGGTTCCGCTAACAGATAGCTTTCATTAACAGCCAATTTGGGTGTGGGGTAGGCTCTGTCAATAGAACGATTCCTAACACAATTAGGGGTGTGGAGTTCTCTGCAGACTCCCCAGGGTGATGGTTCCTGCAATGATTTTAGGAGGAAATTGGCTCCTGACAAGCACTGGAGATCATCTACCTCGTCTATGGTAAAATTATGGCTGACTTTATCTTGTACAGGTATTCTGCAGGTAACCATTAATTAAATGTATGGGTAGCTCATATATGGTGGTTCTGTTGAACTTGTCCATATTGGGTTTCATGGTCAAAGTTGAAGAGGATGACTGACCAGGTCTCTTCCTTAAGAGGGCATCAGATCTCATTACAGATGGTTGTGAGCCACCATGTGGTTGCTGGGAATTGAACTGAGGACCTTTGGAAAAGCCGACCTTGTTCTTAACCACTGAGCCATCTCTCCAGGTTCAATTACCAGAATCCACATGGCATCTCACAACTGTCTATAATCCCAGTTCCGTAGCTGGCATGATTTCATGAATGTGATAGCCATGGTAATGTTCATAAGACAGCATTTCACATCCCTCCTCTCCATCCTCCAGCTGACTCTTATATTCTTTTCTGATGTTTTCTGAGCCTTGAAGCTTGGGAGATTGATAGAAATATCTGACTGATGCTGAGAACTTTGACCATTTATTTATCTATAAAGCAACTGATGCCCAGTGTAAAAAGAACCTTCTCTGACCTAAGTTGAGAGCAACATGAGTCTATGGGTATACACACAAACATTTTAAGTCAATTTGATAGCATGCATGACCACTTTACAAAATAACAGTAGCTGGTTTGTTCCTAGAGCTTGTAACCTCCCCAGCTTTGGCTTTTGACAAGAACTGCAGGAATTCCTTCCTGCAGAGCAAGCCACAAATCTAATTAGAAACATAGTTACTCCATGACAATGGTACCACCACTGCAGCAATTAGTGCCACTTGCCTAACAGATCAGCCTTGCAGCACACAGTGTAAGGCCATTGCTGTCTTTCTCCTTCCTTCAGCCCTTATAACATCTGCTGGTACTATGAATCACAGCCAGCAGGTGTTAAGTTTCCTGCTTGGTTTGACATTGATTTCTCTACATCCCGTGGTTCAAGTGTGTGGTGTCTTCAGCAATAAGGTTTTTCCATGGATAACCAAGGGTACTGACAATATCCTGTGTTATTTTGAAGACATCTGAGGCCTTCCTGTCAATAATTTGTAGGAAGGGATCCTATCATTTACACTTAAATTTGTATTTAATAATCCATGCATTCTGGGAGTAACATTTATATCTATGCAGTGTAATTCCTTTCAAATATTTTAGAAAGTTTTATTTTGAATTAATTAACTTTATAAGTAGTATAGAATTAATTAGCTTAATAACTGTCTTAGCTTAGAAACTAGTAGATTTCTACAAGGATTTTTCACAGATTCTTATTTTTTAAAAGCTATCTACTATTTATGCCCCTTTTCTAACCAGACCTGGGACTCATGGACTGACTGGGTTATCTCTCCAGCTCTAATTTTTTCTTTCACTTTATATATTCAGAAAGTTTGAAACATTTAGAAAGTCAAACCAACTTAAACTCAGTACCCAAGGATTTCATATTTCAGTATGTAGTCTGAGTTCCCTTTGGAACTAGAGCTTAATGTTCTCAGCATAGTCAACTGTTGCAGGGGGAGCTGCTTGCTTGTCCTGGCTGCCCAGAACAAAAATAACCACACAGAAACTGTATTAACTAAATAACTCCTTGGCCCATCAGCTCTAGCTTCTTATTTGCTAACTCTTACATCTTAATTTAACCCATTTCTATTAATATGTATATCACCATGAGGTCATGCATGGCAAAATTTCAGCATGTCTACCTCTAGCTGTGGATCCATGGTGTCCCCAGACTCCGCTCTTCTATCTCCCAGCATTCAGTTCCATCTTCCCCACATACCCAAGTTCTGCCCTATCAACAGGCCAAGACAGTTTCTTTATTCATTAATGGAAATTACAGCACACAGAGGGTACTCCCACATCAGTCAAACAAGCCTAATTTCTAATGAAGCACAATTTACTGTTGGATATAAGTTAAGAACACTAAGTTAGCCATAGAGCTCATTCTCAAGGATCCCTCAGATGGTTGGGTGAAATGGGCACTCTGGATCAATTGTATAGGCATAGTCAGTTATAGACTATATACCCCCAAAACAGAAGGTGACACCCTGTTCAGTAGAGTCATGAAAGTACACCACAGAGATGATTCACAATCTCAATCATGGAAGGTAATGAGCAGTAACTTAGGTAAGGAATATAGGAATTGAAAATAAATGAAGAGAATGCTGTATGCCATGACACTGGCATAGTCAGAGAATACTCTGAAGTTTGGAGTACTTAGATAAGGTATTCATCTTTTTCCTATATCAATCGAAATTGATTGGGCTAGGGACTCAAAGTTACACAAAAATTCATCACTTTAATTAAAGCTTTTGGTTTTCATTTGGTCACCAAAATAGTTGCAGCAATAAGTTGATCAGTTTAAATACGGTGGCTCCTGTTGCATAGGAAATCTTTAGAAACATGAATGCTAAAACATTTTTATAGACAGAAAAGGTGGGGGGAAGGAAGCTTCTGAACAATTTACTGATGGTCAGATCTGGAAAGATTTGTTCTATAAGGACTTTTGACTTGACCCTGCAGGAAAAAGAGCAGTAGAAGGAATTGAAAGTAGAATGTAACTTGTTCTTCCCAGCAGTGTATGGACTAATTTACAAGACGATCACAGGTAAAGCAGTCTAGCAAGAGATTGCCCATGCTAAAAGAAGATGGAGCGAATGGACAATGTTCTAAAGATTTTGTGAAATGTAACCAGTGGGATTTACTGTTGATTGGGATTAAATTGTGGCAGAATTTGCTTAGAAGGAGGTTTAGCCTGATGTCACCAAACATAACTAACCAGCAGTTTGCTAGAAATCTATGTGTGATGTTTGAGATTTGAAGTATTGGTCTTCAAGATAATGATGGAAAGATAATTCACACAAAGGCGAAACTCCAGTGCCAGTCTTTCCATTGCCAGCCCTAGCCAGGCCTTAGCTTCAGGAGGCTTTTCCCATTCAGAGGGCTTTATGATTGCTACAGGTTGGATTGAATAAATTATTTTATGACTCATCCTGTTAATTACACTTTGCACCCCCTGGGAAATAAATGGGCTTAATTGTAGCACATTGTCCTTTACAGTTACAGACATTCTAGTATTAGAGCAACAATATATTTCTTTATAACAACAGCAACTGCTAATCTCTTAAAAATGTTTACCAGAAGGGAAGCACGCTGACAAAGATGATATTCATAATCCCTTAAGGCAAAAACAAATCATAATGCCATTTTATTACAAATAAAGAGAATGATTTTGAGTGTTATTACATAGGTTTCATGTTCAGGTTCCATGTCTCCATATTCCTTGCTTTTAAAGATTACTGATGCCTAGATCTATCCTCAGAGATGTTTACTTAAATCCCTCCATTGGAACACACTGTCCTCAGAGATCCTCTGACAATCCTAATTGCGAGCTAAGATGCAAACCCTTTCTTTAAACCTCATGACTTTATGAATTTCTGTTTGGAAACATACTGGTTATGCCACACAATCTCAATGGCACCCCCTGCAGTTCGATTCAGATAGCACCTTGCAGTTGCTGTACTTAAACACAAATACTTAACAAAACTCTCAAATGTAAAATTTAGGAAATCAAAGTCACTGGAATATTTATTGAAAATAAAATCACATCCTGGAATATTTTCCTCTTTTGGAATTATGTTATAGACTTTTTAACACATAATTTTCATACTTGTCAAAAGTAACTATAATCATATGTACTTGATCACTTATGCATAATATGAATCACAGATACCAAATGCTTCAGATCTGGAAAATGCATGCAGTATCATGGTATCTTTCTTCATAACCATGCTGTTGGGAGTGGCAAGAAGAAGACAGCTGTGTGGGAAAAGGTGTTGGAGTGAATTGTTAATGACATTGCTCTCGGTTTTCTCATTGCTTTGGAGAGCCTCCGGCTTCATTTACCCCTGTCAATACCACAGAGAACTCCAGGACAACTAGAGTAGGCAAGGGCCTCAAAGAAAAAGAGAAAAGATCAATTATAACAAGGGGCAGAACAGAGCTAGCTGAAAAGTCTTACAGTGTTGGCTCTGTCGTAGACCTCGGAAAGGGTGACACAGTCCCTGATGCCTCCCCATGCCATGAGGTCTGTGAATGAAGGTAGTAGGAACCAAGCAAGTTCAATATACGTCTATATCTATGGAAAGAGAATAGACATTGAAAATATATCTGACCTAGTTAGACGCTTCACCAGCTGATACATTGACCTATGCCCATCCATATTAGCCACAGCTGGATAAAACGTCAGTGCTTAGGGAAGCAGAAAGTCATGAAGGGGATGGAACTGAGCTGGTCTGCGAACTCAGTGCAATCCCAAGCCTCGGGCCTCCATTAGAGGCACAGTCACACATGGCCAGTTCCACACATTTGCACAGGAGGAACCTGCATGATAAGCCAGCAGCCTCTTACCCAATAGGAATAACTCACCCAGGCCTGTCTCAGGCAGCAGGAGCCTGATGCTCAGTAGGGGCTCTGCCGGAAGAGCACAGGCTCCACTTACTTCATTTTTTAATGTCGCTGCCTGGGTTTTCATTTAATTAAGAAGAATGACCTTTAGAGAGAGTTTTTTTTTCTTCCTTTAGCATAGCTTAGTGCGAGCCTAATGGGAAAGAAAAATCTGATGCTAAGGAGGGCCAAGTTTTTCACTGATAAGGCCAGCACATTGTTCTTCTTCTTACAAAGAAATTTAATAGTCATCATTATGAAGGCATAAGCCAAAATCCCTTTCAAATACATCTGACCTGAAGCTGTTGAATAGGTGGCAAGAATATGAAGCAAAAGATAAGCCCTAACTGAATGTATATCAGAAAGGACAGCCCACCCACCAAAGAAACCAGGACCCTGAAATGGATATCTTTGTAATGAGCCTTATTTAAAGCAAATTGAAGTTAAATTTTTACTTAATACTTTAAACCCTTGGGGTGAGGGAAACATTTACTTAAAGCTTTGGCCAGACATAGCATTGTGGCACACTTCAGACAGACTGGCAAAATGAACATTGGGAAATGACAGTGACCATGGTATCCAGTGCTCTGGCTCACAGATGTCGTCCTCTATATTGTCAGACAGATGGGGACTTTGGGCACAGGAATAGGTGGAGGTGAGCTGGCATCATCTCTGCCCTGGATCTGTCCACAACCTCTGGCAAGCCAGTTTCTCTGTATGAGAGAGACCTCTGCTTGAGAGCAGTTCACTCTGGCTCTGAGGAGCAGCAGCTGTGTGCTGGGTTTGTGTTCTTTCTTCTTGATGCCCTTTGGCAATTTTATTTTAAGGAGTACTTCTGCCTGGTATCCATGGAGACTATTTGTCTTCATGAAATGAGACCCTCTTCCTAGATGGCTGGCTCTTGACCACACAGAGATGCTTGATGACTCAGGGTACCACTCTCAGGAAGTGCTCGACACCTATCAGTGATTGTTCATTCAGGAGATGATGAGCTGCACGCACTGTGACTAACAATGAGACGCCTCCGTGTTTCACTCAACTGCTAAACAGCTTCTCTATGACAGGATATTGGTAATTTATGGGCAGATGAAACAAAGTAATATTATGTTTATTGAACTAACCTTAGTTCCAGGGATGCTACAATTTGTGTTTCTGCCACGGTGAGCATGTACGCTCTTTTCCTTTATGCCTGTAATGAACTTTAATGGAAAAGGAGCAGGCTTTGATTCTCTGCTTATAAAAGGTTGCCAAATATCGTTAAAACCAAAATGGAGACTACAGACAAATAAATACAGTGTAAGTGGCTATCTGAACTAAAGGTTATTGGTAAGGTCTATAACACATTGTACTTACTAGCTCTTTCTGTGTTAGTACAGATAGTAAGTTAAGATTGTTAACCCTTGTATATTCCACTGAGACAGTACATTCCTCATGTTATCAATCTAATATTCTTGTTTCAAGTGTCAGCATAACTTTAAAGGAAGAAAAAGGTCAAAGAACCATGAGGTAATAATTCACAACAGTTCCTTCTAACTTCCCAGGGATCAGCCTTTTCTTGGGGAATTTTCAAAACATTAAAAATAACTGTATTGGAATTTACATAATTTGACACATACCTGAATGAACTGTGGGAAAGACGAGCTAAAAACAAAATTGTTTTTGTGCACTTACTGATGCCTACTACTACACACAACACATATGCAAAACAAAACAAGCCCCACCGAGAGAGAGAGATAGAGAGAGAGAGAGAGAGAGAGAGAGAGAGAGAGAGAGTGTCACGTGTCACTAGCACATGCACTCATAGTAACAAAGTCAAGTTTTAGGTCATTTCTTGTTTTTGATCTCTACTCTATAGAAAATTACTTTCTACCTTTTTTATGGCTCATTATAGCCAGTAAACACAATTCAAGGTTGAATACCAATGTTTATCATATGCTATTCCTTTTTATGATGGCAATAGCACAAAAGAATCTATTTTATTTGAGATGGTATTTAAATGTCTCCCTACCCATGGTAATAACAGAAAATAAAAAGTATTCATAGAAGCCTCTAGAGAGAGGGCAAAATGTTATTTAGAGGGTCCTGTACAGAGAACTCTATGAAGAATTTAATTTCAATTTTTTATCAGGATGGATGTTTAAAATTGAAAGATTTTTCTTCTTGCTCTTTTAGTATCCTTTTCCTGGACATTAATGACATTGCTAATATTTTTCAGGTGACATTAAGTTCCTGTGGCAGACTTAGCACAATTCCAGTCAGCTTGCTAACCTCTCCTGGGGAGAGACTGTCTTGCTCCCAGCTCTTTCTGTATCTTCTAAGATCTTGTTTGCTCTTTTAGATAATGATCCATGAAGCTATATAAAGCTAGCAGCTATCACTGCTGCCCTGAGCTGGTAACACTGGGATCCTCCCCAGGAGCCAGCAATATCTACCAAGCATACCCTTTAGGAGAGTACATGGGAAATCTTTCTAGACAGAATAGCTCTCGGCAGGATGCATTGTTCCTTTGACCCCAGAACTCTGATCTGAAGTGCAACTGTATTTTCTTTGGACCTCCAGCTCCCAGCTCACAAATAATGACAAGGAGACTTTCTAAAGTGTTCCCAGCTAGGTTTTAAAACTTAAGTTAACCCATTTATATTAATCTACTCTCTGTGTCTTGCTGGCAAATCCCGCCTCTCTTCTTCTCAGAGTTCCTTTCTCTGCCTACAAGTCCCGCCTATCCTCTTCTGCATAGCTATCAGCCATTCCGTTCTTTAATAAGGCGAACAGAAGATGCCTTGACCGAGACACATTTTCACAGTGTACAAAAAGATTATCCCACAACACTGGAGTATATAGTAAAGCACATTTTATGCAGTATTATTATAAATAAAGATTTGAACTTTTGACATACTCTAAATTTTTATTTAGCATCTGTATGTTTGATGGATAGGTGAGATAGACAAGTACTGTAGATGGATTGATTCCCTCCCTTTTTATGGCATTTGAAAATTTATTTGTATAGATGGACACATAGCAGTGAAATCTCAGAACAAAATATTTTTTTTCAAATTTTTAATAAGCTATAAGTGTAGAGTACTTGTTTATCAATATCCTATTCTGTATCGCCTCTCTTTTTCTTAATCCTTACTTTCTTTTGGTGTGTGTGTTTGCTTGTGGGAGAGGTGTGGAATGCATGCTAAGTTAAAGAACAACCTTTGGTGTAGTTTCTTAAGTCTCTTTGGTCTGAAAATTGTTAAGTAAGCTTGGCTGTCTGGCTAGTTATCTAAGGGATTCACCTGTTTCTGTCTTCCTAAGATTACTAATCAAGATTCCATGCCTGGCCTTTTTTTAAAATGTGAGGTCTAAGAATCAAAATCATCTTTTCATGTTTTCAAGGCAATAACTTTGTCTCCAGCCCTTTCTTTTCTTTTTAGAGTAAGCAATTTATCTCTTATTTGGCTTCACATCTGCTTTCCTAATGGAGGGAAATAAGAGGATGAGAAGGAGGGGGTGAAAGAGGAGGAGGAAGAGAAGGGAAGTCTATAGCCTGAGGCTTAATTTGATGATGGAATCTGAGATTCCCCTCTGTTCAATGAGAGAATGTTTGGCACAATTTCCTGAGATGAAAGTCCATCCTGCTGAAAAGTTCATTAAGACTTTGAAGGGATCTCCTCAGAACTCAGGAAGTAAACAATTCAGAAGCTTTAGGAAGTCCCTGAAAATAAACAAAACCACTAGGCCACTCTTCCAAGCTTATATAAGCAGTGAGGATTGCTGGGAAATACTTTAAACAAATTGAGCTACCATGAGAGATACAAACCAGGTGAGTGCCTGGAATTGCTCAGACCAACTGAGCTACCTAGAAGAGATACTTTTCAGCCTGTTGAGCTGCCTTGACGTGTGGGGGGAAGTGAGCCCTTAGAAAATAAAAGAGCGAAAACCTGGCGCATATTGACTTTGTCAGCCTGGATTAGACTTCGGGCTGTATAATGACAGAGCAATCTCTGCAGCACATTTAAAACCACAGTACAACTGGGGAAAAGGTTTCCAGGCAACGATCAGTCCAATTCCAGGTGCACAATGGAGCTTAAGGTGTGACTACATTGAGACTCTTCTACCAACCACATGTGACCATGAGGGTAGGTTCTATAGCTAAAAGTTCTAGATTTAGTGTGGTCTCTGACTGATAGCATAGAGCTCAGCAGGCCATACTTGCAACACCTTCCTTAAGGATGGGTAATGGTTAGGGAAGGAAGAGTATGGGGTAATCGAGGAATCGAGTGAGGTCTGTCTCTTCAGATAGCAAGAAGGTCACCAGACTTTTAACAACCTCTACTCTCAGTTTGCTGGATGGAGTGCAGGTATTTGACAGCCCTGTGTGACAGGCATTCCTGGTTCTCTCTGTGAGCACAAGGCCCTCTGTGCGCCCAGTATCGAAACTGCACAGTTAGCGATAGGCTTTCAGCTTTCGTAAGTCATCACCCATGCTGGGGTGACCTTTGGTGGTACACCTATCTTTGGATCATTTCTCCTTGTATGAGTAAGCCCTCTCTCATTCCCCTGTAGTAACCCCAATAACTCATTGCTTCACCAAGTTGATTTTGATGGTATCCTTACTTTGTTCTGTCGTTGATTCCCTATCTGTGATAAATGGATGCTTTTCACATCTCCCAAGGATGACTGTCACTCAACTGAGAGATGAGACTGTCTGTGGTCAAAAGGGAGACATAATTAAGAAAGAGGGCTATTGCAATGTAAGGAAGCAGAAAATGTTCTGCAAGCTGTTCCCCCACATCTAGCAAGTTTATTAAAGACCTAGCAGATAGTGTTCTTAACATTGTACCGCAGCCAAACCTATGTTAGGCCATAGAAAGCAAGGGATCTTTGTTTCTCCAGGATTTTGTTAATATTTTTTGTGTCCACTGGAATAATGTTCTGTGGTCGAGTTGACAACCTGTCTCCCATTGAAATGAATAGTCTGTTCTTACTTAGAGTCATTAGAGGCACTGGTACGTAACAACCCTCTAACAAATATAATTAGATGCTTGCTTGAAAAAGTGTAATGTAGAAATTTCAATATTAGAATCACATTTATAGAGTGTTGCTCTTTTGTACATGTGTTTATGGCTGATCACATGGGACTGGATTTCCTACCAGGGGACTGATTTCTGGAGAAGACTGAGTATCCACTTGTATCAGTCATTTGCCGATAGCTCTTTCTAGCTCCTCTTCTAAGGGTAGGGCCCTGACGTATTTCCTCTATCTTCATTGGCATGCAGATGGATATTATTACAGAAGTCTTGTTTAGGCAGCCATATTGTAGAGATCTTATAAGTGTTGTATTGATGCCATGAATAGATGCCATGACACTAAGTCTTCATTCAGTATCACCATGAAAGTGTGTGTTACATAGTTTTATGCGTTGGAGTCTGCCATCTTTCTTCATCTTGTATTCCCTCCATAATATCTCAAGTAGAGGGTCTGAGTTCAGAGACCCAGCAGTGTTGGATGGAAACATTCTGAGCACTGCAGTGAAGTTCTTGATGTTCAGAGCATGCAGAACTCAGAAGCTCTCCCAATATCTTGCATATGACACTATTACACAGCATCTGTGGTTTCCTGAGTATCTATGTCCTCTTTACTCTTGAGCATGCCTGCTTGTGTTTAGGAAAAGAAACGTTAACATGGGGGCTGGAGAGATGGCTCAGAGGTTAAGAGCTTTACCTGTTCTTCCAAAGGTCCTGAGTTCAATTCCCAGCAACCACATGGTGGCTCACAACCATCTATAATAAGGTCTGGTGCCCTCTTCTGGCCTGCAGGCATACAGACAGAATATTGTATACATAATAAATAAATAAATATTTAAAAAAACAAAGGAAAGAGCAGAGGAATACAAAGAGTTTAAAAAAACGTTAACATATTTTATTATGTTACTGGAGAACTGCTGCTATATTTAGACAGTTTTTCTTTTACATATATTTGATTTTTTGCTAGAATTGTTCCCTTAAACGGTATTTAATTATGTGAACATGATTTAATTTGTGCTCTTTTCCAGCTCAGGGACTGAACTTAAATCAGCTTGTTCAGATCCGGTACTTGTCAAATAAAGACATGGTTTGGCCATAACCTAAAAAACTCTAACATATCTTACAAATGAGTAATGAAAAATAGATTTTATTAGTTGTTACTGTTTCTGGGTAAATTAAGAAGGTATCTTTCCAGAGGGTCTCAGTGATGAAAAAGACTATTTTAATAATTACTCTTTGAGTTGATCCCTGGGGATAAAACAAAACCTGTGATACATGCAGGGACTCACATAGCAGACAGTTGACAATACTTTCAAATTTGTCTGAACTTTATCAAAAGCCATCTTAAAGAAGAGAAATCAAGAAAACTAGCAGATGATGCCAATTTTTTTGACAAAGTGGGAGTCAAATGGAATTAGGAATAAGAACGATTGGAAGTTGCTGGCAAAATTTATTGAATGGAACATTGGGCTCTGAACATCTGAGTCCATAGTAAGACCCCAGGCTCTGGGGATGATCATTCCAGCAAAGCAGTGGAGATTTTGCAGATCGGAGTAGGAGTGTGGGTGGAAGTTAGAAAACTGTAAATTAGATTTTGACTTCTACCTCTTACATCTTTTCTCCATAAACATTAAGAACAAAAAGATGCCTATCCCAGGAAGTTTTAAATAAATGCACTGAAAATTATTGACTGTGTTTCTTGGAGAGAGTGTTATATTTCCATAAAAAAGCAGCTTAGCAGTTATGCAAAATGGTCCCAGAATGGCTCAGTCGATGCCCTCCGAAAAAAAATTGATCCTATCTGCAGCTGCACCTTTAGGATTTGAAAAAAGAACTTTTGGCTGTAAAGAGGAAAACATGAGCAAAATATAATAATAAAAAACCCAAAAAACTTAGTGGCTTCTATAAGTTTAGATTAAAAATTTTTAAGGCAAAAATCTAATGATATTTGTGCCCTTAAAAATGCACAAGGAAATGGAAATTGCTTTTAATGTGGCATGGAAATTATTGGAAACCAGTAAAGTGGAGCGGTTTGGGAACTTCCATGTTCTCTAATTTATATGTGGTCCCATCAGGGGAGTGTGAAGAGAGAGACTGGGTTAGAAGTTGGAATAGGGAAAATTGAATTTGGATCTACATATTGTAACACAAAGGGCATTCATACACTTTAAATTTATCTGAAGATTATGCTGGTGTAGATGTATTTGCTTCTGTTTAATTCTTTAAGCTATTTTGTTGTTTTTTTTTTTTTTAAATCCCCTTTGCTATATTAAAGAGTCTCTTGTCCTTTCTTTTGACAGAATGGAACTAAAATGAAACCATAATAAATACTCACTTTTATGTTCTTTAAAGCAATTTTATGCCTTTCTGTCCTCCTGCTTAATAAGTCCTGTTTTCATCATTATTTGATGCTGCCTTTTATTATCTTCCCTTTAATGAAACTGCCTTAAAGATTTTGCTTCTGCTCAGAAAAGCACACTCCCGCTGAATGCATCTGAGTTCTATTGTCTCTATAACTAATTTACCATTTTAACAATGCAGTCCAGCGGGAGACGAGTTGTTACTGACAATTTTTCTATTTCTGCAAAGAAATAGGTAGCTTGTCTTGCCGCTTTGCAATTGGGTGGGGAGAAGTCGGGTAAATTCTTCTGGCATGACTTTTAGATCTATGACAAATAGATAAACTGTTGGGAATATTAAATGATCTGTAAGGTGTGCTAGAAATACACCAGTTTTTCAGTTTTCTGGGCTTCCTCTGGGCAGGGCTGCTAGTTCTATGCATTCAGTATTCTTACTCAGAGAGAGATCAAGGGCTTTGTGTGCTCTTAACCTCCTACCATAGGTCTATGCTGTAAGGACAGTGTGGCCAACGGAATCTTGGTGTCCTCCCTGAGCTGCCCGTCATGACCATAGCATAAATGATGATTTGTTAGAGCTTTTAATTCTAAAATAAATGCTAGTTCAATGTTTCAAAAGTAAAAGTTTGTCCTTTATCATTCTCTCTTTCTCTCTCTGCATGTGTGTGTGTACACACATATGGGTGCCCATGTAGGCCAGAAGGAGCTGGAATCACAGGCATTTGTTGCAATCTGGACTCCTGCCTCCTCCTGATGGAGTGATAAGTACTCTTAACCACAGAGGCATCATTTGAGCCCCTTGATCTTTACCTCAACCTCATTCATTTACTCATGCTTATTATCAATTAGCTTATGTTAAAAAAGGAGAAACTTGGACAACATTAAATAAACGGTGATTTTTCTCCCTGACTCATTAGTGTTATATTATACCTTGTGTTAGCTTTTAAAAAAAAAAATCAACTGCTTTGAATTATTTAACATCCAATTAATATCGTTTTCAAACTGAAGTGGAAAGTCTTCGAGCAGACCATTCTACTTAAAGTAGATGGCAGTTAACACAGAGACCTATCCTGTGCAGCCAGGGAGAGGCCCTGGAGCACTCACCCCAACTGTGCCATTTTTTTATCATACCCATCCTCTCAGAGCTCAGGCCTCTGTAGGGAGGGGGAGGGGAAAGACGGTAATAGCCACAGGTGGTGGATGACTCTGAGGAAACTCTTCCGGATACAAGGCTGGTGCAAATGTGAACTTACAGTACTGTGACATTGTGCAAAGTCCTGAGAAAGTTCAAGTCAGAAAAGTAATCCAAGAGTGGAGAAGGGGGAGCAAGCATAAAGTTTCACCTCTAAACGTGAAGCTCTTTGTAATTTGTAGCTGCTTAGGGAGGGAAGACAGTTTTTCTTTTATGGAGTGACATTGATCTAGGGCAGGCCTTATGGTCAAGAGTGGTTGGCCAAAATAAACAAGATTCCATGTCTTTTCATGTTTTGGGGTTTTTATTTTTGAGTTTTTTCCTTTTTTATGTTTTGAGATTGTATTTATATTATTTCCCCCTTCGTTTCCTCTGTCTAAACTCTCTCGTGTGCCCCCTACCACTTCCCACTCTCTTTTGGATCCTTTGCCTCCTTTTTAAAATTGTTCTTTCTCTCTTTTTAATTGAAAACAGTTATTTTATACAAAAGTTTTTTCCTCTCCCTCTGCTTCTCCTAGATCCTCTCTACTTCCTCACCTACATATAGCCCCACCCCTTCTCATTAGAATACAAAATATATGAAATAAGATAAAGTAAAATCAGCAAATCAGAACAGGAGTGAATAAACAACAGAAGAAAAGGAGCCCAAGAAAAAGCTCAAGAAACCTGTGTAGACCCAAAGGCACACACATTCACACACGCCTAAATCCTATAAAAGACCAGAAGCCATGATATATATTCAATGGATCTGTTAGGTGAAAAACAAACAAATAAACAACCCCAAGTCCCCAGCAAAGCATTATGAGACAAAAACTTACACAAATGCCATTGAGTTCATTTTGTAATTTTTCCTTTGTGAGTGGGTATCAATTGGAGGTAGCTTCTGGGTTAGGAATGAGAGATTATGTTCACTACGTTTAGCACCGGGACCCCATCTGACCCAGATCAATGTTGGCACTGTTCATATGTACATTCATCCTGTTGGTTTAAAGATTGTTTTTTTTTTTGTTTGTTTGTTTTTTGGTGTTCTCCATCCCTTTTGGCTCTTAGGCTCTTTCTGCCTCTACTTCTGATGGAGACATCCCACTTAGGACTGAGCATTCTAAAGGTTCCTTTATTTCTGTACATTGTCCAGCTGTGAGTCTCTGTATTTGCTCCATCTGCTGCAGAAGGAATCTTCTCTGATGATAGCTGAATACGGCATTCATCTATGAATGTAACAGAATACCATTAGAATTTGGCATTAAAACCAACAATTTGTTCCTAATGTCTGAACTAGATAATTTAACACATTTGGAACTTCTGAAGATGCAGCCAACTTCAACCTTTAGTTTTATATTCTGTGTCGTGAGAATAAAACTCTTTAAATAACTATTACTCTGTAAATGTGCATATTATATAAACTATATAATTGAAATTATGTATATAATATATGTCTTAGGGTTTCTATTGCTGTGAAGAGACACCATGTCCAGAGCAATTCTTATAAAGGAAAAACATTTAATTGGGGTGGCTTACATTTTCATAGGTTTAGTTCATTATCATCATGTCAGGAAGCAAGTCAGTATACAGGCAGACATGGTGCTGGAGCTGAGAGTTCTTACATCTTGACTTGCAGGCAACAGGAAGTGGTCTGTTTCAGTGGTTGTAGCTTGAACATAGGAGACCTGAAAACCCATCCCCACAGTAACATACTTCTAAGCAGGCTATACCCATTACAACATGACCACACCTCTTAAGAGTGCCACTTCTTTTGGAACTATTTTCCTTCAAAACACCTCTCTCTCTGCCCCCTCCTCTGTGTGTGTTTGTGTGTGTGTGTGTGTGTATGTGTATATATATGTATATATACACATATAAACTAAATTGCTTCCTTGACACAGATACTTTCTTTCTCTTTTTACCTTTGTGACATGTTCATGATTGGTGCCTGGGACAATTTTAATTCACTACATGTGAGTTCTCCCTGAGATTCCCATCATGCCATTCTAAGTGCTAATACAGCAAAAAAGATCATTGAACCCTCATAACTAATCCATCAGGAATAAAAGTGTGGCAAAGCTGGTTACCATTTCTTAACATTTATAACAAGGTTCAGTGTTAGTGCCTTATGTCTATGTGAACATTATGAAGGTACTAGAACTCATATTTAATGTTTTAGAAGGACAGATTTTAGTTTCAGAAATTTCCATCTGATCCAGTTATATTGTCTAGAAACAGATTTATTCCATGTTCAATTTAAATATGGAAAAACAAGCTGAATAGAATAAGAGCCAATGGTAATCATTTAAAAGCCAAGAAAGAATGAATCAGAACTAATTCTCAAACAAGTTTTTTCTGGGTGTTCTTTCTTTCTTTCTTTCTTTCTTTCTTTCTTTCTTTCTTTCTTTCTTTCTTTCTTTCTTCCTTCCTTCCTTCCTTCCTTCCTTCCTTCCTTCCTTCCTTCCTTTCTTTCTTTCTTTCTTTCTTTCTTTCTTTCTTTCTTTCTTTCTTTTGTTCATCTTTAGAAATGGTTCCTCTGTGCAATGCCAACTGTCCTGGAACTCACTCTGTAGACCAGGCCGACCTCAAACTCATAGAGATCCACCCATGTCTGTCTCCCAAGTGCTGGGATTAAAGGTGTGCACTACCACTGCCTGACTGGGTTAGTGTTTAACACAATTGCTGTCATTAGTGTTTACTGTAGTTAGACACTATTTGTGTCATGAAAATACTCATTTAATCTCCAAGACAAAATATACAATCTTTCTGTCACCACAACTTATATTAGAAAGTTAGAAAAATAATAATGTGTTGCATTAATGGAATATTCACTAAACTTTGGGAACTTAAAGACCTAATGCTTTATCATGTGTCATATTAAAGAAATAGCAAGTGGTAAAGCCTGAGACCACAGCTTACTTGGCAGGAGAAAGTCTATCTCCTTGGAATATTTCTCAAGACAGAGCCAGTCCTAATAACAAACAGTCCAGCATTTCGAATCAGTGTAGATAAGTTTTAATCCAGGGTGAAGTAGTTGGGCAAATAGTAACTTGAAGATTCACCTTTGTAGTAAACTTTAGTTAGATGGGATGACTAATATGTGAAAGAATGGTATAACCACAGTATGAACAGGGTGGTAGGAATGGAAACGATGTGTAGAAAGGCTGTAGGGTTGGTATCTGAGGAAATGTAAATAAATACATAGAGGGAAAATTGAGTGTCCGTGCAATATTAGAGAGAAGGGTTCACTGAACAAGAAGCTGATTGGAGGCAAGTGGACTTTGAACTTTATTATGGACTTCTTATAAATAGTACTGATCCTTTTAGTACTTTATAGTGGCCAGAGAAGTCTCTTTAATTGACCGTTACATTACATAACACAGAGCTGCATGTCCTATATATAAACATTGGCTCATATGAAACTTTTTTTTAGGCACATTAGTCTGGCAACGTTTCTCATTTGGCTTTAGAAATGGAAGTAAAGACAGCTCAGTGAAGAAAATATTTTAAAAATTCCAGGCATCAGAGGTAGAGGCCAAAGCAAAGCACTGAGGAGAAAGAAAGGTAAAAATTCTGAATTGTGCCTCTCATTTTTCAGTTGAAGAAAGCAGGGAGCTGTCTTGTAAGCTTTGTCTGCTGGTTGTAAAGCTACTATCCGTCCTTCTTTTATACCAGGCTGCCAGGTATTTTGACCTGAGATTCTTTCTGCTAGAAAATGTATTTTTGGATTTTGCTCTATTGTTTTTATCCTCATTACAAAGGATTGACCCAGTGATGCTGGTGTTGCCCCTCGAGGACCAGGAAGTGAGCCCATGTGATGAAAATACATCTACGTGGATGTGGCAGGATGTTCTGAACCTAGTGGGATGTGCCTTGTTAACACTTTGAACATGAAATGCACCCCTCTCTGGTCATGTGTTAGACACTTGGTCCCCAGTTGGTGGCGTTATTTTTAGAAATTTTGGAAGTTTTAAGAGGTGAGTCCTAGGTAGAGGAAGTAGGTCACTGGGAAACATGCTTGTGAAGAGAGTGTCTGCTCCTGTAGCCACTTCCCCACTGTCTCTGCAACCTGCAGCCTCACGCTCCTTACACTATGGTCTTCTAACTCACCAGAATCAGTCAATGGAGTCAAGCATAGTGAACTCAGATCTCTGAAACTGTCAGACAAAGGTCTTTTCATATTCCAAGTTGCTTTCTCCCGCTTCAGACATTTTGTTAAAAGCTACACAAAAGTAGCTGATAGATATATCGTAATTTATCTCTCCAAGGTTGAAATGTTCAAAGGTTTGTAGGTCTGATCACCTGTGTGGCCATAAAAACCTGTTTTTATGGGTGCCTTTGGGTTAGTCATTCACTATCATTAGGCTTGAATTTTCATATTCATAAAGTTGGCACAATAAAATGCTTTATGGAAACTGAAAGACTTTTCATGTATATAGAGTGTTTTACACAGGTTCATGAGCATGTTAAGTATTTTAAGCATTCAATACGTGTCCCTAATTACTAACTTTAAGAATGCATTGATGAGGAAGACAGATAGCTGAGTCCTTGCTGATCTTGTAAATAACCTAAGTTTAGTTTTTCACAGCCATATTAGATAGTACCTGTATCTCCAATTATAAGATATTCAACACCCTCTTCCAGATCTGGAACACTGGTGTACACATATATATATATATACACAAATACACAAAATTAAAAATCAAATAAATCCAAGATGCATATTAGAGAATGAATTTTCAAAATATTTGGTAGCTTACTTTTATGTAAATAAATGATTGTAGTATTACTCAATTCCAGCTGAAGTTTGTGGTTACTTAATTGTAGAGCATCAAATAAGATTTGGTTTCTAGATTTTTTTTCTAGCCAAGCTTTTTCATTTTAGTTTTTGAGACAGAGTTTCTAGGTAGCTTTGGAGCCTGTCCTGGATCTAGCTCTTATAGACCAGGTTGGCTTCAAACTCATAGAGATCCGCCTGTCTCTGTCTTTCAAGTGCTGAGATTAAAGGCGTGTGCCACCAAAGCCCAGCAAAACATAACTATTTTGGTTATTATAGTTAAATTGTCTTGCCATTATTATTTGATTTTTTAAGTAATGTGGTACACCATTCATTTATAATAATTTACATTAAAATTAGGGGAGGATGTAATTTGATTCCATTCATAATTTTTTTTTGAAATCTGTGTGCCACTCAAAAAAATGCTAGAATGTGATGGAGAGTCCATTCTGCATTGGGGATGTGATTGTTAGTATGTGCTCAATGACCCAATGGATGGCCACACACCCATAATCATAGGGACAGCATTAATTGGACTTAGGGAGTTAAATAAAAAAAAACTCAAATAAATAAAATGAGAACATGAAGTTGAATGGAGCTGGTGCATGAGGTAGTAGAGGGAGTTGGATGAAGGGGGGGGGATTTTACTTTAAAGAATAAAAATATCATGAAAAATGGATTTCAAGACAGGCTTGGTGACACATGCCTTTAATCCCAGCAGTTGGGAGGCAGAGGTGGGCTGATTTCTATGAGTTTGAGGCCAGCCTGGTCTACAGAATGAGTTCCAGGACAGCAAAAGATACAGAGAAACCCTGTTTTGAAAAAACAAACAAAGAAAGAAACAAAAAAAAGTGGATTTCAGAGCTAAAAGTTGCAATATCAATAGCATAAGTTTTTAAAGCAAATACATGCTGTTTATTTTTTTTTAATTTTATTTTTTGATTTTTTGAGACAGGTTTCTCTGTAGCTTTGGTGCCTGGAACTAACTCTTATAGACCAGGCTGGCCTCGAACTCACAAAGATCCTCCTGCCTCTGCCTCCCAAGTGCTGGGATTAAAGGTGTGCACCACCACCACCAGGTTAATTTTTTAAAAAAATCTAAACATATCAATATCACAGTATCTGGCTTCTAAGAATATGTAGGTGTGCACTTGTGTATGTGGGCATGTGTTTGTGCGTGTACATGTGTGTATGTGTGTGTATGAATACGGTTATTTCATTTCCATAGGAGAAAACAGAGTACACACAGCATTTCTGCATGTTCAAATGATTAGAATATCAGTTGGCTTCAGAGGGTGAGAGAAGCACTGATTAATAATTATTATTTTTGTTCTTGCTTTCCAAATGATGTAGCTGCCTAGCTACCAGCAGAAAAATATGATCACAAACATCTTGTGCTGTTTGCAGAAGCTGCTGCTCAAGGACCAGCAAGATGGCTAGGCTGGCTAAAGGCACTTGTTTTTCATCCTGGTAAACTGAATATGATTTCTGGAGTCCATGTAAAGAAGGAAGGGAGAACATATTCCGTAAAGCTTCTCTCTCCCCTCCACATGTCTGCTGTGGTATCTGTGTCCTGTCCCCCACACCATATACACATGCACCCAATAAAAATAAATTAAAATGTTCTGGTTCAAGTCTTTCTATTCTTCTGCTTGGCTTTGTGTTTACTACATTCAGAGCACTGAATGAACTGTTAGCAACAGTTCCGTTAAAGTAAGCCAGGATGGATTTGTTATTCTACAATTTGCCTTTCTCTTGCACTACTGTGCTCTAGAAATGCACGCACAATTGAGCAGACACCTTACCTAAACAGGTCATTACATCTTAAAGAAGGTCACTTATGGCCACCTTTCTTACCTCAGACCCATTCAGAATGAAACCAACACATCTCAGTGGGAGTCCGCAAGCATTTGCTGATTAAAAAAAAAAAAAACAAAGTTCATAGTGACATGAAAACAATCGAGGATGGAGTATAGTGGTGATTACTTTCTAGTTTTAATTGATTCTGAAGAAGTGTGGTCCATGCTGCTGCTTTTCCCAGGGTTTGGAGAAAAACAATGTATTCTGTCTTTTTTATGCTGGCTTTAAGATGTGTGCAGCTTTCAGGCAACTGGCTAGTAGTCTGTAGAAAAGCCAGAATATTTCAGATTACATGCAAGTGAAATACGTGTAGGAAATAGAAGCTAAGGAATTCTGCCACACACCTTATAGGAAGCTTCTGGTATCTTCCACTATAGTGGTTTTGCAAGGCAAATATACCATTAATTTGGGTGCTTCATGAGATTCCTGACAAGCAGAAATGAACTAAAAGGAACATTTGTATATAAAAAATATATTATTCTCAAGAAGGTTAATAATAAACAGTGAAGGGGCTGTGGTGATGTCTCCAGAGATGCAAACTACAAAACACGAATCTGCTGAAGAAACCCTTTTTTCTAACTCAAGTTAAGAATCATGTTAAATGCCTACGAGCAAAACAATAAACCAGGGACTTTAAGGAGTACATTTCTTATCACCGTGTGCAAAAGAGCCTAACAAACCTCATTGGGGGGTGCTGGAGAAATGGCTCAGTGGTTAAGAGCACTGATTGCTCTTCCAGAGGATATGGGTTCAATTCCCAGCACCCACATGGCAGCTCACAACTGTCTGAAAATCCAATTCCAGGGTATCTGACACCTTCACACCAGTGCACATAAAATAAAGATAAATAAATCATAAAAAAATTCTAAAAAGTATTAAACAGTTTTAATAAAACATACCTCATTGGGTTACTCTTCTCTTCATATCCATGTGTGGAGATTGGCTATTGGTTCTATTAATAGAACTTGACAATGAAGCAATATTAGTATTGTCATTTCCAATAGATCCATATAATAGATAGAATCCAAACTAGGCCCTTAGCAATCTTCTAGTGATGAAATAAAATACTCACCAACTACTATAGACTCTATGGCATAGAAGATAGTGTTAATTTCTGAAAATTAAGTTTCTAAATTCATGTTATATTTGTTTTGTAGTTAGTTGGAATTCTCTAAATAAGATTCAATTAATAGAAAGTCAGTAATGGTAGATTCTCAAGGTTCAGTGCATTTCGCTGCTTGACAATAAAAAGATTGAAATAAGCATCTACCAAAGCAAAGATAATGGGAAAAAATGAACACAGAAAGCAAACAGCTCACAGATAGAATGCTTGCATTCTACAGGTCTGGGTTATTGCATCTGGATGTGAGGACACCTGTAAACATGGCTGGAGACCCAGACCTTTGATTCAACAGCACAATTGATGATGCTGCCAAGTGAATCATTTCCCAAGGTTTCATGGACAGACATCTTAAGTAAAAAGTCCTGTACTCCAAATGGGGTAATACTGTAGTACTTGGGAAAATGCTTGCACATTTTAGTTTAAATTTGAATGGAAGGTTTTCCTTCATTCAGGACAGTTTGCTCTGTATTTCCTATTATTTATCTGAACACCGACAGCGAGCAGATCTACAATGAGAATCATTATAGAGAGGAGTCAAATTTTAGGTTCAAATAGACAGCTTGAATTCTTCAAATATAAATTAAACACAAAACAATTGTACATAGTTTATAAAAATTCAAAATAAATAAACTATCAATAATTGAATTCTTTAACAAAATCCTTGATTTTAAGTTTGAAATTGTAACATGGTAAAAATTCATTTTAAAGCACCACGAATTAATTAATCTGATTTTCTATTACAATAAAATATATATTCATCACTACTAATTACTTTTACTATATATTATTTTATTTTCAGAAGAGTTATATATTTTTCCAAATGTATCACTTTATGTCTATCAACATTAAAAAAAACAGCGCTCAGTCAAAAATGCAGCAGTAGTTAAAAATGTTTTATTTTAGAACATCCTCTTGCTCCCAGGATGATTCTGGTATGCTTATAAAATCCATAGTAGGCTCTTGGAGGGAACATCCTGCTCCAATTTGGACAACTTCTGAGAACTTTATAGATATAGATATTTAAGCTCTCTTGTGTTCCAGTTTTCCCCCAGTAAAATGATGACCATAACTGTATGCATCTTATGGGTTCTGAGGACCAAGCAAGCAACTAAGGAAGGGGTTCTCCATGTTCTCATCATTATCATTTTCATTTCCTTCCACTGTGTTTTGACTGGTTGCTCTTGAGTTCCAACTGATTAGGAACTTGTGAAAGCCAGCTGTGAATGCAATGTGTATGGAGGAATCGGAGAGAAAAGGATGAAAAGAAAGCTCAATAAAGAGGAAGAAGCACCTACAACAAACAAATAGAATAATTGAGTATTTTATAATGGTTAAATTAGTGCTTCCAAAGGAATGGACCCTTTTGTTTTATTAAAATAGAAATTGAGTTTTTTTCCATATGAGAAATGAAATGTTTTTTATATAAATCCATTGGAAGTTATGATGAAAGATAAATCCAGTGCTATTAGGACATTGAAATACATTGACTATAATTTTAAAGTATCAACTGAGAATATTATAAAAACTGCAGGTAAAGCCCCCTTGTCTTTGTCTAAAGTACTTCATTCATAGATTTGAGATCAGTTTCTTCTCCTGAAAAAGTGCATAAGTTATGAAAATTCTGTTTTCATAAATTATGAAAAGTGCATAAATTATGAAAATTCTGTTTTTTCTTCATTTATGGAACTGTTCACTAAAACAATGAGGGCTAATGTTGGTAGCAAATAGGAACAGTTAGTGAAACAGTTCCTTGAATAGATGTCTCCATCAAGGCAAGCGGTTTGGCTCACTGTTTTATTTTTATTCAAAACTACACGAAGTTGTATTTATTCACAATTCACAACTCTTATTGGCATATGTTAGTTTAGTATTTCATTCATAATGTAAGATTCTCAAACTTAAAAGGTGAGTTGACATTTTAAATTGTCCTCAATTAAATTGTAAAGTCATTGATGTTCAAAGCAAAGTATGCACACTTACCTCAAGGATCACTGAATCTTTCTTCTTCTATGGACAGTCATGTTCATTTCGTTTAAAAGACATTTTAACAGAAAAGAGACATAAAATGCATATATTACTAATAAGTCAGTAGTAAAATATAGTGAGATTTTCCTAAAACTCCCTGTCTCTCTGTATGTGTACATTAATGTTAAATTTGACTTTAAGTAGAAATTATATTCTAATTTTTTGTATACATTTCCAGTGTTGTATGTAATATACTTTCACTAAAATTTATTCATTAAACCCAAATTTAATCAAATGCCTTTTATCTGGTAATTGTAGTTTTGAGTGTTTTCTATACATACACAGTTTTCAGATATTTGTACTTCATACCCAGAAATCTTTGATATAGTTTAAATTTTGTGTACTTTTCGGATTACTTTAGTATACTATCCTAAGTTTATTTATGAAAAGAAAATTAAGCCAATGCTTATTTATGAATAACAAAGTTACTTCTGTTACAAATTCTTTAAAATATTTGAAGATTTCAGGTTATTAAGGTTATGTCTACTCTTTCTGGGAGGACCACTGACAAATTATTAACATTGAAGATATTCAAAAACAAAGCTTCTAAGGTAAACTAAAGTCTTAGAATTTAAAAAGATATTCTTACAGAACTGAAGTGTAAAACTGAATCTGTCTTATAAGAAATAGTGCTATGAAAGGCAATTTAAAAAGAATAAAATTACAGAGGAGTGTCATTACTTTTCTAATTCTGCCATAATTAAAGTTTTTATGCTCCCAATTGCTGTGTACACAGTATGTTTATATAAAGAATCTAATTGCTAAGTGAAGTATATGATGACTTCTATAAAACAAATTAAGACAATTTTCAAATGAACATCTGGTAGAGTGTTCATCTCCAATAAAGTTTAATTCAAGATTCACACATTTCAATACACGATGATATTGTAAGCACAAAAACCTTTCCTAAGTATAGCATAAAAATTTAACTCTAAATGGGGTAATGCTTTATACTTTATGGTTAATACATTTAACTATTTAAAGGAGAAAATAAATTTTAAACCAACTTTTAAGAAAAGATACAAGTGTTACTTTGTTTTCATTAAAATATTACAGAGAAAAAGAGGTAATTTAAGTTATGCTGCATCTCTAGAAATATTTTATATTTAACATTAGAAAGGCTTGTCATATATAATAAAAACTGCAGAAAAATTCTAATCATGAAAAAATAATAAGAATAATCAGTGGCGCATATTATAAAGCTAAATGCAATGAGTAGGTACTTTGGACATTAGTTTTTTTCTTGTATACAATTTCTCTGTATCTCATGTGCCGCTCACTGTACATACACTTAAACTGTTTGCATCATTTGGGCTACCATGAGCAAGGCTGTATGGAAGCTAATGTCTCTTTGACATATCATTTCATTCAAATATATACCAAGAAGAATGATTGCTGGGGCATGAAATTGTTCTTTTTTAAATTTTCAAAGAACTATGATCCCCTTTCTGATAGTGGCTGTGTTAATTTCCATTCTCACGGAGAATATGTAAGAGCTGTTCTTTCTCTGCATCTTTACCAGCACTGGTTATCTTCTGTGAGTTTGATAAAAACTACTCTTGTAGGAGGGAAGTGACATTCCGCTATAGTTTATAGTCCTTTCACTTCGCGTTGGCAAGAAGGAATGGAAATGATCTCAGCCATCTTTTCATACACCCCCGACCATTAGTGTGTGGTTTATAAAAGTGTCTATTTACTTATGTGGTGTTTTAAATCAAGCTATTAAATTTAAACTTTTTCCTATTGTGTTTTTCAAGTTCTTTATAAATTCTGGATGTCAGTGCTTTGTGGGATCAAGTGTGGACAATATTTTATCTTACTTTCTGTGACAGCTCCTCTCTGGCGATTGTTCCTTTTTCATTGCGCAGGACGTTTGGTTACACAGAATCACATTTGCCTATATCATTTTTCTCTGTGCATTCATGAAGCCCTTTCCAAAACATCCTGTTCACCCTAATATCCATATGTATTCGCCCCGTGCTGTGTGCTTGCAGTGAGGAGGCTGCCATCTTTAAATGAGAACAAGGTCTATCTCATGGAATGGGTCTTCTGGCTTCTGGATTTTGAATTTCCTAAAATTTAAAAGTGTGTAAAACAAATCCCTACTGCACAGGTCATGCTGGTTGTGACAATTTCTTACAGCTGCTCCTGGGAACTGGTTTGCAGCCTCGCTGATTCTCCAGCAGACTGAGGGCCATCCTCTGTGCCCCTCTCCTGCAGGGACAGAGGTTCAGCTCGATCACCCCCTTTTTTACCTTTATCAAGATGTTTATGAATCTCATCTCACCGTTACTTTTGACAGTTCAAGTACATTGACTGCTTGCTTTGGTTGCTAAAACTGCCTTCCAACCTGGTTACATACTTCACTTCACCCGGATAATAAATATTATGAATTTTGTTATTTTCTCATTAGAATCTGGTCCACCTTTTTACTTTGTTAAGGATTTTTGTGTTTATGTTCATGATTTTGGCATTGAAATAGCTTTAAGTACATAAAATGAGCTATGGAATGTTTTTTCTGGAACAATTTATGTAAGTTATAAAGTAGAGAAGTATAATGTCCAATAGAAAGTAATGGGTGAAGCCAAATTTCTCTAGTTATCACTGAGCCAAGTTTTTAATTAGGGATTAAATTTCATAGTATTATTTATGAGATTATCTTATTTTAAAATGTCTTCTTTGATTAATGTTTATAATATTAGTTTTATGATAGTTCTTAGTTATATATAATTTATTGGCTTTATAATAATTTTGATATTTATATGCATTTATGAAATTATTCTCACTTTATCAATGTTTGTTCTTTGTGTATTTCTTATATTCTATGCTGATGTCACTGATGATTTTAGAATGTTTTTAGTTTTACAAAGCCACTACATTATGCATGTTTTTCTTTCTGTATAATATAATTCTTATAAATTTAGAAATGGCAGCAATTTATTCTGTGTTTTTCTTTACTGATATAAATGAACAAGTACTTTGAGATACCTGTCTCTTCATATTGAGTTCATGGCATGCCTACTAAGTGAATTGTATTTATAACCAGTGATTCTGCACACAGATAAATATGTGTTATTCATTAAAAATTAAATTTTTGTCAGTTTCAGTTCTTGTGTGGAGCCTTATAAATTGATTATGACTACATTAGTCAAAAGTAGATTTATTCAAAAGCTCTCAGGTAGGTTGAAAAGAGACTGGAGAACAGAATTCAGAACATAGGCAAAAATCAAGGGAGCTTTCTAGTCAGAAACACAGGACTGTGATGGAGAACTCATCTGTTTAGCATTCTGGTGCTCACCCTCTCCATGGTAACTGGAGGCTATCTCTGATACCATTACATGAAGTGACACTTTTCACTGATTGATTGCATCTTATTCAATGTCCCAGTCAAATACGCGCGCGTGCGTGTGTGTGTGTGTGTGTGTGTGTGTGTGTGTGTGTGTTTGGTTGACTCTGGATGTTTGCTTTCCCCCTGTTGTCAGGGAGTAGAGACAGCCAGCACACAGAACTCACAATTTTTGTTGTTTTGTTTGGGGATGTTTGAGGAAGTAGGCAAGCATCCGACGTTAGTAGATGACTGTTGTGAATGTCTCTCTAGAGGTTGGGTGGATGACTCAGTTCATAAAACATTTACAGTGTAAAAATGATGATCTGAGCGCAAGAGGAGGAATTGAGGGAGGAAAGAGGAAGGAGAGGTGAGAGAGAGACAGGCGGATCCGTACAACTCATGGGCTAGCTCGTCCAGACGGATTTGTGTGTTGCAGGCTGTGAGAAAAAGTAAGCAGAGTGACTAACAGAAGAAAACACTCAACTGGCCTCACACACACACACGCATGCATATGGATCTAGGGGTACTATACATAATTATATACATATTAATTATGAGATTATATATATAAAATCCCTGGGACACTTGGGACAGAGATACACATTTTTTTTCAGAGATCCTTCTGGTTTGCTGTAGAATTGCAATATTTATCACCACCTTGGCTGAGAAAGAATTCATTCTGATGTAAACTGAGGCCAGTTGGGGAGAGATAGGAACTTATCCATCCACTGTGTTTAGTTCTGGTTCTGATGTAACTGCCTAAGAACCACCGAAGGAAACACTGAATGTGCTAAAAGATATCCAGAAGCTTTAAATGTTCAAATCTGTTTTATTTCTTAAATGGAACTTGTGAGTGAGTTCCAAAGTTGATTTTCAAAAGATTTTGTTAAAAAAAAAGACAAGGAGAAAAGTCATGAAGAAAAATAAAAGTTGTACATCCCATAAGGCTCCTAAAAGTAACATGGAAAGGGGGCAGTGCCAGAATAAATTAATTAGCTGAATAAAGAAAGCCCTGGAATTCTATCATTTGTAGGTACTTCAGATAACAAATACTATTGGCAGTTCCTGTTAGTAATAAAGAATGGGCTATTCACCAAATGATACTGGATAAAATATCATCAACTTGGAAAAATAAAAAATTAGATTTTATTTCAGAAAACTAATTTTGTATGGATGAAAAAATTTTCAGATTAATTAAAAATCTTAACTTTTTAGAATATCCATCTCTTTATAATTTCTTTGGCTGAATTGTGTCCAGCAAGATTCTATCTGGTGAAGCATCAACACATAACTTTATCGTATTTGGATATTGTCCTCTGGGAAGTGGAATGGGTTAAACAAGAATGCAAGAAAGTGAGGTCTATTGGATAGGTTTGGTGTAAGGTGGTCTTTCTAGTAATAGAACAAAGTGCAGCAAAGGACAGAAAATGGGAGGAGAGGAAGGGAAGAGAAGGAGGAGAGAAGAGTGGCAAGGTATTTTCATGTGCAGGCATCAAGGCAAAGCCATGAGAGCACAGAGTCAGTTGGGAAGTCCTTGACTATGAAGATAAATATCACCAGAAACAGGGACACTGGGCCCTGCATCTTCGAGACTCCAGAATTATGAGAAATGCATTTCTGCTCTTTTTATGCAGACTAAGACATTTTGTTAGAGCCTCTTAATTTGACCAATACAGAAATGTTAAAAATACAGAATAGCAACCAAACACATTTAAAAAGAATCTGGAAGATAAGAGGGTCTAGGTATTTGATTACTTACAGTAGACAATTATAAAGCTTATGTGTCATGGAAATTGCCATATCAAAGACAAAAGGAGAAGAACTGTTGAGAATATTATTTGTTTGGTTGAAATTTTCAAATCATTAAGAAAACAAGCCACCCACTAGGAAAGTAGACAAATAACATAAGCAGAAAATTTGCTGACGTTCAAATGACTAATGAATACAAGAAAAGTGGCTTAACTTATTAGTGACCAATGTAATGCCTAAGGGAGCTTGTGTGTTGAGTTAGTGAAAATGGAGGTGTGGTGGTAGCTGGTATTGGTTAGGTGCAGCAGTAAAGAATTCTCATGTGTCAAGGATCAGGGCTTCTGTAAGCTATGTTGCTCTGTACTATTAGAAACATACCTCTTGCTAATTTCTAGAAATATCACATTCACATTGTATAATAGAGGTGCTTTTAATACATACATATATTATACACGTGCATACATACGTAATATATATATATGCATAGTAGAACAAATTTTGTAGTAAAAAACTTTAAAAGGCTCTAAATATAAAATAGAGCTACATCCCTGCATGAGCTACTCTGGAGGCATTAAAACAATAAGGATTTTCTTTATTATTTTGAGTGGATGGTTCAATAAGAATCATTAAACATTAAAGCAATTCACAAATACATGTTGACCATGCTACCATTCACATGTGTGTGAAAATACATGTGGGCATAAAAAAATCACAAGGCAAAAAAAGTAAGAAAACAAAGGGGCAAAAATATACACATAAAATTCTCAATAGCCTTTATGTTAGAGGCAGCGTCAGATGGTGAAGAAACTATTCTTCATTTACTCGGATTTTAGTACAACTGAAATTCACATTTTGTTCTTGGAGGGTTTGTGGGGTTTTATGACAAGGTCTCACTATGTATCCCAGGCTAGTCCTGACCTTTGAATTTCCAAGCCTCTACCATTTGAATGGTGCAATTTCACCTGTATTTCACTCTGCCCTACCTTACTAATGCAATAAAAGACAATTGGTTTTTTTTTTTAACAGAATGAGCATCTGCTCTGCAGAAGTTAATCTGAAAAGAGACAGCCTTCACATCTAGAGCAGAATTGTCTATTACAGCACCCGAAAAATAATTACCAAAAGAAAATTCCGGAAATCATATTTGGGGCTGTAAAACACGAAGAGCTTGGTTGACGCTTTTAGCCGATTATTAGAAAACAGCAACAACAAATTCATGACCAAATTTTTCTGACTGAGGGAAATCTCTGGACATGCAGGTGATTCTTGTCATGTTAGAGGCAAGAGGGGATGGTTGACAATATTTCTAATATAATTTTTGAATATTTTATGGAAGAGAAGAGATTTTCCTCATATGTAGCTACAAACCTTGCTCACAGGTAATGGCCCAATTTACATTGTCGTTTCCTCTGGTTTTCCCTCCTGGGAACCTCTCTGCTTATCCTGAGCACTTAGCACAGGGGCACAGTTCATTATTTATAAGAGGAGGACCTCAACCTCAAAATAGACTGGTTTTATACTTAAATACTGGAACAATAGTTCTGGGAATAAGGTAGACACTCCAGAGTATCCTAAGTTTCTTTACCGTCCATTACTTTATGTGCTAAAAATATTTTGGGGAACTCTGCCAGCACCCATTGGTAAAAGCTAATTAACAATGAATGAATATAGTCAATAGTGATATTGTTATATAAGCAAACAGAACAAATCTCACTAGTTTTAATGCCAGGCTGCATCTTTTATGATAAAATACAAGTCTCAATTAAATTTTCATGTGATAAAGAGCATGTGGAGTTTTAGGGTCAACAGCAATGTTTCAGAATAGAAAACCTTCAGATAGTATGCTAGTAAGCCCCAAGACAGTAAATCAATAGTGGGCTCAAGTCAGACAACGGGCCTTCAGACAAGGACAGCGTACTAGCCTTCAGCGTTTGTATGCTCACATTTATAAATCTTGCCAAAATCAATTCCTGTCCAGACCCTTTAACTAAACCCTGAAATCGGGAAATCATAAATATAGTTTTAACACCTTATATTTGACACTGCAATCATCTAAATTTAATTCAGAATAACCTTTATTGCATCTTAAGTGGCACCATGACAAATAGGAACATGAGGCCTGTATGTCCTTTCTTCAGCATTCCGTGTTAGTCATGTTAACACTTCTTGTAAAAGTTTGAGCTCTTATTTGTCATTTCTTTTACAAGAGCATTGTTTTAAAAAATATTTTTTAAATTGAGATATAATGTACATACCCTAATGTTCATGTTTTGATGATGCTTAATATGCTCACAATATTCTATGATTATGATGAAGCAATACCAAAAGATTTCACCATCCTTATTATGAAATTTGTATACATTATGAATTATCTCTGCTCTACCCCTTATCCTTGGCAACCAATTATAAAAAAAATCTGTATACGCTTGGTTATTTCAAATACTTCTATTAGGTAGATTTGCATAGATGTGCCCTAACTCTTTGTCAAATTAGCATTAAACTCCAAGTTTGTTTTTACTGTAGCAGTAATCAGTATTCTATTTTTTATGACTGAATAATATTCTATTGAATATGTAGACCACATTGTCTATACATACTTCAAATGATGGCCATTGAGCATCCCCCCATATTTTGGCTAATATCAATAATGTTAAAATGAGCATCTGTGTAGATACATACTTTTGATTTTCTTTGACATATATTTAGAAATGAAGTCTTGGGTGATATGGTACAAATCGTTTCTCTCTTCTCCCTTCCTCTTTCTCTAATTCTCTTTCTCTAACTTTCTGTTATACAGCTTGAACTTGGGGCCTCCTGATCCCATTTGAGCACACTGACCTTTTGCATCCCCAGGCTTCCCAAAAATTGATTTAAAGTATGATGCCATTGTACATTCCACAGACAAAGTAGGCCATGCCTTTCGCAATCCTGTCTGAAACAAGCGACTGTCAATCTTCCTTTTCATTGCACTCTTCCCACTCTTCACTATTTGCTCTGATGAAAATGCAGTTGACTCATTGAAACATCCTCTTTCTGTAGGAACTGACTACTTGAGATAATTGCATACAGATCGCTTCCTAAATATAACCCCAGCTGCACAGACACTGAGAGAAACAACTAATAGATGGGACCTCCTGAAATTGAGAAGCTTCTATAAAGCAGAGGACATGGTCAAAAAGAGAAAAGAGCAGCCTAGAGAATGGAAAAGATCTTCACCAACCCCACATGAGAGGCTGATATAAAGAACTCAAGAAATTGGTTATCAAAAGAACATATAATCCAATTAAAGATGGAGTACAGACCTAAACAGAGAACTCTCAACGGGAATCTAAAATGGCTGAAAGACACCTAAAAAAAAAAAAAGCTCAACATCCTTAGCCATCAGAGAACTGCAAATCTAAACAACTCTGAGATTCCATCTTACACTTGTAAGAATGGCCAAGAGCAAAAACACTGATGACAACTTTTGCTGGAGAGGTTGTGGGGTAAAGGAAACACTCCTGCATTGCTGGTGAGAGTGCAAACTGTTACATTCCCTACAGATATCAGTATGGCAATATCTCAGGAAATTAGAAAACAACCCACCCCAATGCCCAACAATACTACTTTTGAATATATACCCAAAGTATGCTTAATCATACATACCACAAAGACATTTGCTCGACTATGTTTATAGCAGCATTGTTTGTCATAGCCAGTATTGGGAAACAACCTAAATGACCCTTAACTGAAGAATGGTTAAGGAAAATGTGGTACATGTACACAATGGAGTGCTACACAGCAAAAACAAATGACATCTTGAAATTTGTGTGCAAATGGATGTATATAGAAAACATCATACTGAGTGAGGTAACCCAGACCTAGAAAGACAAATATTATATGCATTCACTCATAAGCGGTTTTTATACATAAATCAAAGACAAATAGCCTACAATTCATAATCCCAGAGAACGTAGACAACAAAGACGACCCTAAGAGAGACATACATGGATCTAATCTACATGGGAAGCAGAAAAATACAAGATCTCCTGAGTAAATTGGAAGAATGGGGATCAGGGGAGAGGGTAGAGGAAAAGAGAGAGAAAGAGAGGGGAATAGATAAAAATTTATAGCTCAATAAAAACAAATAATGAAAATCAGTGATTAAAGTTTTATTCTTATTCATTTTTTTGCATGAGTATAGTATACTTTTACTATATTCACTTTGGATTATTGGTTTTATTAGTTTGCTCAAATAACACCATTGAAGGATGAAATTAAATAGTTTTAATATACAGTTTCTCAAATGCAGCCACTCATCTTCATGAGTCACACATGAAAATCCCATTATTCTGAAGGAATTCTAGAATATCAAAGCCTAGGAATTAATTCTAAATCCTATGGTTTTTCCACATGACCTTCTACCAATTTCACAAGAAGTTCTTTGTTTCATTTTTTTTTTGCAAAATTTGGTGTAATATTAAAAGTGAAACACACTCAAATTTAAGTCACTGTGAGAGTGTCATGATTGCAGTAACCTCCCACCGATGTGGTGACTAATTTCCAGAGTCAGCGGATTGAATACAACAAATTAATTATCATCTGTGCTTCTATCTACATCCTAACTAGAGCCTTGCAGGGCTAAAGTTGAAACTGCATTTCCTATATGAACACAGTTGCTTCTTTTCTCCTTTGCAGCTTTTAAACATCCCCACATTCTTTCGCTTCCAGTCCTCTCCCCTTTCCCAGTCAGCAAATACAGGCAGAGGTGTTCTGATACTTTTCATCTCTCTGGCCAAAAAGTAAGACAGAATGAGTGAAGACAATAAGAAATCTTGGACTTTTGAGGTCTCAGATATTGGAACACCTAGCCTTCAGTCATTTGAACTAAGGTATGTCCCTCATCTTCTTGTAAAGGCTGATTTTTGATTGTCACCTTAACAGGAAGCACATACTCAAGTTCTGGGGATTATAATGCATACAACTTGGCAGGAACATTGTTTTATTTTTTTAATTTATTTTTACTTTTTTTTCAAGACAGGTGTAATAGCTCTAACTGTCCTGAAACTCATTTTGTAGACCAGGCTGGCCTTGAACTCACAGAGATTTGCTTGTGTCTGCCTCCCAACTGCAGGGATTAAAGGCATGTGCCACCACTGCCTGCCAAAATTTATTTTTATTTATATGTATGTCTGACTGTATGTACATGTATTTGGGTACCTATGGAAGCCAGAGGAGGGCACAAAATCTTCGGGAATGGAGCTACACAGAGTTGTGAGGTACCCTATGTGGGTTTTGGGAGTCAAAGTCTGGTTCACTAGAAGATCACTGGGCTCTTTTAACTACTGAGTCATCTCTCCAATTTCCAAGGGACCAGTATTAGATCATGGGAGAAAATGTATATCTCACAGTAAGCAAGAATCAGCACAAAATTAATGTTGGATAAATATTAATTTCACTTTGCTATTTAAAGGCAGATACTTTGTGAGAACTGGAGAGAGGGTTCAGTGGTTAAGAGTGCCCTAGTTTTGGTTCTGAGCATCCTCATCAGGTAACTCACAGTCATTTTTACCTCTGCTATCAGAGGATCAAATACCCTTTTCTAGATTCTATAGCACCTGTAAATATGTGGTGCACATACGAACAAACACATGAATAAATAAAAATATGAGTTTAATAAAATAAATATGTCTAAGTAAGTTAGTAAAGGATAACCTTCAGATGTGTCAAAGGATTATCAACTGAGTCTTAGAACCAAAAAATAAAAGTTTAAGGTGTACATCTCATACTCCTTTAGGGCAGCTACTCTTGTATGGTCATGTGACCTTCTACACACCATTTGAGTCTCCTTGTTTAGTTTTGTTGTTTGTTTGTTTTTGTTTTTCTAGACATGGTTTTGTTGTAGCTTTAGAGCCTGTCCTGGAACTAGCTCTTGTTGACTAGGCTGGCCTCGATTTCACAGAGATCCACCTGCCTCTTCCTCCCCAGTGCTGGGATTAAAGGCATGCACCACCACTGTCCAGTGAGTCTCTTATTAAACTGTTAAAGTATACTTGCTTTAACCATCATCATCTCCCCTTTTCTGTGTTTGGTCAGCCAAGTTCTTTTAGTATCCCTTAGAAAGATTTCATTGTTTTTAACCTAAAAACTTATGCAACATCAAAAAAAAAATAAAAATTGATGAAAATAACCACAGCACTTTTCTGAGATGTCCTCCCATGGCATTCTCTGTGCAAGAAAGTTCACTTTCCTTCTAGATGTGCTCTTCAATGTATGTATCTACTGGACTATTGGGACTTGAGAACACAGTTTTCTTGGTGATACAGAGACAAGCTTTGGACAGAAGCTAACTTTGCCTAATGTTTGGCCCTGGGCCTGCAGAAAAGGAGGAGAAAGGATTATAGGAGCTAGAGCAGTCAAGAACACCACAGGAAAATGCAAAGTATCAACTACCCTGAGCTCATAGGGGCCCACAGAGACTGAACTGACACCTAGGGAGCCTGAATGGAACTGAACTAGGCCATATACATATATGTGGCAACTGTGTAACTTGGTCCTATTGTGGGAATCTTAACAGTTGGAGTAGCACTGTCTTGGTTTCTTTTATCGGCTTTTGGGACCCTACTTTTCATTTTGGGTCATGTAGTATAGGATTAATATGTGGGGAAGTGTTTAGTCTTACTGCAATTTGACAAGCCAAGTTTTGTTGCTACTCACAGGAGATCTACTCTTTCCTAAACAGAAATGGAGGAGTGGCTTGAGGGTGGAAACAGAGGTTGAGGGAGGGGCCATGAGGAGAGGAGGGAGGGGAAATGGCAACCAGTATGCAAAATAAATAAGTAATAAATATATTTATTTTTTAAAAAAGAAACATAGAAAGAAGAGATACTAACATCATAGTTGTTAAATTCCCAGTCTGAAGCATGGTATTGTCTCTAATGTCTACACACACATGCACATGCATACATAAAAAATAGAGGCACATATAAATACATACTCATACTCATTCATATATACAAGCATTCTCATATGCACATGCATACATATAGGCACACACACATACATGTATACCACATACACATGCATGTATATACACATACATCATCATCATCAAGTATATATTCAAATAACTGGGTACAACTGTGGGGATTCTCTCACTTGATAGTTTTTGGAGTTAATGAGAAAAGGATAGAGTTATGCTGTGGGACAATGGTCTGTACCCTGTCACTTATATTTTAATAAAATGCTGAATGGCCAGTAGCCAGGCAGGAAGTATAGGCTAGGTGACCAGGCAGAAAGTATAGGCGGGGTGATAAGAACAGGAGAAGTCTGGGAAGAGTAAATAGTAAGTCACCCAGCCACAGAGGAAGCAAGACAAGAATGCCTCACTGATAAAAGGTACCAAGTCATGTGGCTAGCACAGACAAGGCTGATATAAGTTATAAGAGTTATAAGAAGACTGAACTACCAGGACAATCAGTTTATAATTAATATAGACCTCTGTAGAAGGAGCTGCAGGCTGCGTTCCTGCCACCCGGCTCCTGGCTGCCTAGCTAGCATATGCTCTGAAATAACAACACACAAATTCTATTCATTTAAACACTGCTTCACCCATTAGCTCTAGTCTCTTACTGGCTAACTCTCATATCTTGCTTTAACTCATATCTAATAATCTGTGTAGCACCACGAGGTGGTGGCTTACCAGGAAGATTCTAGTGTACGTCCATCTTGGGCTGGAGCTTCATCGTGTCTGCACCAGAGAGGAGAGGCATGGCATGTGGCTCACTTCCCTTCTTCCCAGCATTCTGTTCTGTCTACTCCACCCACTTAAGGGCTGGCCTATCAAATGGGCCAAGGAAATTTCTTTATTAACCAATGAAATCAACAGATTAACATATGACCTTCCCACATCAGACCTTTGTGTGTTTATTTGGGATTGAGTCACTGTGGGACTAGGTGAGATAGAAACCACAGTTAACAAATGGTGCCAACTTGGACAGTTGCATCCACATAAAACCTGAGAGAGTTTGAGAAGGAATTCTAAACAAAAAAAGAACAGAGTTTAGAATGGCTTCTTGGTAGCTTTTTCTCAGGTGGACTCTGTTTGCTAGAGGCAAGTGCACCTCATTTAAAAGAGGCTTCTTGACTCAGCTTTAGCAGTAAAAACCTCACAGCTCTTTTAAGAGGCCCCAACAACAAACACTTGAATGGTGTTTATGATTAACTGATAGCATGCTTCTTGGTGGTGGCAGGGACTTTGAAACTCCATATAGTTTGGGGAATAAACATAGCTCCAGCCAGTACCTCCACCTGAGGCTCAACTCTCAGAAAGCTAAGGAATGGGGTGGATCCGGCCATCAAAGTCACAGCTTTAATCCTAGCCATATCGCTTAGCAAATTACAGGCTCATGTGATCAGAAAAAAAGATATACAGTAAAGATAGATTCAAAGATGAAGAAAACCTCTAAACAGTGTACAGTGTGTTTAAAATATATGTAGACTTGGGAAAGTAAAGAAAAAGGATAAAGTCCTTAAAATTAAAAAAAAAAAAACAAAGAAAGAGAGTAGTTGGGTATGGTGCCATACACCTTTAATCCCAACATTTAGGAGGCAGAGACTGGTGGATTTCTGTAAGTTCAAGGACACCTGGTCTACAGAGTGAATTCTGGGACAGTCAGTGTACACAGAGAAACCTAGTCTCAAAATAAAATTAAAAAGAAAAAAGAAAACAAATGGAGTTTAAAATAAAACCACATAAAGATGGAAAATAAAGAGAGGGTTTAGATACTGTGTTATTGTGCTGTCTTTGAAGTGTTTGAATGCTGAGGAAGGAGCAACAGCTACTAAAAGACATTTGATTATAAATGCTGCTCGATTAGTTCAACATATATATTTTGAAAATTCCTTGACTTCAAAATTTAGGTCAAAAGATATGTTACTTTGGAGAAGAGGTTTTGCTTTTGTTTTTGGATTCATTCTGAGCTAATAAAAATTAGGTTTGATCAAGGAAGACTCCCTGAGAAAACTCCAGTAAGAAAAGATTGTCCACATGTCTGAATTCTATACCTAGAACAGTTTCAACACTGCTTGCTATGGGTTTTTGATCCTACTGCACGTACTGGCTTTGTGGGAACCTAGGCAGTTTGGATGCTCACATTACTAGACCTGGATGGAGGTGGGTATTCCTTGGACTTCCCACAGGGCAGGGAACCCTGATTGCTCTTTGGGCTGATGAGGGAGGGGGACTTGATCAGGGGAGAGGGAGGGAAATCGGAGGCTGTAGCTGGGAGGAGGCAGAAACCTTTAATAAATAAATAAATAAATAATAACAATAATTTAAAAAAACACTGCTTGCTGAGATGATCAAACCTCACAGAATACGCCAGTCAGGACTTGATCATAATTCTAAATTTTCTTTATGTCCTCATAAGATTATCAGCACCCCCAATCAGTAGGAACTAGCCTGGAAAACTATGCCCACATTTCCAAAAATGGACTATGGATTTTTTTTTCTTTGTTTGGAGTATTGGTTACAAGTAGTTATGGATAATGGTCAGGAAGAAAGCTAAACAGGGCCGATTTGATTCAGCGTTCTTATTTTGAAATAAGGGGGGGGGATGCTGTGGGACAATGGTGTGTACCCTGTCACTTGCATTTTAATAAAACGCTGATTGGACAGTAGCCAGGCATGAAGTATAAGTGGGGTGACCAGGCAGGAAGTAGAGGCAGGGCGATGAGAACAGGAGAATTCTGGGAAGAGGAAATAGTGAGTCACCCAGCCACAGAGGAAGCAAGACAAGAATGCCTCACTGATAAAAGGTACCAAGTCATGTGGCTGACACAGACAAGAATATAATATTCTTGATATAATATTATATCAGGGCTGATATAAGTTATAAGAGTTTTAAAATACCTGAGCTACTAGGCCAACAAGTTTATAATTAATGTAGACCTGTGTGTATTTCTTTGCACCTGAACATTCCATGACTGGGTGAGACAGAAACCACAGTTAACTAAGTTAAATGTCAATTACCCTGCAAACAACTTCAACGGTAACCATCACCATGAAGAAATTTCTGCTCACAAAGCCCAGAATATACTGGAAAAAAAGATGCCATCCCATTGGTAGTATCCCCAAATCCCACCCCTCCTCAAATGTGTTGATATTTTGTGTAAACAGTGACTCTTTTTGTTTGTTTGTTTTGTTTCCTGGCCAAACAGACCCAAATAAACTCACAAAAACGATATTAATAATAGCAACACTGTTTGGCCAATGCCTCAAGCATATTCCTAGATAGTTCTTGTATCATAATTAACCCATTTCTATTATCTCATATTTTACCACAAGTTTGTGATTTGTTACCTCTTGGGTGGCAACGTGGTGTCTGCTTGACTCTGCCTTTTTTCCTCTATCTCTGCTTGGATTTCTCAACTTGCTATATTCTGTGTTGCCCTTGGCCAAAGCAGCTTCTTTATTCAAAAATGGTAATAAAACATTCACAGCATACAGAGGGGAATCCTACATCCATTTTGTTTGTGTTTTAACAAATAAAGCTTTCCTGAGGACCAGAGTGTGGCTCTAGGCACACTAGTTAGCCATGGAAATCAGGCAGTGGTTTAGGAGAGAGAGAGAGGCAGGTGTGTCTCTGTGAGTTAAATACCATCCTGGGCTACACGATATTTAATCAGTCTAAAAGAGAAAGAGAGCCAAGAGTGATAGTAGCTCACACCTTTAATCTCAACAATAGGGAGGTGGAGACAGGAAGTCATGTTGTTGGGAGGAGAGAGGAATATAAGGTGAAAGGAGACAGGAGCTCAGGATTCGGTCTGAGGATTCATAGGGTCAGGATACTCCATGTGGTCTAAGGAATTCATAGAGGTAAACACTAATGGCTGGCTCTTCTGCTTCTCTGATCTTTCAACTTTCACCCTTAATATCTGACTGCAGGTTTTTATTATTAGGACCAACTAAAATCTGAGCTGCATCTTACTCAGCACACAGGGAATGCCAGTCTTTGATTTTGCATCCTCTTTTCTGTTGCCAGATTCACTTTTGTCCAAAGGAGTTAATTATAAAATTAAACCTGGCCATTTTGCATTTTTTGTTTCTTTGATCAAAGAAAATTCAATTACAGATTTCTGAATAAAATGTTATTCTAAAGTTGAATGCCATGCCTGAGTTTTGGTCCAAAAAGCTTTCAGTTTGAGGCTACCCCATTATCAAAGAAATAATTGCTTTGTCAAAAATGCTTACAAGAAAATCTTGTTTCCCTATTTGTGGGCATTGCTTAAATGCCTCTCAAAACTTGGTCAACATTTGCCAGTTTTGGAATATGTTCTGGTAGAAATTCAGCCAGAGGCATTTTAAGCAAATCTAATTAAGAACCATTTATATGTTAATGATCAAAACAAAGCTTGTGAAAGTTGATATTTAATGATGTATGGTTCATTTATATACTACCCTATCCAGAGAAGATCTCAATAGATAGGCAGAGAGTATAAGTATATGCTTAATACTGTGACATAAGGTTGGGCGCACATACTCTGATTTTCTTGGTGGGGTATGATGCTGAACTGTGTACTTATTTCAGACATATCACATCCCAAGGAGCAGGTTTATTTTATTTTAGTGAGAAGATGCATAGAGCAATGGATAATCTCACACTGATAGACACATCACCAGTTCAGGTACTATTTGCCCTGGACATCACTGTCTTCTGTGTCATTGTTTCTTCTTTACTGGCAACTGATAAAATGAGCTAAGGCTTCTGAGCCCTTAAATAAAAGAAAGCATCCATTCATACTTCATATAAGTTAGCAAATGTTTCTGCTACAGATTGAGTTTCTGATATCTTTCTATCCAAAGACATAAATTAAAACAAAGGAGAAAAATCACAATAGTGAAATATTTTATTTTATATTTAAATCTTTTCTTGATTTTATTGAGCAATACATTTTCTCAGCTCCCCCCCCCTTTCTTTCCCCTCCCCTTCAAACCTCTCCCATGGTCCCCATGATCCCAATTTACTCAGGAGATCTTATCTTTTTCTGTTTCCCTGTATATTAGATCCATGTATGTATCTCTTAGGGTCCTCATTATTGTCCAGATTCTCTGGGATTGCGAATTGTAGGCTGCTTTTTTTTTTTTTTTTTGCTTTATGTCTAAAAGCCACTTATGAGTGAATTCATATGATATTTGTCTTTCTGGGGTCTGGGTTACCTCACTCAATATGATGTTTCCTAGATCTATTTGCCTGCAAATTTCAAGATGTCATATTTTCTGCTGTATAATACTCCATTGTGTACATATACCACATTTTCCTTAACCATTCTTCAGTTGAGGGGCATTTAGTTTGTTTCCAGGTTCTGGCTATGATAAGCAATGCTGCTATGAATATAGTTGAGCACATGTCCCTGTAATATGATTGAACATCGTTTGGATATACTCAAAAGTATTATTGCTGGGTCTTGAGGTAGGTTGTTTCCTAATTTTCTGAGATATCACCACACTGATATCCAAAGTGTCTGTACCAGTTTTCACTCCCACCAGTAGTAATACAGGAGTGTTCCCTTTATCCCACATCCTCTCCAGCATAAGTTATTATCAGTGTTTTTGATCTTTGCCATTCTTACAGGTGTAAGATGGAATCTCAGTGTTCTTTTGATTTGCATTTTTCTGATAGCTAAGGATGTTGAGCTTTTCCTTAAGTGTCTTTCAGCCATTTTAGATTCTTCTGTTGAGAGTTCTCTGTCTTACTGAAATGAGGAACGAGACAAAGTTGTTCACTCTCTCCCTATCACTTCGAAATATTTTAAGAGCTAAGCTAAAGGCATAGTGATACAGAGTTTAGAAAGAGATGGGCAATTCTTGTCCACCATTTTTGTTGGTTGTTTCAATCTACTTTTAATAAGAGACATAAAAAACAATGGGAAAAATCAAGGAAAAGTCACCTACCCTCCAAATACAAGCAGAAAAACTATTCATATTGTATGCATTCTGATTAAGCTCCTCTGAATATCGTTTTTCATTTTTCATTGTTGATATTTTCTACTTTACTGATTATCTGTGAGGAGAGTGAAATCCCTTGTAAGTCTTAACTGCATTTGCTCCATTTTTCATGTATGCCTTGTTTCTGTCTTCAGACAGGTGTATGCATACACTTGCATGCATCTACTTATGCATGAATACATGCTACACACATACCAATTATGGTTCTCTGTAATGATCTCCATCTGCTGCAAAGAAAAGCTCCTTTTGGTGAGGGATGAGAGCTATACTTATCTGTGGGTATGAGCATTTAGAATACTCATTAGTTAGTGATTGTGACAGTCCAGTAAAGTGGAGGAAGTAGGCTTTGATCTAAGATTCATGACCCCATTAGTCCCAGGTAGCTAGCCAGGTTTCCCTAACCGGTTATGATTTTTCCTCCTGTTGAGCAGGCTCTATGTCTAATTAGAAAGCTGTTGGTTAGACCCAAATGCCAGGTATTAGTACCTCAATAGCACCTTTAAGATGATATTGCCTACAGAATTATCATTGCTTTATAGTTATCAAATATGGTTGGAACAGTTGATAGCTTTTCTTCCAAACCCCAATCCAGTAGATGCCAGAAATTATTAAATATCAGAGCAGTAACTGGAGTCAATTAACTCAATGAGTCTGACTTCCTTTAAGGGGAAAGTGGTATTTTAAAATTAGTCATGAAGTCAACTGTATTGATTTCTGATGAAACGCCATCCCCTCTAGACACAGAACTTGAAAATATATACACCCATGTGCATACACAGAATCTACATCTTTCCATATAAATATACTTGCATAGTTCTCAAGTAATATCTTTAATGTGCTATTCTAATCTAACTTCACACAGAACATTCTAGCCTGCCATCTTTTCCATATTTGTACCTCTTTTCTTTTGTATTAGATTATTTTTATCCATGGATAGAAAAAAATAAAAATTGTATCTACATGTTACTATATCCACACATCAAAATATTTGCCCTTTAAAACACATAACTCCCTGCTGTCTAGTATATTATTTCCATGTCATATTTCCTTCTTCTTATCTTATGGTGTTAGTGGATATGATGTAGTGTCTAATAATACTTGATTTTTAATAACTCATAGGATGCTGGTATTGTAGGGAGGTTCCTTTTGAAGTTCAGCGGGTATTTTAAGTAAATATTTAAATTAAACTCATCTGAATAACTAATATGAACACAACATATGTATTTGATGTCTGAATTATGGAGGAGAGAAAGAAATTGCCACAGCTTTTCCTGGCTCTGGCATTCCTCCTTCATTCCAGTTATTTTTAGAGCAGCCATAATCTAATTTTTGGTTTCAATGCAAAGATACTAAGCCACTAAGTGAGCCCTTTCTGTATCAGCAACTCCTTCCCAGTTGACTTATTTTGTTCTTTTCTATTAAATTGCCCTTCTTTTCCCTACACATTTGACTGTCTTAAGGATTTTTTTTCCGATTGCTTCTTTCTTTTAAAAATATTTTCTTGGAATAATAACCTCTATTGCTTCATCTGTTGGCCTCTTACCACCTAGATAAAAACATACAAAGAAATACACGTGAAATGTTTATTTTCCCTTGCTCCTGTTGTCTTCAGCTATGGCCTGATGGCTTTTTATTCACATTCCCCTAAACAAAAGTCTTTATTTTGTGATTTTTAAGGGCCAGCAGCTTGTACAGAAAAGTTATTAGAAATACAGAATCATAAGGCTGCTGAGTCCGAGCTTACACTAGACCAGAGTCCTCAACATGTGATCCATTAAAGCATGAGGAAATCTGACCTATCCAGAGACTGCTTCCGAACTCCTTTCCTTAACTCATGTTTCTGGAATTTAGCTTCAAAATTTTCTCTGTGAGATGATATAAATTCAAAGTATATAAGAAACCATGAGCTCACTTTATTTATTCTTTGATGATTTCATAAATGTATATATTTTTAACATATTTGAAGTTACCCTCTCTTACCCCTCCCAGTCCCCCTAACAACTTTTTCAACAAGTCTCCTTCCTAATTTCATGAATATTTATTTATTTAATTTTATTAATTATGTGTATGTATGTGTGTGCTTGTGCATGCCCACCTACAAGGGTGGGAGTGGGTGGTCTACATGCAATGACATACATGTGGAGGTCACAACACAGTCTTTATGTTAATTCTCCTCTTCCAACTTGTTGAGACAGGTCTTTCTCATTGTTGATGCCTTTGGGCGTATTCCAGACTAGTGTTCCTGATAGCTTCAAGGCAGCCTTTTGCCTCTGCCTCCAATCTTGTTTTAGGAGTGCTGTGATTAAAGATGCAAATTAATTGTTAAGTGAAATCTGGAGGTTGAACTTGGGCCATCACGCCTGTGCAGCATGAGCTTTTATACCCCGAGCCATCTCACCCCTCCTTCTTTTCTTATTTAATTTGATTATTTTATGATACATGGAGTCGTCTTAGAGTTGCTTGCATGATCAGGGGTGTGGAGTTATTAGCCAGAACTTGGGCAACTTACCAATGGCTACATGCCAAAGCAAAATGAGGATTCCTAAACAAACCTTCTACAGGACTGCATTTAAAGCCATGCCTTCTTGATGGCTCCAAGAAATTCCATTATTTCCAACAGCACAATGGTAACCTTTGGAGAAACAATGCTTTGCAAAGCATTAAATATACTCAGGGATGCCTGACAGAGATATTTCTTTTAAAATTTTCATAAGACTTAGAATAAAAAATAACTAGATCCAAAGTCTATATATCACAGTGAATTTTATTCAGTCTGAGTAGTTATTCTAAAGGTGTGGAGTTTAGAGGATGAAGGGAGAATTGAGTGCAGGTAATTAACAAGACCTTGGGTATATTGACATTAAATAGTTGTTCAAATCAAATGTTCATTGATAAGGAATCATAAGCAAATTAAATTAAAGTAATTCTTTGGTATTTGTATACGAGTGCTTGTATATTTTAAATAAAGAAATGAATATTGACTGAATATGTGATACTGTAAGATATAGCATCTTCAATGGTTTTTAGATTTGATTAATATTTTTATTTCATCATCATCAGTGCTATGTACAAAATGACAGAAATGTGTTTAGGGTCATTTGAGATCTTGTTGGAATTTCTGTTCTAATCTTAAGCCAAATTTATTTATTTATTTATTTTATGGACCTTGATGCAATTCACTCAGTGATTTTTAAAATCAAACATTCCAAAGCAATACATTTCAAAAATAGACTGCATGCTAAGAATGACAGAAAAACTGATAAATGTACATTTTTTTTTTCTGCAGGAAAAACATTTATGTTTCTGTAATAGCAGAAAGTGTAGTATAAATGTGCAGCGCGGTAATCCCTCACATGCAGTAGTCAGGAATCTGAGCACTTAGGGTGGCTTTGTTAGCCCTGAGTGACATTATGCGCATTGCAAACAGAACACACTGGATGTTCGGAGGTTGCAGGGAAGCCTTGTTCTGACACAGTGCCATATGGATTAACACAGCCAGAAACACCTGATTCAGTATGTGTTTGCGTTTGCAGAAACACTTTCACAATTGCTGATTTTTTTCTTGATTTACACATTTGGCTGCCCCATAAAGGGTTTTGACTCACCGTTTCAGAAGCTGGGATAAAGACATTTGATAGTTTGCTTTTCTATTTCCAGTTGTATAGAATATCTTCACCCTCCTTTATAAGTCATCTGCTGTCCTATTGTATAAATAAAATGTAATTAGCTCCTTTGATTTTCTATTGATCTTTGATTTGATCTCCAAATCTTAGCCTATACAATAAATGACCTTATGATTACGACCCTAAGTGTAGTGTATGTGTTTTTGTGTTGATTGTTGTTTCAAATTAGGAGGAGTAAATGTAATTGATAGGCATTTAGTCTTGATTTAAATACATGCTATACAAGGGAAGACTAGTCAACATATCCAATGACTGTAAGTACAGTACAATGCAAATTACTCTGAGTTCTATAGATGCTTTTATTGATAGTGGACCTTAGAAGATATAATTAATCTAGAAAATAATGATATCAAGTTTTCAACTTTTATTAAAAGCTGCTATGATAGTATAAAACTTACATAGTTTATGACACCCCTTTTTGGCAGATGTTATGTATCTGTTTTGCAAAATTAAGGAAACCAAGTTCACATGATGGAATACATTTTGAAAACAAGAACTCAAGTATATGGTGTACAATCCCAGAGATGCTCAGTATCTTCACTTCGGTGCACATCTAATTCAAAATGTCACTCTCCCCCTTAGTGATCACACACTTTTATTAAAATGCTTTGTAATCTGCTAAGTGCAGAAATAATGAAACAATAGAAGACTGTGATAACCATAAAGTCAGCTATTATGATTTTAATTTCCCTCAGATAGTCATGGATAGCCATGAGGCTGGGCACCTACTGCATTCTCCTATTGCTCCTATTGAAGTCTCTTAACCTTGAAAATACAATGCTGCCCATAGAGGGAGGTGAGAATCTAAGGAGCAACTGAACCACTGCTTAATATTCCCTTAATTTCACGTGCACCAATAATATTTAATTGTGTCACCTTTGATGGAGGTCAAGTAGATTACTGTAGCCATCTGGTTTTTTAGAGGACTAAACATGTCAGGAGTCATTTTTTCCCAAGCAAAATGCATGTATTCCAGAGTTTGCTATTGACTAATTAAACACAAGAAGTCATTGAACCCAATATTGATTCCCAATTCCCTATCAATTCCCACAGTTGTGAGCTCAAACTGGTTGATTTTCCTTAACCCAGAAAAAGCCTCTTGTACCAATTCTTTCTTTCCTAGTTCAATGAAGAATTCTACACTGCTATTCAAACACAATGTGGGAATCAAGAGAACTGAGACAATTTGCCTCGAGTTAGGAAGTGGGCCAAAGGCATGTTCTGCAAATCAGGAACAGGAATGTTAATGCTAATTTAAAAGACTCTTAGAGGTTCTGGTGTGATGATCAGTAGTTATGAGTACTTCCTGCTCTTTCAGAGGACTGGGTTGACTTCTCAGCATCTACTCAGGCAGTTCACAATTGCCTGTAACTCCAGCTCCAGGGGACCAATACCTTCTTCCAGCCCAGGCACATGTACTCACGTGCACCTATCCACACACTGATACTCAATATATAAATAATTAAAAACATAAAATATTATATAAAAGTGATGGATTTTAGAGTAGCTTAGAGAGAAGTCTTACCAAGCACTTTCCCCAATTCAGTCCTTGCTCCTTGGTTAAAAACAGGCAATGAACCAAAAAGAATATTTTTTTAATCATTGGTCATGAATGTCTGCATTTAGATGCCTTTATAATGGAATTTGTACTAAAATACTAAGCTTTCCTACTCTCTGAATATGTATGCATGTATGTATGTATGTGCATGTATGTATGTATTTCCAAAATTATCCATTTGTCTGCATGCCTGCTGATCTGTCTGTCTGATCTCTGGCTTGCTCATTGTTGGGTTCTGCTATAGTAATGAATACAGTACAAGTGTAAATTGTCATATTTTCAGAGTTAAGGCATAAGGATAACATCTCTGGTAATAGCACACTACATGATTAGCCTTATGCCTTGGCGGATTTCCCTGTTCTAAATGAGAGCAACTCCTTAAAAGGATTAGTCAAAACAGTGTGGCTACAGGAAACTTTCCATGGATGCTCTCTTTATCAGTTGTGTTGTATCTGTTGTCTATTTATATTCCTATCCACTGTAGCCCAAAAGTCAGAGCTTAGGAAATTAACCTTAAAAATTCCATTGGTGGTCTCATGATTTCATAGACAAAAATAATGGTGGATTCAGAAGTTAAAGACAAATTCCTACCATCACAAAAATAAAGGACATTCTCCAACAACAGATGAAATTCATTTCTGTTTTTGGAGGACTATAGGATGGACTGGGAATTTGAATTGTATCCTGAAGACCATTGGAAACAATTTTGAATTTGAATTCTTGACTGCACGGACAGTGTGCATAGGACTGGAACAAAAGACAGATGTGGAAGAAGAAGTGGGTAAGGTGCTTGAAGAAAAGTTATTTCAAATCTTTTAAAGTGTTATCACATATGGAATATTTTCAAATAAAATATTATTGTTGAAAATGTAACCTTACCAGCCAGGCATGATGACAGGCACTTACAATCTTGGGGCTTTTGAGGCTGGAGTAGGAGGAACACAACTTCAAGGTAAGGCTGAGGTTCAGATAAGGACCCTCTCTTTGAAAACAATGATAGAGCCATCTCAAATTGTAGACAGGGTTTTTTCTATCAGGACTGCCTGTCAGCTCTGTCCCACCATCCAGCTCCCAAATAATCACACAGAGACTTACTAATAATTATAATCGCATGGCCAGTAGCTTAGGCTTCTTACTAAGCAGCTTTTACATTTTAAATTAACCCATAGGTCTTATCTACCCTCTCCTTAAGGGTGGTACCTTTTATCAGCAAGGCATGTTGATCTCCCCCTTCTTCTGTGTCTATTTGACGACTCTGCCCTCCTTCTTCCCTGGGCTCTCTTGTCCTCAAGTCCCACTTAATCTCTATATTCCTAACTATTGGCCTTTTAGCCTTTTATTAAACCAATCAGAAGGTGCCTTGGCAAAGACACATCTTCATTGTGTACAAAAATATTATTCTGTAACATAAAATACCTGCAGGGAAAGCAAAGTGACTCAGTTGTGTTAGTTGTTTTTGGTCAACCAGAAATTTCCTGGATAGGAAAAATTTATGGACACTGCAGATTATTTAAAATGTATTATTTAGATTTCTAATGATGGAATGAATTTTCAGGTTGAATGTAAGGTCTTATTAATACTATGTGAACATTTATTTTTCCTTTCTCTCCTTTTTTGTTATTGTTTTTGTTTTTTAAAGACAGGGTTTCTCTGTGTAGCTTTGGTGCCTGTCTTAGAACTAGCGCTTGTAGACCAGGCTGGCCTCAAACTCACAGAGATCTGTCTACCTCTGTCTTCGGAGTGCTGGGATTAAAGGTGTGTGCTACCATTACACAGCTGTGAGCATTTCATTTTATTAGAATAAGATACTACTGCTTTGTTTCTAATAGTTGTCTTGTATATTAAGACAAATTAATTACAGAAGAGAAATTGTGAACATCTCTGCCCAGAGAATTTAACTGAATACACTTTTCTTTGCATCACTTAAGAAAATGACAATATCTCAAAACTTGATCATAAGACCAAAAGCTATAAAAATAAAGACAAAAACAACAAGAAGAAACAAAAAGAATGAAGTCACAAACCTGACAAGTAAATAACATGGCAAAATAGTTTCTGGTAATTATTAATTTGTGAATTGAAATGAATGGAAAATCCATGTCTATGTTTTGGGGTTTGGAAAAAATTCACATACTATTTAATTTGGGTCTGATTGGGAGAGTGCAATAGAATAGTGTCTCTGAAAGACCATCTTATATGAACTCTGTCATCCTATGAAAACTAAAATTTAAGAAAGGGAAAAGGATTATGGAGTTAATTTCCAAGAAAGTTTATCTCAATATTTGACTTTTTGTAAAATAAATATTTGTGCATCTTTCACCTATTTTCATTAATACCAGATTTCCTTTATTATTTTCTGGATTGTGAATAGAAGATTTTGAAACTGTTAATTGAGAAGAGAGCTTAGAAAAAAGTTGAGTTTTCTATGCAGATACTTTCAGAATATTATAAAAAAGAATTCGTATTTTTAACGTAAGAAGTATCCAAACAAATAAAATTCCTTTAATTAAAAACAAGATAGGAAAAAAAACTTTTCTTCCCCCACATGTAAGAATTATATTTTATTACAGGTTAATTTTATTCTGCTGTATAATTATACACATACGTATGCAGTACACTGTAACACATTATTATATGCATACATGGTACCATATCAGTGTAATTAGAGTATTATTACATACAAATTTAATATTTCCTCTTTTGGGGAAATTCTAAGTATTCAAACTCCCTATCTACCCATAATTTTGATGTATACAATTAATTACTGCCAAACATAACGATTGTACTCTGATGTAGGATATTCCATTTCTCCTATCTCTCTATGTCTCTGTAAACTTTTAATCATCTCAACTACATCCACTGCATACATTATTCCCAGGCTCTGGTAAACAGTTCTCTCACTTCTGTAAAGGTAACCTTCAATTTCCATGTACAAGTGAGAACATGAAGAAGGGATCCTTGTATTGTTGAAACTGCTTAGAACATATACAATATCAGTCTCTTGTATATTCAAATATCCATCAATAATTTTTAAGAAATTGCTTTTTGTTTAGGTGACATATAAATATATACAGTTTACATACAATTACAGCTACATAGATACAAATCCATATATTGTATCTTTCATTAATTATTTTTACCTTAGAGCTAAGATTTCCAAATAATAATTGCTGTTATTTTTCTAACTTTTCTTCTTTCCAAACATTGAAGGGATTACTTTTGGCAGCTGATCCACAGTCCCATGACAGAATGATTCCCAAACACCTTATCATAACAGACCCCAAAGCATAGTTTAGAAATCTGACTGCAAGATGGACTGGGTTCTCTAAAATAAACAGAAGGCAATGTGTGAAGTGGCCGGAAGAGTCTTACAGATTCAGGGATCTTACAGAAAATAAGCATTTTTTTATACGGGAAAAACAGAGGACTTAGCTTCTCTGGATGGGCAAGGCGACTGATGCTTACCATACTGGTGATGTCTCTAGATCCTGTGATTTTGTGGGGCTGGGGATACAGTTCAAATGGTAGAATGCTTATCAAGAATGCACAGAGATCTGGGATTGATTTCCAGCACAGCATTAAAAATCAAAATCACGTGGTGGTGTGTACAGCATTTCAAAGTCATTGTCTAATTTGCTGGGAGTTTGAAATGCTCCAGGACCTGTGAGATCTTCTCTAAAATCGGAAAGGAGGAAAGGAGTCTAGAAACTCCTCACCGGGGCACCTCTGCCTTGTGGGTAGGGTAGGTAAAATGCTGAAAGATTCAGAGCAAAGGTTGCGCATGCTTCCGTTAGTAGCTGTCTATTAGTTATGAAGAATTGTCACCGCTAAACAGTCAACACTGTGTGTTATGCATATAGGTTTGCAACCTGTTCCATCCCCTTCATAGTCTTGATTTTTCTACTGTGGTCTCTTGCCTTTCAGGTAAGTAGGAAAAGGAAAAAAAAATCATCATTTGAAGGTGGCTGAAATTTGACAATGTATTTAAAACAATAACGGATTTTCTGTTAGGAGAAAATTTTATGTTTATTTAGAAAACATCATTTTAGTTATGAAAATGTTGTGCCTCAAGGTAGTGTGTGTGTGTGTGTGTGTGTGTGTGTATGTGTGTGTGTGTGTGTGTGTGTAGAATAAAGAGAGGGGAAAAATAGTAAGAAACATCTTGACTTCTAAAAGCGAGAAGCAATTTGTAATTTTGACAGGCAAGTAAAAAAAAAAGAAAAAAGAAAAAAAGAACTTAATGAAGCATCAAAAACAGTTAATTCTTACCTGACTGCACAATAGAGTTAAGAAAAGGAACTTTAAAAAAATATTCATTTCTTGACTTTATTTCCAAGGATTCTAACTTACTTAGTCAGAATGGGGCCAACACAATAACATTTTCACAAAGTCTCTGCTGATTCCTACTTTCATACAGGAGTTAACATGGCCCTGTCCAGGGTTGAGTCTGCTGAAGAATGGGAGAATGGGATTTCCATTGCAAAAAGAGGAGCTGGGCAGTTTTCAGGCTTAAAGTCTTTGCTTCCTCAGCCATTTCTAGGGTCCTTTGCTAATGTCCATTTGGTGGAATTGAGGCTTATGTGGATAGGTTTTGGGAAATGGGATTGAGGGTCTAGCGTTGTCAAGAAGGGGTGCCCAAAATGAGACCAGCTTCTGAGTTTGCACCAAGCAACTCTGCAAAACTCAGACATAAGAAGAGCTGAACATAAGACTGCACGGAGTCTGATATATCTCAGATATCTTGTGGGAATAAATCGTGCATTTCAGAAGGTCCATAGAGAAAGCAGGCCTGTAAAATTAGATCAGATTTGGAATTATCCTATTAAAATTTATTTTGAGGAACTCTTTAAAAATTACTTTGTTGGGCAGTTGTGGCGCACGCCTTTAATACCAGTACTTGGGAGGCAGAGACAGACAGATCTCTGTGAGTTCGAGGTCAGCCTGGTTGTAGGACAGGCTCCAATGTTACAGAGAATCCCTGTCTCAAACAAACAAACAAAACCAAAACCTTATCTTTGAGAATTTCCATAAGTGTAAACAATGTCTTTTGATCAATCCATCCTTCCCCCTTTCAAGACCCTGCTAGACTCCCCTCCCAGTTTCATCATCTTCTTTTTAAAAATAACTCAGTAACACTGGCAGTATTTGAATGGGTCTGAGGCCATCCACTGTACCATGAGAAATCTTTTGGGAGGGGGCTCTCCATGATGAAACTGACTCTCCCTTTCCAAGCAGCCATTAATGGTCAACAGTGCCTCAGATCGGGGTGGAACTTCAAGGGCCCGTACGCATGTATGCTGGACTTTGGGCTGGTTTGATACTTGTAGGTTATGTTGTAAGTAACCTGGTAATAAAAAGACGCATTATAGAATTATTACTATATTATTTAAAACAGTAGGAAATGAAAAATACTTTGTCAAATGATAGTAGAGATATTAAATTATAGATCATTGTAAATTTTCTGTATTATGAATGAATTATCAATACCCCTTGGTTCTGGAAAGTTGCCTAGGGCAACAAGGAAATGAAGAAGGGATGGACACACATACAGAGAGCTTGGCCTGCTCCTGCTTAAGGAGCAGGACCAGCTGCAACACAACCTGAACCTCAGTGTGTTTCCTACCTCCAGCTGGAGAGGCGAGGGTAGTTAGCTACAGTGAAGGGTATCTGTAGGGAAACAGTCTCAGGAGGAGGAATCTGGGATTCTTAACTTTGTATACACTTCCAACATTGACACTGGGACCAGAATAAGGCTTTGAGAATTTCCCAAGTCTAACCCAAGGATGGCTTCGTCTGTTCCCATGGGTCTGAGGCATTGGTCCTGAGCAATAATAGACATTCATTCAGCACTTCCTTGATTCCCCGTGCTTTGTCAGTGCTGGGAACTGAACCTAGGGCGCTATATGTGTGAGTAAAGCATTTTATGTCTGGGTTAGACTGACTTTGTAGCACTCACTCGTGTGTATGTGTGTGTATCATTTACATATTATATAAAAATATGCAAAAGATATATGCAAAGCAGTAAATGTAATTATCAGATTATACCATTTTACTTTTTAAATTTAATAAGTTATTTATGATCCAGAAAAATTGTTCTGCAACAAAACAATTTGTAAATAATGACAGTGAACTAAACATGTTCATCATTGTTACTCAGACACCATGATAAAGGTAGAAACTGGTACTTTTAATGGCTGAGGATTTTTGTGGATTTAATATTCTTAATTTTTGTAATACTTATTTTTAGAAACTGTGAAGATGACAAATCATTATTATATATCACGAAAACACACAGTAGCTTTACTTTGATGAAATGTAATGGAAATTCAAAACCTGGAAACCCAGGAGACCTTTACGATACATTTATAATAATTCCTCTTGTTAGCTCTGTGGTTTCAGAGATGCAGAAGTCATGATGGCCATTGACTGCTTTTGAAGAGGCATGGGAAGGGGAGTGTTGAGGCATACTGTCATCTTCCTGTGTCAGACTTAGGCTCAGATGCCAGAGTCTCTGGAACAGTTGCTGTCTGTGCCTTCATCCAGAGGGTTTTCTTTTTCTTCTGTCAATAGGTTTGAAGTAGGTGGTAATCATAGTCACAGTCCTTGCAAGTACCTCTCTGTGCAAGAGATCCACAAACATTTTCATGTTGTATTCATCAAAATAACAGGGAAGCTGAAAAAACCTGTACCAAGACTGTACATAGACTTAGGAGCTTCGGAGATTTAGGAAGCAGGGGGACGTTATGCTTCATTGGCTCTTTGGTGGACAGCACAGACTTTTGCACATTGGTTATTCTCTTCTCTGGAACACTCAACTTATAATTGACAGAGATAATTAAAATAATATGAATTATGTGTCCTGAAAACTGTCTTCAAGCAGTTATCCTATCAGAATCCAACTGTTTGCTGATGATCTCCATTGTTGGAGTGAAATCTTTCTGGATCAATATCTCTAGGGGCTGGGGCTGAAAGGGGATTATCTACACTTAAATATTCCACTGACTGTGGTATATAGTCAGATTTGAAAAACCTCTCCTAAGCTATTGTAGGTGAGCAAGTGGAAAATCAGTAGAAGATTAAAAGAAATAGACAGAAGAGGGTAGGGGGGAGAACTGAAAAAGAGAGGAAATGTTGAAAGAAAAAGGGAAAACATGGCAAAAAGTAACATCAGAACAACAGACATGAACTTTAGATGGAAATATAAAGTGTGGCAGTGAGCAGCTCCAACTGTGTTTTGTACCAGTCTAGGAGAAAGGAGCCAGGAGAACAATGACTCTTAATCCACCAGGGCCATAATTACCCTTGCATTCATCGTTTGTATACTAAAAGGAAATTAATTGCCCTTAAGGCATGTTGGTGAATGGATGCCTCCTGCTTCCCTGTTTGCCCCTTTGTGTTCCCACAGGAACACTGAGTGTAATCAAGGGACAATGTTCTGTTCTATCCACATCCTTAATTATATCTCCACCACATCTGACTTTCAAAGCTTTTACTGAAAAATTTCCTAAAAATGTATGCTTTGAATGAGAACATATAAAACAGACAAAGTAAAAATGCTTTATATTCATAGGACTCCAAACAAAATCTCATGTCACTCGACTCCCAGGGGACACAGTCAATGTTGTCATTCTGACTCAGATTGAACAAAGTCTAGCTAACACTTTAATATGAAAAGGGAACAGAAAAATAGCGAAGGACTGGATTTAAGATATACACTGTGCAGAAATGCTCTCTGATTAAATGTCAAAATTGAAAAACTACCAGCTAAGCTAAAATTACTTTTCTAAATATGACTAGATAACTCATATATAAAATAAAATGTTCCTATTTTGACTTTCAAATGTTCGTTTCTGTTGTTGCATGTTTTATTCCTTGTTCTTGAGTAGAGAGTGATCCTCCAGTGATGTCTGGGCACACACTATGCTTCTTTCTGAAGGGAAATCCTCAGGTTTTCTGGATCTCATGGACAATTATAGACACTGTCCTTATTTGATAAATGGGGAAAATTGTGTCATTTACCAGGGGAGTTCTGAGTTAATGTGTATAATCACTTAGAGCAATATCTGGGTCATTGTAAATACCGTATAAATGTCTGCACGATAATTGTGATAAATGAAATTCTCTCACAGCTTGCCAAGTTCTATAAACGATTTTCTCCATTTTTGCATATATTTCTGTATACTACTAGTTTCTTTGCAGCAATACAGTTTAAGTAAGAAATCAATTGAGGTGGTTTCAGATATCAAGCAAGTAACTTGTTCTTGATGTTCCTTGGTTCTCCGATGCTCAAAATATTGAGTAGAATTCCTGTAATATTCTTCAGTTTGAAGGAAGATTTAACACTGGTAAATTAAGAAAAGAGGAAATAGATTGAAAGGGATACAAGAAAACTCATCCTAATTTCAAGAAAGCTCCCCAGTGCTAAGACTAAAATATCCTAGAGTCCTACAGAGAGGGGGATTCACTTTTCATCAAATCAGCCAAATCAACTGCCCCAGTAATGACAGATAGGGAGACACCTTCCCCAAACCATTCTCCTCTCTCAGAAGTGGTGCAGTTGCTTCCAGTCCCCCACCAGTAGCTCATGCCCTTTACTGCACTCTGCTCTTTAGTCCTGCCCAGCCCTCAGCATCATTTCACTCTCTCCAGGTCCCACACACCTCTCTTCCTGAACAGTGGTGTGCGCTGGAGACAGTTTTCTGACTCACCGAGCTTTCTGTGTTCCAGCACTACAGAATGCAACGCATTTGTGTTGAGGATTCTCCAGAATATCTATAATTTGTATCCTGAATACAATGAACACTGGAGTCCAGTTATATCTGAAAAAAGTATGAGCCTCATTGTGTTGTTTTATGTTTTATAATAGTCAGTTTCCTATTTGTGATTGATCCTCTGCCTCCTTTTGTCATGATTTCCCCCTTTCTTTCTGACTTGTTCAATTTATATTAATGTATCTGTATCATTTCAAACATTTTTTAAATTTCTCTTTTCTTTCTATTTTGACAAGATCTCATTATGTAGCTTTGGCTGGCTGGAATCCACCATTTAGATCAGATTGCCCTGAAATTCCCAGAGAGCCACCTGCCCCTGCCTTCCAAGTGCGGGGGTTAAAGGAAGAAACTACCACAGTCAGTTCAGTTATCATCATGGAAGAGCATCCTGTTGGATTATGGCATTATTTAGAAAAAAGGAATTTAAGCAAAGTACATAGAGACAGAAGCATGAGGGAAAGGATATGATATTTAATTTTAAAGTGATGACCACATGTGAACTGAGAGATTGCTAAATTTTCAGGAACAGAGCAAGAAGTATTTTATACATCTAAAATGGTAGTTGTAAATACATACATTTTAAAAAAAATTAGCATCATTATATTTATTATTGTGTGTTTGTAAGTGGATACTGGTGTGTGTGTGTGTGTGTGTGTGTGTGTGTGTGTGTGTGTGTGTATGTGTGAGTGCTGAGCTATCTTACCTATAACATTAGTATCTCATAGCCATTATGCAAATTTCAGAATAATAAAATTCCTTTCATATATTTTTAAAAACAGGTTAAATGAATGAATGAATGAGAAAAAAACCATGATGCTTTGCACAATCAAGTCAGTCTTCACCTTGGGGTTAATGGTAGATTCATATGAAATGCATTCAGGAGTGTTGTTTGCTTCTCCAGTTTACTGTCTTTGTCCCAGTTGACAGTTGCTCATTTGCCAACCTATTTCTTCACTCTATTTGCATATTATTTACTTCTCATCTCTGTGTCTTTTAATTCTTCCAACTGATCAGAAACTTCTTTTATTCTCCTCTTAAAACCAATTAAGACCAACAGTCCTCTTCTTGAGTTAGGGGAACTAACAGGAAAGTAATATAAGGTAGATAAAATAGATACTTCCCAATAGAAATAATAATAAAACTAAGGTGTGGGGTTCAATATCAATTTCCCTATGAACACTCAAGTTTCTATACTGTTCAAATAAGCTGTTGAAAGTATAACTCTGTGTTGTGAGAGTTCCTTCAGCCAATAGTTTTTTAGATACTGGCCCATTTGGGGTGTGGTCTGAGGCACTATAAGTACAGATGAAAAGCATAGAGAACACTGTGTGTTGCTACCCTTACTGTGAGTTTATCACCAAATAAATAAATTCTTGTTATGCTCCATTTTGGGCTATTGTGAAATTCTTTGTTATGCCTACATTTTGGCATTCAGTGTAGTCTGAGCCCACACCACTGCCTCTCTCCTGCCCCATGCAGTTGACCTACTGCTTTAGTGTATCTGTGCATAGCTTGGTTTGGCTAGCCTACCATACGACTTGGCAGTTTCTTACCAGCTTGCACCCAACTAGCTCAGTCAGTAGAGCATAAGACTCTTAATTCCAGGGTTGTGGGTTTGAGTCCCACACTGGATGTCAAAATGTAAGTGTAACAAACAGTTCCACAATAGCCTGTATTGGGGTTGTTCATAACTCTGTATTTTTATTGGTTGTGGTTTTCTATAGTGGGCTCTGCCTGTCAAAAAGAGAAGTTTCCTTGAAGATGGGAGAGGACCGCACTTATCTAAAGTATAAAAAAAAAACATTTAGATTATAGTTAGGCATTATATTGCATTAATAAATGGGTGGTTGTAGGTTCTCCTCCAAAGCCAATGACTTCCCTAGTTCTTAGTAATTGGATATGTTTCCAATATCAAGTATGGCTTCCTTCTGGTTGAGTGAATCTAAGTCCAATTAGAGAGCCATTGGTTACTGACAAGGTAATCATGCCACTAGTGTACCCTCAGGGTCATTAAAACAAGCTGGTTATAATAGTTCATAGATATCATAGCTGGGTAGAACTTCTGGTTGATTTTCTTCTTTGGAATTTGTATAGTATGAGTATGCCTGGTACCATGGATGCTAGTTGCCATGGAGAAGGCTTTCAGATTGGTTGCTGTAGTATGAGGCCACTTGTTCATTTTCTGGCCACTGAAATTTCTGAAATAACCACACAGAAGTATTAACTAAATCACTGCTTGGCCCATTAGCTCTAGCTTCTTATTGGCTACATCTTATATCCTAAACTAGCCAATCTCCATTCATCTGTGTATCACCACATGGCTGTGGCTTACCCGGTAAAGTTCCATCCCCAGCATCTGTTTCCTGTGGGGCTACATGGTGTCTCACTGGCTCTGCCTTCTTTCTCCCAGAATTCAATTTAATTTTCCCTGCCTAGCTCTGTTCTGCCATGTGCAGGACTAAGACAGTTTCTTTACTAACCAATGACATTCACAGCATACAGAGGGGAATCCCACATCAAGTTCCAGCTCACGGGCCTCTGGGCCATGCATCTGAAGTGCATGATGTTTTTGTCTTTAGCAATAGAATTTGCCTTAAAATGTAATATTTTATGAATTGGATTTAAATGGAGGCTGATCATAGATGAACATTTTAACATAAAGCTTTACATAGAAAGAAGAAAAGAACCAGAAAAACTAAGTGGAATAATCATCTTTTTTTCCCCAAACCCTAGATTTGTTTTCTAGAACAAGGCTTACAACAGTTAACTTAAGAAATATAGATACCTTTTCTACTTATGAGTGAGTACATACCGTCCTTGTCTTTTTGTGTATGGGTTACCTCACTCACAATATCTTTTTTTCTAGTTTCATCCATTTGCTTACAAATTTCAAGATTTCAAGATGCCTTTTTTGTTTTAACCACTTAATAGTACTCCATTGTGTAAATGTATAACATTCTTTATTCATTCTTTGGCTGAGAGGCATCTAGGCTGTTTCCAGGTTGTGGGGCCTCTAACAGTGTATTTATCCCTAGTGCATGAAGTGAGTCTTTGAAGCCCATTCCCACTGGAGGAATACCTTGCTCAGTCTAGATATAGGTGTGAGGATTTTGGTCTTGCCTCCAGTGATGTGACAGACTTTGTTGACTCCTCATGAAAGGTCCCTGGGGAGGTGGGGTGGAGAAGGTGGGCAGAGCAGGAGGAGGGGAGGCAGTGGGAATGGGGATTGGTATGAAAAATACGAGTGATCAAAAAAAGAAAAAGAAAGAAATATGGATCAATAATAAACAACAACAAAAATCTCAAAGTATTTCCAAATATGTAAATTGAAAATACAAATTTAGCTCTTTACTAAGCCAGTTTTTTAGAGCCATTTAAATCATAGGGTTTCTCCTCCTCCTCCTCCTCTTTGTCCTTTCTTCTTCTTCTTCTTCTTCTTCTTCTTCTTCTTCTTCTTCTTCTTCTTCTTCTTCTTCTTCTTCTTCTTCTTCTTCTTCTTCATTTTTTTATTTTCTCTTATTCTAATTTCATGTCTCTGTAAGAAATCAAAAAAGAAAAAAACTTCAGAGGAAAAATTGCCCCCATTAGATTGGTCTGTTGACATGCTGATAGAACATTTTTTGATTAATGGTTACTGTGGGAGGGCCCAGTCCACTGTTAGCTGTGCTGTCCCTGGGCAAGTGGTCCAGAGATACAAACAAAAAAGTTAGATTTGAAAGTCAGTGGAAACAAACCAGTAAGTAGCATCCCTCCATAATCTCTGCTTCAGTTTCTCTCTTGCCTTCCCTCAATGATGTACAAAAATCTACAAGTTGAAAAATCTCTTTCCCCTGCGCTAACTTTCAGTCATGGTGTTTAACACACCACCAGTAACTAATAAACTAGAAGAGACACATTAATATTTTAAATACAAAATTAGTTCCTTTAACGTGTTTGCCAAGTATAGATTTTACCTTCTCTAGGCAGTGTTGTTTTGGCACTTGGGAATATGGTGATCATAAAGCAAAAGAAGACAGGTTCAGGTAGCCATGAACAATAAAACAGGAAAGCAGTGTAATGGTGGATGGTGACCTTTCATTAAAGTGCATGGTTCAGAAAGGTTACTTGATGAGATAAAGCATTAGAAGGTCTCCAGAATGCCCTGCACACTGAAGGCGATGTGCCCCAGGACAATGAAATAGTTCATGGTGTGAGTTGAGAGGAATTGTCAGTTGTCAGATCTGTACAGATTCCTTAGCAGGCAGGGAGAATGAAGATTTTATTTTTAATCATGACATAAAGTCATTTCAAATTTTAGGAAGAAAAATTATATTTTCTCTTCATTTTAAAATTACCATTTTCAGGGCATGCATGCTGGAGACCTGACGCCAGAGTCCTGGGCATGGGAAAGCAAGAGAGCTGGTCCCACCCCTCACCTGGCCAGAGGGGGAACCAGCTCTGGTAGCATAGATGTGGGAACACTGGTAGACTGGCCGACTAAGCTACCACTCAGGCCTAGACATAGGGCTTTGAGTTGTCCCATCCCTACATCTTCCCTATCTAGGAGCTGCAGGAACTTGTGAAGGGGTTGGCCCTCTGAGATCCATAGCTACACTATCTCCCATAACTCAAAATAACAGCAGGATATCTGAAAGTCTCTAAGAGGGTCCAGTATTGACGCTGTACTGGAAGCCAGAGTCCTTGAACTAGCCTAACAATTCATTGCAATGAACATTTACAAGAAATTATATATATATATATATATATATATATATATATGTGTGTGTGTGTGTGTGTGTGTGTGTGTGTGTGTGTGTGTGTGTGTTAAAAAATAGCATTTTCTGAGCATAAGAGGTTTAATGCTCAGCCCTAAATGAGACATCTTTGTCAATTCCCTCTCCTATTAAGGCCCAGGAAGAAAAGAAGAAGAGAGGGCAGAAAGCATGTAATCAGCAAAGGATGAGAGGAATGTTGTGAAATGCTATCTTCTAGATATGACATGATCATCAAACTCACAGACTCACAGCAGCTATGACTACCTATACAAGACCAATCCAGACAAAATTCCTGCATATTGGGAGAGGTGTTTTCCAGGCCTTATTCCTCATTAAGATATTGATAATTGGTTATCACTTATTTTTTAGAGTGTGGAGACCCTGGTAGGCAATGCTCCAGTGGCTTTATTGATACTTATTTATATATGATTTGTTGTAACTGGACTTAGTTTTCTCAAAAAACAGAGACATGAAGTTGGCAAGGGATATGTCAGGTATATGTGGTTTGGAGGGGATTGTGGGACTAGTTATGATCACATTTTATTTTATACGTTTATGAAATTCTAAAGAATAAAGAAAAGTAAAACATAGTGTCTTGGCAGCAGTGTGCTTTTAAATCACAATGGCATATTATTAATTAGGAAGTTTGCCAGGAGGTCATGGTTCTTGTCCTGAGTGACAGAGAATTGGGGAATAAGATCACTTAACAATTTTCTAGCACCTGGAGCAGAATGACTGCTATCAGGCTATGAGACAGAACTGGCAGATGCTTAGGCCAGAAAGAGTCGGCATGAGAGTATTGTGAAGTCTGGCACATGTCGAAAGCTTTAAGGACAAATCCTAGAATACTGACTTGAGATAATGAGCAAATGCTTGGCTTTGAAAATGGTGCCAGTGCCAGGGATACAAAGATTAAGGAAGGGGAAATTTAGGCATGCTTTGTAGAAGGCATCTTGAAGTAATAGAGGATAAATATTTAGTTTGTAGCTGACTATAAGATTGCAAGAGTGTTCAGGAATACAGGCTAGAGGCATAGTGTTGAGTTGAGATCACAGTATGGATGATGTATAATGCCAAGCAAGTGACCAAAGAAACACAGTGGGAATTCGCTGAGTTATCTACCGGATAGTTGATTTGAAATATCTTTCTGAAATATTTCTTTATATTGTATATGATAATCCAATAGTCTCCTCAAGGACACTGATTTACCTTTATCATTTTGTTAATATTCTAATTTCTTATACTAACAGTTTCATTAAACTGTTTCTCTACTGCAAGCTAAAATTCAGGGAATCTTTTCTGTTTGCTTTCGTAGTAAACTCCTGGAACGCATGGTTATGGTCACTGAAATGCTTCTTTCTTTCTCTGTCTTGTTACAGTCAGTGTGTCCGTTTCTTGTGTTCATTCTACTTTAAATTCTTTCCCAGTGACTACCAACTCAGTTGACTTTTGTTTGCTGTTATTCTTTCCTTTGTGCTTTTCTTTTTACACCAACACTACATATAGCATTTTATCATCCCTAATGAATATTTTCAAATGTGAATAGAAACTGTTTTATTCTGCTTTTTGTTCACGTAGAGACAATAAATAGCTTGTAAGTGGAAAGAATATTCTTGGAACAGAGATATTCTTGCTTCTACCCTGGAGGCACCCATGCACCTTCAGCCTTTGCTCCAGAGGCAATATGTCCATCAGGGGTCAGATCAGCAAACACTATACATGCCTCCCTGGCTCCTCAAGTGACTTGAAGTTTATGTTTGTAAACTGAGTTTTTTCCAAACATGGTTATTGGAATTGTAATATTTGTTCAGGTCTATGATGTGACCATACTGGTCATTTTGTAGTTCACAGAGCTCACAGATTGGCAAGTCCAATGACATTTCATTCTTAGAGGCAAATACTCATCCATGTTCACTGCTGCTCTGTTCACAAAGGCCAGAAATTATAAATAGTCCCAACAGTCCAAATGTCCATCAGCTGAAAATAGGTAATAAAAATGTGGTACGTTTACACAAAGAAATATTGCTGAGTTGTTAAGAAAAATGAAATAATGAAGTTTTCAGCTAAAGGGAACTAGAAGGACTCATTCTCAGTGAGGCAACCCAGACCCAGAAAGACAAACATCACATGTTCTTTCCCATATGCGGATGCTAGCTTTGAATATCCACATGTGTGTGCTTAACTTGGAACACCCATAGAGACAAGACACTAGTAAGACGGATGGTCTTTCAGGAGCTGAGACAGATTGAGAGTGGTATAAAAAGGGGAATGAGAAGTAAGTAGCAGGAAGGAGCGAGTGAGGTAGAGGATGTGAGGGGAGAGTAGAGAAAGAGTATGGAGAAGGATGCCTAGTACTAAAGACTTTTGAAAAAATATATGGAACCTACTACTGCAGAAGCAAGTAAACCTTTACCTGCATACACACACACACACATGCACATGCACATGCACGCACGCACGCACACACACACACACACACACACAGGTGTATGTAAATGCTTTAGTTAACTGGGGAATAACACCTCTCTTAGTCAACATAGGCTATCAGATAAAAAGTCCAGGAAGGAGTAATTTCTCTCAGACTGCTGATCTCTGAGCTCGCAATTGGCTCTTGCCTTGGATTTTAGTTACTCTCTAGTAGGACCCTGTTGCTAAAGATAACATATATAGGGCCACAGAACATGATGGAATTGTGTTGGTAATGGCCTAAAGCTTTTTCCATACTATCTAGTTATCATGGTATTGGAAGGTCTATACATCCTACTCGGGGAGAAAAGTAATCATCAGAGGCAACTTTTGAAAAAAAAACAAAAGACTCCAGTGCCATATGGTTTGTCCTGAAAACATACATACAAGTAATCTATTCTAAGCTCTGAGTTTCTTATTACAAGAAAAAGTATTAGCATGCAGAAATAATTAAGAAAATTGGGAAAAAAGAAAAAACTCATTACAAAAATCAGGAAGTCAAGTTTCTAAGTAGTTCTGTGTGACAAATATGAGCTCGTGCTCAATCTTACATGGTACTTGTAAAACGGAAACACAAGCAACAATGAGGCATATCTGCTCACTAACCAAATGTCTCAAAAACAGTGACCAGAGAAAATGTCGCTGAAGGTATAGAGCATGTAGAAATCTTTCATTTCTGATACAACTTCACTTGAACACTATGCTACTAAATAGAACTCTGTTACCTGAGTATCAAATTATTTTACATTCATCAAAGATGAATAAAATATATGCTTGTAGGAAACCCATGTTTGACCATAACAGCTTGAATTCCAAGATGCTGATGCGCATTAGACATGTTCATCAAAAAGTGAACTAATAGCAAACTATAGGCTATGTATGTTTCAAAATATTACTGCAGTATTAAAATGAATGGCTGTATATGAAGCAATGCGGATGAATATCAGAATAATTACGTGGACTCATTTAAGTCAGTTGAAAGAGAACACATGTGCTTAGTATATGCTTCAATTCTATAGAATCCAAGAAACTGAAATTAATTCATACCGAGAGAACACATTGGTTGCATATTGATGGAGCCCAGGAAGAAAAGGAAGAGAGATTGCAAATGGGCACAGGAAATGACTTTGTGTTATGGATTCCTTCATTATCTTGACTTGTTGCCATGTTTTTACAAGCATTAACTTATGCCCATCTTGTCGCATTGACTGAATTATATTTCACTAATATTATACTTTTTAAAAGGAACTGTGATGTTCTTGGGCAAGAACAGAGTGAACTTATTCTTTTCAGACGTTTTATAATGTTAGGCTAAATGAGATCTTTCTGGAAGAGAAATAGAGCAGCAGAATAAAATAGAAATTCCAGAAAAAGACTAGAGCATATGTGGAGTCTTTATTTGTTTAAAAAAAAAAAAGGGTGCTACTCTGAGGCTGAGGAAGGAAAATATTTTTCAGTGTATCTTGTTTGGCCATTTTATATTCATAAGAATGCAAAGGAAATTTAGCTTCAACCTTATACCATAGCATAATTATCCATCCTTTCTGTCACCAGTAAATCAAAATATGAAATTTATAAGAACAAAGTACTTGAAGGACAAATCAGGAGACGATATTTATGGAATAAAAAAGGTTTTATAAAAATTGTTAGTAGGCGAGTATTTGACCTTGAGGTTATCATCAGTGTAATTGAGTAAAGAAATCCAGATAAACGGAAAACATTGGCAAATCTAAAAACAGCAAATGCATAAAATAAGTACAAAAAATAGAGTTAAAAATACTCGGGAATGTTAAAAAAAATGGTCAAGTTTATTGGTAACTAGGAAAATGGAAAACTATTTCCATGTGGGGATTTGCTGTATTCCTGGGGTGATGGGAATAGAATAGTTTGATGTCCATGGAAAGCTCAGGTGTTGCTTGTGGGGTCCAAATGAATGCTAGTATTTTGAGAAACTAGTTGACATGGATACAAAATTTGATAATGTTCACCCTACTGCTAACAATTTCATGCTGAAGTGTGTATAACAACTAGCGATAGACTCAAATCAGTTAATGCTCGAAAATGAAAGCCAACCCTTAAATTTTCAGAAATTCACAACCGAATTCTTAGACCAGATAGTTTGAGATGAGTTATGGTGAAAGCATTTATATCCATAAACGATACCTATTAAGTACTTCAATAACTGTAAATACTGTTGAGTATCTAAAGCAGTCTCCAGTTAGAAACCACCCAAATGTCCATGTAAGAGAAAATAATAAATATGAGGGATAAACATATATTAGGCATAATTTATGACAAAACAGGAGATTACAGTTTCATTTATACTGAGGTTGGATCATAATTTTATTGTTTTTCTGCATGCCTGTGTGTGTCTTATATGTGCATGTGTTTGCATGTTGTGTGGGTGAACAGGTGATGATTGCAATTTTAAAAAGCTAACAATGCCAGGTGGCTTAATATATTCAGCAGGTCACCTTTTTGTTCTCTCTGTCCCCGCATTACTCTCTTTTTCTTGTTGGCCTCCTTTCCCTTCATGGCACAGCCATATCTGATGGGAATGGCAGAAATCTTAAAGCCAGTACAGCTGTTTGACAAAGATCCAATAAAGCTGCCATGCCACTTTTGGTTATTCTTCTTTGCCTCTTGCATATTTGAGAGACTTTTAATATTTGTACACTTTGGGAATATTGGATTTCTTATGATTAGCTTTTTCCTTCTCCCAGGAATGTTATTTCCAAGCGTTCCCACGACAGTCCTAACCATACCATTCCCCCACTTTAGGGAGATATCCTTGTCTATTTGAAGGTCTTCTTTATGCCTTGGAGGTTGTGACACAAATAAAGAAGCCAGTGGCCTCTTTATGAGGCTATGACACATTTTTGAAACATCTGTCTCTGTGCTTACTCAGGAACAAGATAATCCAAACAAAGTAAACTTAGAAAGGTCAACAAGATTGGGTGTGCTGGAGGAGTTGTCCGCAGTTCAGATTACAAGCCTCTTTCCATTATACACCCAGGCAATTACGAGGCATAGATAGGAACAAAGTTAGACTAGCTGAAGCTACCTCTGTCCTATACAGGGACTTCTACTGATGGGCATAGAATGATGTAGAAAGATGATAAAAGTACTCTACAAAGATACAAAATATAAACATTGGATTATGCCAGAATTTGAATAATACCTGCAGCAGCTTGGGCCTGAGGATATTTCTTGGACACTCTGACCCTTAATAGGACACTGCCTGGGGCATGGCAGTATGTCCAGGATGACTTGAAGACTGTTTAGGTCAAATGTCCTTGCAGTAAAAAAAGAAACCAGCCAGAGAACACCTTGTCATATGCCTTTAGATTTCCAAAAATTGGGTTATGGGATTAATGAGTAAAAATGCTAACTCTGTTTATCAATGATGTCAAAACCTGAGGGAAAATGATTGAAAATGATAACTCTATTCTGTCATAATTTATCAATGATGACTAAAAGATGAGCAAAAGGAAGTGAAACACATGTTGAAAAACAAAAATGATATGATCTATGTTTTGGAACAACATGAACTTACTAAATTCTACTTAAATGAAAAAGCTCTCTGGCTACCAGTCAGTCAGACCGGAAGATTCTCCCGATCATCATGGCCTGGCTCACTCCCTTCCTCACAACTTCTGGGACCTGTCCACCTTTGGGGATGGCTCCCAGCAACCTCATTTATTTACTTACTGGCATTGTTAGAAAATATTACCTAAGACTTAACTGTTTTTGGATGGAATTGTAGATTTTTTTCTCTCTTACTGAAAGACTTTTTTCTTGATGAAGCATTGCTCTATAATCTGGGGTTAAAAAAAATTTACTTTGCTTTAAAAATGAAATGGGGAATGGTAACCATGGTTGTTACCAAAATTTATTTTTATTTATTTGCTTATTGCTCCAATACTGTTGATCTAGTTGCTGGAGTTAGAAAACTAGTTTTGAAAACTGACATACTTCATTACTTCAAGATAAAGGAATGTGTACAAGGAATTTACTTTTTTTCTAATTAGATTTTTCAAGACAAGGTTTCTCTGTATAGCCCTGGCTGTCCTGGAACTCGCTCTGTAGACCAGGCTGGTCTTAAACTCACAGAGATCTGCCTGTCTCTGCCTTCTGAGTGTTATGATTAAAGATATGAGCCACCATGGCCTGACTTGCCATTTACCTTTAATTAGTTAACTTTCTTTAATGTACCACTGGCAAATTATCCTGCTGAGTTACAGAATTAACATGGTATGTCTACCTCACATAGAGACCGTCATGAAAAGACAGCACCATATGCTTCAGTTCAGTTTGCCAATGAGTGATTACTTCCAGCTATTAATTTACTAGCATATTTGCAAAAGATAAGAAAACACTATTATTTGGCTTATGGGATATTTGGTGGAATTTCAGTGGTACAATTTGAGTAACGAACAAAAAGTTTAATTAATAAGTCTTTATTTAAAAATTCATTCAGGAAACCCCGCCAACCCATTCAAATGTGTTGAATCTACTTACCTACATTAGTCTTTGAAATGGGGAGGAGGTGGTGGCTATAAACTTCATTGAAACACTCAGCAAATGGAGAGTAGATACATTCATTTTTTACTTAAGCCACACTGGAAGAGTCTCTCTTTTTTCTCTGCCCTTGGTAGCTTTGTTTTGAACACAGCTATTGAGAGGGTTTACTATGAAAGGAATCTTACTCATCACTGTGGGAGCAATTTAGGTTCAGAAAGCAAAAGCTCTGACTCACTAAAGGACACATTGACCTTTTAAATGAGAGAGTGGATTTAGCTTTGATTGAGTCAAGGAGCTGTTAATTAAACTTCCCCAATATTCATTATAGATTCATCGCAACAGGGTGTATAAATATTTGCATTATTCCCCAGAGTTTTATGTTTCACTTTATATTGTATGTAACATTCTACTAATCACATTAAAAGAGAAAAGAGCATGTTTACCTGCTTGTGGGTGCATTAACCATCGGTGTGAGAATCCTGAAACGCTAGTGACTTATATTTGGAGAAATAAGTACAAAAAGTGTATATTGCAATTCTCTTTTATTTTAATTTTGGTTTCAGAGTTTGATTTTACAGTTAAAAGTAGTTAGGTTTTATTTTATTTTATTTTTTAATTTCAAATGATACCAAAGTTTATAAACTTTAAACTAAGAAGTATTGATAAGGGTGTGGAGAAATTGGAGTCTGCATCCCCATGAATTGATGGCAAATGTAATCTTGTCCAGTTGTTGTGAAAAATAATATAATGATATCTGCAAAGTAGAGCAAAATTGTGACTCCTGAAGTTCTACTTCTATACATTCATATAAAATGGCTAAAAAAATAATAATTTAGGTACTGTCTGTATGCGCATGTTCACAATAACACTATTTACAAGAAACCAAGTAGGGAAACGGGCTAAATATACATCAACAGATGAATGGGTGAGCCAATTGTGCTATCTGTGTATAATGGAGCATCTTGGTCCGTCATAATAATCCAGGGTACAATGCGAGTAAACTCTAAAACCACCATGCTATGTGAAATAACCCATGCATAGTTGATAAACACAATGCATGCTTGAATTTGTTTGTGGATGCAGAAAATGCAAAGCCCTTGAGCCATACCAGATTGGTGGTAATGAGGGGCTAGAAGGAAGGTGATAATAGGCTTGGCTTGTGCCAGGTGAGTGAGTTTCTCTTTAGAATGATAAAACTAAACAGACATGGGGACTCTACCATCTAGTGAAAATACTGGTGAGTGGCACAGACTTCTTCATCTAGCTCATTTTATGTTACATAAAATCCATTCAGACAATTACCTGTTTTTCATTTCAGGGACTCTGAAATGCTGGCTGACTTACAAGTGGGGCGTTCATTTCACTCTTTACAACTTTACTGTGCAATGAATCATTTACATGGACAGTAAAGGGGACACAAGAATAGAGATCAGTGACACGACAAAATCTAAATGGGTCTTATATTCAAATGACCGCTTTCATGATGCATGATGACATCAGCAAATATCATTACTTTTTTCTCACCATACTACATACAGCAACCAGGGTAGTCAGTACTCTAAAATGTGGTGCCCAATAATTCACTTTGAGGTAAAATTTTTACAATTAGTAACATGTTCTGCTAATTCCTCATTTGGGTTGCCAAGAAACTTCTAATCTAGTTGGCTTCCTTTTGATTTTAAACTCGTTAATCAAAATATGAAAATGGATATGTTCAAAATCCAACATAATATTTAATGCTTCTAAACTCTGTACATCGCAGAGTCAAGTGAATGTACACAGTCAATACGAATCACAGCTGCCATTTCTGTGTGTGGAGGGCTATGAATGAGGACCATCAAAATTTGCTGTCTTAGCAAATTTTATATAATAGTAACTATACAGACATTATGCTAGACAAAAGATCTCTAGCGCTTTTTATCTTAGTGCTAAAGGTTTATACCCTGCTCCATTTGCAATGCCTTTGCTTTCTCTGTATTCATGTGTAGGGAGTGTGATCCCTAGACTAATAATATTAGGAAATAGGGTTTCATTGGAGGTGTTAGATCAAGAGAACAGAGGAGAGAAAGACATTATGAAAATTATGAGTTAAGTAATTATGTATTAAATTAATAAATTTGTAATTTTGGAAGATTGAACCTGTTATTGGTAAGTTCTCGCCATCAGGGTACATTTGTGTCTCAGTACTGAATACTGTTTCTCTTTAACTGCTCATCTTAACAATTATTATGTTTGCAAGGATAACTTGTTTACACTACTTTCTTGAAATTAGAAGCTTCTAGAAGAAAACAGAGGGAATTGCTTCAACATGGATCAGGAATCAATTTGTTAGGTTGAATCCTATGACTTAACTTTGATTGCTAAATTGTCACAACCTAGAGTCACCTGTGAACAGAATCTCAATAAAGGTTTTTATATTGTATTTGCCTGAGAGTATGTCAGTGAGGGATTGTCTTCATTAAGCTAACTAATGTGATAAGTAAGATCTAGCCCACTGTGGGCAGCACTATTCCCTATCCAGGGTGTTTCGAAATACTATACAATAATGAAGAAACTTAACTAATTAAATGTAGTTAATAACATGTGTGCATTTATTTATTGTTCTTCTCTTCTGTGCATGCTATGTGGTTAGTTGCTTCTGGTTCCTTCCCTGACTTCCCTACAATGATAGATGGTAACAGAAATGCAAGCTAAACAAACCCTTCCTTCTTGAAATTGCTTTTTGTTTGGATATTTTATCGCAGCATCAGAAATGAAATTAAAACAGTCCCTAGAAGTATGGACAAAAAAATTAACCAAAAAAGGAATGACAATTATATTGAACTATAAACCTTACACACACCTTGCCAAATTACACTCTGTTCACGACCTTCACCTCTTGCTATTTCTTCCTATCTACCAGGATAAAGCATGAATCAGCAGCCATATTGTAGCTGAAATACTATGCTGCCTTGAAACTTCCTACAACAAATTAATCTATTAATTTTAAAGTCAACTTCATTCAAGTTCTCAATGTAGAGTACAGCTGCATTCTTTGCTAGAAGATAGGCTAAACTATCTTCTATCTATAAACTATCGTCATGTGTCCCAGTTCCTAGCAGAGTCCTTCGAGCTTCCCCTCACCTGTCTGTATCTCTCGTGGTATTCTTATCTCTCAAACTCCCACCAAAACGGCCCACTAAGAGCTACTTGGATAACTCCAGGGCATTTGTAGTTCATAGCTGCACACTCTTCCACATTCCTCCCACAAACAAGTTCCGAAGGCAACGTGATTCCAAGAGTGACGCAATCCACTTGACCAGAGCAGCAGTCCACTTCTTGGTAGCAATTTCTTGTTTTAGTTACTTTTACTGTTGCTGTTATAAAAAAAAATCCTGAGCAAAAAGAATATGCATAGTGAACTGGTTATTTTGAATTTCAGTAAGGAAGTCACAGCACCAGTCTTGAGGCGGCAGCTAAGTTCGCATCTACAATCAGGAAACATGAGAACACCTATCCTTAACTTGTGTTCTCCATTTAATTCAGTCTTGCAATTTGTGTGGGCCTTCCCTCCTCAACTGAACTTAACCTAGCAAATTCCTCACAGGCATTTCAGAGGCTAACATAGTCTAGATAACCCCTTCAGGTGTCCTCATTCGCTCAGCTCAAACACTCTTTGGTGATTTCATATCCTATCAAATTTACAGGGAATATCAATCACTATTAACTGCTATGTATGTAAGACCACACCCACATATTAGCATCATTGCTTTACAAATAATATAGTTATAACTTAATTATGTATTTCAAAATGTTTTAGAATATATATATATATGTATATATATAGCCAATATATGACTCTATTTTTAACTTAGTATTTTTGAAATGCTACAAATGGGATAATCTCCTAAGCCTTCCTCTTTAAATTTTACATCTAATGATTTATTTTTGTATTCATCCATATTGACATTTTTATCACATTATTTTCTAGTATTATTGTATTTTATTGTTTGATTTTTGATTGTCGATATATATTACCCATATGTAGTTTATATATGGTATGTATAATCATAATATAATTTTATTGTTATTTGTCCATATATATAACATTTTGTTAAATATTTATTTTACTCTATTAAATCTCAAATTTGCACTTCCAAGATTACTGATATGTTAAAAATGTATACATTTTATTTGTCTGTAATAGTTTATTCATTTGTGAAACAAATAGTACTAAACGAAGTTGATCTTCCTTTTCTTTTGGATGGTGTTCAAATACTTGAACTTAAAGGGACTCAAACTGGAAAATGTCTAACTGACAGCACAGATAAAGAAAAAAAACTTGAATGTGTTTAAGCTATTTTTATTGCTAAAGGACTTTTAGCACTGTATACAGTAATTTTATGTAGAACTTTTTCACTTTGAATTATAGTGCTGAGGAATGGCTGGCTGTATAATTTCATTACTTGTAGATGGGCTGCTTGGAGACATCAGATTTTAATAGCTCTGGACAGCCACAGGATCCGACACCAGCAGCTGTGCAATGTAAATATTTTCTAAATAATTTAATTGATTCCTTTAATATAAAGCACTAGGAACTGTGAAAGAATAAACATTAATGAAGTTAGAGCTAAACACTTTTGAAAATATCCATCAGCGGGACAGTGCTTTTAGGCTATATAAATATTGTATTTCAAAGAAGAAGCTAATATTATATAATGTATGGTGCCCCTGGTGAAATACAGCAGGGGCTTAGATAGACCATTTCACAATGAATCAGCTATACACCTTTTCTCTGGCTTCCCGCCATGTCTGTCATATGTTCTGTGTTGGAAGCAGACACGAACTTGACTTTGAATAGCACTTTCTATTTTCTGCTCTGGTCCAGATGCTTTCCTGAGCAGTACCCTAATGTGTTAGAGCTGGAATGACTAGGCAACCAGGGGTAAAAGAAACATGTTCATCTGAACAGTGAAATCATTCTGCTGAAAGGCAGAATAAGGTTCTAGGACTTATGAGTCACATGTCCTTAATTTTAGTTCATGTAGTCAATACAAAATAATACTCTCCATGTTAAAGATTGTTTATACTTAAATACCTTTCTAATATACGTATAAGCTTTATTAACCACATTTCATCACATAAGAGAACAGAGCAGATTCATCAAGTGTTGTACCTACAACTCAAAAAGAAACCTCATTATTATTAGCACATGATTGCAGTTGGAAATCATATTTTCCTCAAATCATTTGAAACAATTTGTCTCTAACATTTTTTATTTCCAGTTTTATGATCACAATTATATTTGAAAATTAGTAGAAAGCATAAGTGGATTATCACTGATGCCACTTACGTTTATTGAGATATTTGAAACAATAACTTTTATATCCTTGTTTTGGCATCCACAAATGTACTATGGCAATGGCATTAGACATCTCCTGCTACATTTCTGAGATGTTTGGAGTATGGACTGCATTTTTATTCATCGAAGAACTAGATAGATGACGAGCACTTCAAATTCATAAAGTAAGAATAAGACAGATTCTTACAGATAAACACTTCAAGAAATCGCAGGTGGCTTTAGAAAGGGCTCTCACATCTCTGAAATTTTCAAACTGGTTACAAAGAATCCCTTGGCAATTTTGAAGTAGAAAAATTAGTTTCCATGTTTTCCTTCATGAAGGTAATATTCAATAACAAAAGCCCAAATTTCCCACCATGACCTTACTGCTAGAAAATAAGTTAATGAGGTTTAGCTCTGTAGCTCTCTTACAAGATGTGAATTTGCTTACAGGTTTGTGGAAACAGTTTTGAACACAGCTTCTTGCCGGAAGCTCCGAATTATTTAGTGCTCACTGTAATTGCATCTTGGAGGAGGTAACTGACAGCGTGTTGACTCGTATTGCCAAAAATAAAGCTTTTAGGTTTCCTGAGAGCACATCTAAAAATATTGGGTTTTGCTTGAAGATTATCTAGTCCACCAAAGCTTCTCTTGTTTTTTTTTTTTTTATTAAATAGGAACATATGTGTAAGGTGTGAGGCTTTCATTTTTTTTCCAGTAACTTGGGAGATAGCAAAATTACATAACAATTATAGCAATGTAATTTAGAGAAATAATTTTGATCATGAATAAGTGTTGCTTTTCATTACATATGATTTATTTTATATTCTTTTACAAATAAAGTTTGCAAAGTTATGAGTGTATTTAGATATATGCAATAATAAAGATGATGCCTACTCTGTTGTTTCAGCTTCTTATAGTCAATATTCTTTTGTGTCCAAATAATAGTTAACTTTTACGATGACTGATTGGTTTTATCCCCCAGGAAATCCAATCAATGTCTTATATTAGTTACCTCATTTTTGGCTAATATAGGCAAAATTTAGCTAGCATAATCCTATAGCGCATATAGCAATGAATCAATTGTATTTTATTTTTTAATTTATCCTGAGAAATTGTAGGTAAATGAATCATTTTTCACCAGTGCTTTTATGGAATTTAGTGTATTTATATCTTGACTCTATCTTTTTAAATTTAGCTATGAATCATGCCTGGTAATTTGGTGTGGGTAAGTCTCAGAGATAAGTTAATCTCAGAAGGATATCTGTTCTGTAGATGACACTAAGTATAGAAGAACCAATCATTAAACGGCATGTGATATTCCTGTCTTTCAGATTCATGTTGGACTACAAAACTCTTTTTATTGTGCTGTGTTAGTTCTATGTACATTCTGTGTCTAAATCCACTCCAGGGACTAAGGAAAAAATTAGATATCATGATTTTTGAAAGATTAAAATTATTTTTGATATAATCACTGAATTAGAGATAGGCTATTCAGAAAGTTAGTTAAGTCACTGCATTTTGTTGATGACTGTTGTTCTGGTTAGTTTTGTTTTTTGTTTTTTGCCAACTTAACTTAAGCTATAGTTAAGAGAGAAACTCAATTGAGAAAACACTTCTCTCAGACTGGCGAATGGGTCAACCTGTGGTGCCATTCTGGGCTGGCAGTCCTAGATGCTGTAAGAAAGCAAGCTGAGCAAGCCATGAGGAGCAGGGCTGTGAACAGCTCCCTCCATAGTCTCTACTTCAGTTCCCTACTCCAGGTTTCTGCCTTGAGTTCCTGCCCTGAATTCTATCAATAATAGACTGTGATGTCTGAGGCAAAATAAACCCTGTCCTCCACAAGTTCCTCTTGGCAATGGTGTTCATGACAGAATAGAAACCCTAAAGAAGACATGTCTGTTACCCCTATTGTTACCAGCTATCCCCCATGAATAATCCCTACTGTCCTCTCCTTTGTGCCTATGAAATATAATTGCAGAAATGGAGACAGTTGTCTCGAAGTACAAGAGCAAATTATTAGTGTATTCTTAAATTCATAGAAAATGTACTCTACTTACTTTTACCCCTAACATGTTTAAAATATGTATCAATAAGAGAAACATTGTTGCAAACACTTATGGTATTAGAACTTGGAGCTGAGGCAGGAGGATCATGAGTTTGAGGCTGGCTTGGAAGACATGGTCATACTCTCGCATAAAAATAAAGAACCCAAAATCCAACATACCAAAATTTTCAATGTGAATACAAATCCAAAATTAATACCTGTATAATTATAGGAAACACTATTTACACATAATAACATCAACTGCAGTTTGAAAATTAGTAGCTCCGTTATAAACACCCAGACAACAGTTTGCCATGGTCCCCAAAGCTTTTCATGATGTTAGGAATACTTTGGTACCATGTTGGTTCAGGTACATACTGAACGGGAGAAACCACAGTGCCTTGGGGGCCTATATTACATGTCAGCCGTGTGACTAACAGCCTTCATAACTAGACAAAATGAGAATGACCATAAAATGAAAAGAACGTTTTCATGAATACCAGAAGTGCTTTTTGGAGAAAATAGACATCGTAGAGCAAAATCCTCATGCCCTCTTGGCTCCTGATCCTTCCGTTTGCTCACTTAGGAAACTAATTCCAGTGGTATCAAGGTGAGAACCTTCTGCAGGCCAATGATTCTAAGAATAGCACCAACTCATTAATAGACACCTTGATTTTAATATTCTCCTTGCCCTAGTCCTGTGCTGTCTAAAGGGTTTCCAGCAACACTGTGCACAACGAAGGCACGGAACAAAGCAGAACTCTTTCCAAACATTTCCCACTCACAAGCCTGTTTCATTCTGTGGTTGTTTGCATGAGAAATGTTCCCAGAGGCTCAGGCATTTGAACACTTGGTTCCCAGTGAGTGGCAAGATCAGGGGAAGCTAAGGATGTGAAACCTTGCTGGAGGAAGTGCATCACAGGGGTAAGCTTTGGGAATGTACCACCCTGCCTTACTTCCGAACCCCCTCGTTCTATTTCATGGCTGCCTTAGGAGATGACATTTCTCCATGTTCCTTCCAATAGGACTATAAGTTTACAACCAAATGCTAAGTTTTCTCCAGAAAAACATTCTTTGGAAAGTAGCTCCAATGCTTTCCTTCCACAATGGAATCAATACATTTCCCTCTCTCTTCTTTTCTTTTCCTTTCTTTCTTTTTTTTTTTAATCTGCTGGCTTTGCTCATTGCCTTTCTATTCACCGTGAAAAGCCATTGCATTACTTCTTTATTACCAAATTCCCACGTCTGCTTTTGTTGTGTTTGCCTAGAACCTGCAGAGAAGTCTTCCATATAAAAGTATAGTTTGCATTTCATAATTACTAACTACACAGAACTTTTCCACATTTGTATATGGCCTTCTACTTTTATGATTCTGCAGTGAACGTTGTCTTTTCAAATGGTTATTTCAAATGCCCCTTTGTAGTTGATGCTCTGCCATGTTCCTGCTAAGGTCTAGTGAAGATTTACTTTTGTTTATGATCTTTGGTATTTTTAGTGCATCTTAAAATCTAAAAACCATTTCTTACTTTATTGCTAGGCTGTTCCTATTTTATCTTCAAATATTTCAACACATGCCAAACCTTTTATTTTTCCAAAACTTTATTAAATCATTTTGTACTCCTAACCCATGTGTATACTTTGTATATGCTTTTTCATATATTTTTTTTGGTAGGATTTTAAGTGCCTTCCTTAGAGGTACTCTTTAATTACTAAATACTTTTTTAACTGAGATCAGTCTGTTACACAAAATATTTTGTTTTGTTTTATATATTTAAAGGTATTTAAAATATTCTATTTGAGAGCTTGTTTGGAGGTTTAGCAAGATAGCACATCACCTTTCTACTTTTATACCATGGACCAAAGACTGGTTTCCCCAATTTGGTGAAGATTAGTCTCCTTATAGCAGCTGCTGCTTCAGAAACCACATGGAACAATGAGAGAGAAAGGGAACACCTGCCTAACCAGGAAGATCAAGAGAATCAACCCTGGCTATCAATAGAGTGGCAGGTGTTGCAGTCTGCAAATAGAAAAAAAAAATAGCAATAAAGTATCTCCTAGTGACATTTTGTTGGCTCTGTAAATCAGGGTATTTCCTATTTTATGCTAGGAGAGCCTCTTTCCAGTAGATGTTAATTAACGCAGAAACCCACAATAGAACAATGTGCAGCAGATAGTGTGAGCCTTTAGCAGTCTCACTCCTAAACAGGATGTCTTTATCAAACTCAAGGCTCATGGATCTATGCAGAAGAGGAGGTGGAAGGATTGTAAAACCTGAGGTGGTGGGTGGCTCCAAGGGACTAGTGTCTTCCTGGCACAACATGGTTAGTATGCATATGAAATCACAGAAACTGTGGCAGTACAAACGATACCTGCACAGTTCAAACCAGACAAAAATCCCAGCACAGAGGACAGGAAGTGAACCTAACATTCCGCCCTTATTTGTTGAGAGGGGACCAATCTGTTTTCTCCAATGGAATCTTGTGCTTTTTAAAAATCTGTTTTGTTTGTTTGTTTTAAGAGACTGGGGGGTGGGGGTCACAAATTTGGGTAGGTAGAGAGGCAGGAAGGAACTTAGAGAGAGGAAAGTATATGATAAAATTACATTGCAAAGAAAAGCTTTAAATAAAAGTATAGAATAAGATATTAAAAGAAAATTATTTATTATTAGTGTATGTGTGTGGAGGGGTGTCGGGGATGACTTTTGGAAATCTGTTCTCCTATCTACCACTGTGAGTTCTGTGGACCAAGTCAGGTTATTAGTCTTTCAAAGCAAATGATTTTACCTGCTGAGCTATCTTGCTTGCCCAAGTCCACAATTTCTGCCATGCTCCAACTGGTCCTACTCTGTTTTGTTTTATTTATTCCACATATTCACTCGACTTTGGGGGACAATTCATCCTTCCTTTGTGTCTTAGAGTCTTGAGCCAAGCTTTAAAACTGAAGGTTGCTCCATAATTTAATCTGGAGTGAAGTGAAAACTGTGTCTTATCCTCTCTTCGTTTATTTTATTTGTATATGTAAATTATACTTTACTTCAAAAATTGTATAAAAATCAGATGTATAGTTTAAAAAATACTTTTTTAAGTAGACGTTCATAAAATTGCCACTAAAGAAACAAAAATAGAACTCTAATCTCCCTTAAATCAGCATGGAAAAAATTTTTATTTAAAACGTGTAATTATAGAAAAGCTTTCATATGAGTTTAGAAATTTTTTTTTGTGCCTGATATAGAAAAACTTTTGAAAGTTTTGCATGTGCACTTTAGAAAAGGAATGGAATTAGAGTCCTAGGCATGTTTCTTAAATCTTATTAATCTTATTATTGAGCCCCTGGCTCCTGCTGTGTTTCCTATGAGCACCTGCCCATGCTCTCCTGCCTCTGAGAAGTTCCTGCTGGCTTTAATCTAAATTCTGCAGTGTTTCAGCAAGTGTGGAAAAACTTAAAATTTTGAACAAAATTACTTGGTCAATGTATTATTGAAGACTGTTATAAAGTAGTTTGTCAAGTACTTGCTGAATATCCACCAGAGCCAGTTTCAGAAGGATGTGATGTAGAATAATCTCTGCTCCATGCCTCATAGAACTTGGACAATGTATTGTTCATCGAACTTTCATTGAACAATGACCTCAGATCTTAATCAGTCTATTTTCTCAATGTCAAATGAGCATGACCCCTGAATACATGCAGAACTTGGAGCAGGCAAGGCAATGAGGATGTGTTCACCTCAGCACAAATTTACCTCTTCTCCATCTTTGGATTGTTACACTTTCACATCTTCAATCCTACTGGTGATTCACATAAGTGCTAAAAAGTAACTTCAGGGCTTTCTCTTTATTTTATATGTGGGCATTTGTGTGAACACATACTTTCTGGAGCATGTATGTGGAGGTCAGGGGCAAGGTGCCAGAGGTTTGAAAACTGATATTCATGGAATTGCATTGCTCAGGAAACTGGATATGCTGTCAAGGACTCTGGGAGGCTTAGTACATGGATTTGGTATTTCTTTTTCCTTTGGTTGTTTAGGAACCCTTGTACTGCTATCCAGGGATTTTGCGTCTTGTGTTCTTATGGATGTCCTCTTCCTCATACTTTTTGTAATTCTAAATCAGAATGTAGCACATGGAAATTATATAATATAATCATCCTCAGGTATTTAATTTTCCCGCTCTGAAGGTCTGTTTTAGGAGTTTTCCAAGTCTTTTTTCTCTTGGTTGAGTGAGCTGATAGATGAACTGGCAATTCTTTTCTGTGGCAGTGTTCAATTGCAGAGAGCTTTTGCTTAGGCTATGGTGCTGCTTCCAAGGTTACAATCCTTTTTGTACAGATAATGCATTTTCTCCTTTTCGTTCATTATTATTATTATTATTATTATTATTGCAGGAATGCATAGGCCTTCCTCCTAGTTAACCTCTTATTTTGGAACAAGCAAATGATGAGACATAGTGACATGTGGCCTGTAAGCTACTGAATAGCTGTAAGATTATATTTGCCTGGAAGCCATTACCTGAAAATTTCCATGATCTTCTACACATGCCTGTCCATTCACTTTATCTCCAGATGGAAAAAGCATTAGTGATATTTTAAAATATTTTCTTAATTCCCTTTGCTCTACCACTATATACTTCTCTGAAAGAAGATTTGAAAGATTGATATTAAATCTGGAATCTTTTATATTTGTTTTCTCTGATAACTATCTTATAGGTAATATACTAAACATTGTCTATTTGCTTTTCTTTTAAAGATTTCTTTATTATTTTATATGAATAAATGTTTGCTTCTACTTATGTGCACCACATGTATACAGTATCCACAGAGGCCAGAAGAGGGCAAAAGATCTTCTGGAACTAGAGTTATAGAGGGATATAAGCCAGCATGTGCATACTGGGGACGAAGCCTTGGTCCTCTACAAAAACAACATGGACTCTTAACCTCTGAGTCATCTCTTTACCCCATCTTTCATTTGTTAATGACTAGCTTGTAATTGTGATTGCAACTTTACTCTTCCATCAATAAATTGGGATACGGTTACCAGTTTAGCCTTGGCTATATGAAAACATTGTTCTGTTGAGTAAACTTTAAAACAGTGCTTTGTCTGAGTTTCATGGAGCCACTGAGGTCTCTCTTAGCCTGCTCCTTTGGCAAAGCAAAGGATAAGGAGCCTATAGTCCACGACCCCAGAGAAGCTAAGTAACGAGGAGAACCTTAAGAGAAACATATATAGATCGCTCTGGAAAGGGGAAATAGACAAGATCACTGGAGAAAATTAGAAGCATGGGGTTGGGGGAAGAAGGAGGGCAGAAGGGGAGAATGAGGGGAGAAAGGGAGGGGGAGCAGAACTTGAGTGAATGGGATAGTCAAGATGGGGGAAGAACAGAGATGGAGAGCAAGGAAAGAGGTTTCTTGATTGAGGGAGCCATCATGGGGCTAGCAGAAACCTGGCACTAGGAGATTTTCACAAGAATCTACAAGGATGACTCTAAGCAATAGTGGAGAGGGTGCCCAAACTGGGCTCGCTCTGTAGTCAGATTATTGATTCAGAAAAGTCTTTATCTATCTGTTGTTTCATTGGTTGATTAATAAAGAAAACTGCTTGGCCTGATAGGTCAGAACATAGGTAGGCTCCTTCTACAGATTACGACTATCTTAAATGTTAACATAGAGCCTTCATCCAACAACTGATGGAAACAAAGGCAGAGACCCACAGCAGAGTGCTGGTCTGAACTCCAAAGTCCAGTTGAAGAGTGGGAGGAATGAGAGTATGAGAAAAGAGGTCAAGACCATGATGGGGATACCCACTGAATCAGCTTGCCTGAACTAATAGGAGTTCATCAACTCTGGCCAGACAGGGAATGAACCAGCATAGGACCAAACTAGGCCCTCAGAAAGTAGGTGACAGTTGTATGGCTGGGGCAGACTGCAGGGCCACTGTCCTTGGACCAGGATTTATCCCTACTGCTTGAACTGACCCATTCTCTTTGGAGAAATACCATGTTCTCAGCCTAGGCATCATAGGTAGGACCTTGGTCCTTCCTCAGAGCAATGTACCTTACCCTCAATGAGGAGTGGATGGGAGATGGAATGGAGGGGGAGGTGGAGGCAACAGGAGGAGGGGAGGGAGTGGAAACTGGGATTGCTATGTAAAATTTAAAAAGACAGTTTTTTTGTTTTTTGAAAATAAAATAAAAAATATTGCTGTGTATTATTGAGCTTAAAATCGATAATTCTTACTCATCGATGTTTTAGGAGACATGTGGTAGGCAAATATCTAAAAATTCTGTCAGTATCATTCCTTATATGGTTGTTTTTCCTGATTTGATGGGGTAAGAATCTCATGATTTAGTTATAAGACAAAATCATGGAGATATGGTTGAGATTACTATCAGTTGATTCCAACTGTTTAAGATATGGAGGGTACCCAAGTATTTCAATATCAATTAGATGAGCTTTTTAATTTAATTCTATTGTACTCTTTTCAACTCTCATTGTGTACATTCATTGCACATGGCATTATTTTATGTAAGGAGATTTTCATGTAAGTATCCATTGTTTGTTGAGCATGTCCCCTCTGCATTTTCCCTTATCCTTCATTTCTTGATGCTACAGAAATCAATATGGATTTTCTTAAAAAAATCTAAAAATAAGTAAGCCCTTTAATGTAGTGGTATTTTCTTTGTAATCTAACAAATAAAGCTTGTATGAAGATCAGAGTGTACAGCTAAGCTGCTGGTTAGCTATAGAGGCCAGGCAGTGGTGGCACTTTCTGTAATCCTAGCACTCAGGAGACAGAAGAAGAATGATCTCTATGAGTTCAAAACCACCCTGGGCTACATGATATTTAATCAGTCTAAAAGAGAAACAGAGCTCAAGTGATTTCAGGATTTGCAATCAGATGCCTTTACTCTCAGCACTCAGGGAGGTGAAGACAGGTGTGATATGGCTGGGAAGAGAGAGAAATATAAGGTGGGAGGAGACAGAATCTCACATGCAGTCTGAGGATTCATAGAGATGAATGCAGTCTTAGGATTCAGTCTGAGAGTCAATCTCAGATTTAGTAGAGAGGATTTGTAGAGATAGGATTGCCCCTTTGGTCTGAGCATTGGTAGAGGTAAGAACTCGACTGGCTGAGCACTCTGCTTCCCTGATATTCAGCATTAACCCCAATATATGACGCTGGGCTTTTATTATTAAGACTAATTAGAATTCATGATACATTTTAAAATCAGAGTTTTTGGTGTCTCATGGCAAGAGAGGACTTCTGACAGCTTCAAGTCATGAAAAGGCTTTGAGTTACTATTGGTTGGAAGACAGAGTTCCTATATGAAAAGGTATGTCTGCGACTGAGTGGCCTGCAGGATGAAAGGGACTTTCTGACCTCAGTGCCCAAGAATTTGAGTGCTACCAAACATCCCGAGAAACACTCATATTCCAGATAAGAATATAGTCTGGTCACAACTTTTGAGTGTTGCCTTGTTAAATCTTCAAGAGATACCTAGACAAGGTCTCCTGAATTTCTAGCCAATAGAATGTAAACTGATACGAGACTCGCGTCAGTTGCGGTAACCTGTGCTGGAATAAGGAAAGATGAGTGCAGGGTATATTTGAAACATCTGCTGGCAAACTTGTAAGGCACACACAGACTTGTCAAGACCTACTCGTGAGACTGTGCCACATATTTAAGGACTAACTCTCTTTCCCATGGTAAACACTTGCTGCCACTGTCTTGTAAGCTATCATCGTCTATTGTATTTAGAAAGTCCCTCCCACCTACCTTCACCCTGACCAACTCATTTCAACTTTCATCAACACTCAGATCAGATCTTATCTGTGGCTCCCTAGGAACCTACTCCATTTATTCTTCTTCTTTCCTCTCCCTTCTGTCATTTTCTTCTCCCTCCTCTTTCTTACCTCTCCTCCTCTTTCCTCTCCTCTACTATCTCCCTTCATCTTGCCCCCTTCCTATAACTTTGATAAATATGGGAATATTTGGTAGTATTTTGTCACATATGAACAAGTTATATTTCTTTTAGAAATAATCAGGAGTACTTACAAAATAATGACAACAGGTTTTTAACAAAGCTGTAATGAAACCTAGAAAATAGCGCATGAACAAAGCTATAACATTTTGAATCTTTCAAGTTTTTTGAGTTTTTAGACGATTCCCATGAAACCCTCCCATATCTTCCCCTGAGTACGCATCAATTGATTCCATAGTTTAAAAACAAAACACAAATGGTATACTCTGTAAAGTATTTCTAATTGGAATCGAATTTGTAATTAAGAGAAGAATGAGAAAACACTGACCGGCCATATCCTTTATTCCCTGTCTCCCAGTAGAATGCGATTATTTCACAGGCAGTTCAAATTTATGAAGATCACAAACATAGAAAAGGAAAAATGAGGTTTTGAGAAGAAAACATCTCTATTTGCTGCCAAAAACTTGTCACTAAAGCTAGCTGGACTGGGACTGAATGAGCATGTGATCAAAACGGATTCTATGAATGTGGCTGACAATGGGGGCTGACTGAGAAGCCAATGATAATTTCGCCAGGACTTGTCTCTACTGCATGTACTGGCTTTTGGGGATCCTAGTCTGTTTGGATGCACACCTTCCTAGGCCTGGATGGATTGGGGGGTTTGGATTTCCCACAGGGCAAGGTACCCTGCCCTCTCTTGAGACTGAAGGGGGAGGGGAGAAAGGTGAATGGGGGATTGGGAGGAGGGGAGGAAGTGGAAATTTTGAATATTATTATTTATAAGGCAATTAAAAAATTGCCTTGCCAGGTTTTGAAAATTAGTTCTTAAAGAAAAAAGGAATATGCATAGCAAATAAGCAGGTATTAGGGTGATAAGATGGTTACTCCCAGAATGTTTTGACATGCTTGCTTTAAAAGAAATACAGTGTTATTGCAGGTATCCTTAGTTCCTGAGAATCAATTCCATCTTGTCCTGAGACAAATATGAAAGTGTGGTTCATTTGAAATAACATAGCTATTTGCAGAGATGAAAGCCATTTGTTTTCTGTGATTATCATCTTGTAGGAGACTTAGAGTATTACAGATGATCTGAGGTAGCTTTGAAAGTGTTTTACAGAAATGAATAATATTATGATTTCTCTTCAATATGTTCCATACTATCCCACTACCAATTTGTAACAAAAACTCACAAAACAGACTGTTCACAAAATAATCTTTAGACATTGATTCATATATGTAAAACATATTTATGCAGAACAAAAATACAATTGTAGATAGTATCAGAAGTAAGCCAAATTGAAAAAAATAACTGGAAACGTTTTTATATTAAAGCCATTGGTTTCTGAAATTGAAGACAAAAATTGACTAAGGTGTCATCCTTTATATGCAGGGCTGTTGGAATTGTGCACAGCAGACCTCCTTGAAATCCACAGCAATCTACTGTCGTATGTACAAACATGCTTTTTAGTATCCTGTACAATATTTTTTTAATCACAAAGCAGTCTCTCTTAAACCAGAAGACACTTAAAAGAAAAAAAAAACTTAGAGTATCTTTAACTAAATAAAAATGCAGATGAAGCAATTTGAGATGTAAAAATTAGGCTAGCAAGATGGTTCCGTGAGTTAAAATAAATAAATAAATAAAAGCAATTATCCTGAAAGCCTGAGGACCTGGGTTCTGTGCCTGGAATCAGTGGTGGAAGGGGATGTCTGACTCTAGAATGTTGTCCTCTGGCCTTACATGTACACTGTGTATGTGCGTGTTCCCCCTCCCCATGTGCACGTGTGCGAGTGCGTACAACCACACATATATCATAGACACAATGATAATATATAAAAAAATTAATTAATATTTAAAAGAATGTATAAATTAAGTTACATATTAATGTAACTTCCAGCTTCTTTTTAAACACTTATTCCTTCTGTGACAGCGCCTGGGGCATTGTCCCTCAGGAATTTTTAGATGAGTTATGATTGAATGTGTATGCTTATTTTCACCTTAGAATAAAAATTCTGAGAATAAAAGTAAATTTAGTTTTTTGGGGGGAACAAATCTACCAAATGACTTTCAACTCAAGCAGTTGGCAATCTGATTCTGTATATTTAATTTAACACACAATAAATTAAGAACAAGCAGTGTCACAATGACCATTATTGAATGTTCAAGCTTTAAATGAACCAAAAGACAGAATTATGGCATCAAAAATAAATATTCTCATTAATTCTAGACTTACTACTGAAATTATGGAAATTTAATCTTTGGCATCTTTCTGATGATATTTATATCTTATTCTTGATGGCTTCTTTAATAAACCGTGCTGATCAATTTTGAGTTATTTCATCCACTCAATCTTCAGGCATTAATTCTTCTTGTTTTCATCTGTGGGTATTTTGTAGTACTTATTTTGAAAGGAAAAAAATTTTACCTATAAAGTCTTTCTCATGTGAGAGAAGACACACATCATTGTTTTTAAGTTGACCAGATGTTGGATCTGAATGTTGCATTCTTCGCTGTCCTGTGGCTTTGATGAAACACCACAGCCAAGGACAAGCTGCAGATGCATCAGCAACAGGAAACTGACTTGCATCTTGATGCTCAAGCATGAAGGTTTCATTCTAAGATTTGAGAGCATTTCTTTTTCCCTAAGATTAACAAATATTGGCATGTGGTATTTTTATAATCAAGAAGACATGCTGTCTTGAAACATACTTACTCGGAACGATAGAACTTAATGGGTTTCAAATATGTAATTTTGAGATTGTAGTCAGGGAACACATGAAGAATGGTATGTAGTTTATTAATTAAAAGCAGTCTGTTTGGTTTGTGAATTATTCTTGAATCAACTTTAAAGATACAATTTGTACATTTACACAGGTCCTTCCTTCCTTCCTTCCTTCCTTCCTTCCTTCCTTCCTTCCTTCCTTCCTTCCTTCCTTCCTTCCTTCCTTTTGTCTTCTCTCTCTCTCTCTCTCTCTCTCTCTCTCTCTCTCTCTCTCTCTCTCTCTCTCTCTCACACACACACACACACACACACACACATCTTTACAGTGATTGTTACTGATATTATATGGGACAAACTGAATGCATTTCACAAAATTATTGCCTTATAATTGCAGTAAGTTCATTGTAGACAGACTTTTCTCTCCCCCACCAAATAACCATGCAGAGACTTAATATTAATTATAAATGCTCAGCCTATAGTTTAAGCTTGTTTTTAGCTAACTCTTATAACTTAAATTAACCCATTTCTATTAACTATGTGCTATCCTGAGCCTTGTTTACCTCATCTATCTGCTTCTCATACTACTCACACTGTGTCTCATGGCATCTCCTCTGACTTTGCCCTTCTCCTTCCAAGTATTCTCTTTTTCCCAAAAATCCTGCCTAACCATTGACCAATCACATTTTTATAAACAATGAGAGTAACTGACCTCTCATTATACAGAAAAAATACTCCACCGCATTTCCCCCTTATTGTCTAAATAAAAGCTCATGGTAAAATCAAACCTAACAGCTTCTTGATTGAAAAAAGTCCTCTATCCTCATTGGATTGAAAGTTACACTTAAATACATTGTAAGCTATTTACCATAGGTACCTAAGCTATCTTTTCCCCAACATATTGTCTCAAAAAATCTTGAAGCACTCTTTTGCAGTTCCAGGACATTTTTCCAGGCCATTCCCAAGATCAGACTTCAGGATCTTAATCCACCGTGCTGGGCCTGCATGAACCAGACCATGCCAGGTCTTACCTCTTTCTTTTTGTCAGGCATTTCTCACTTCAGTGTTTCTCATGAGAATCAGCATCCATTGGTGCATTTTTATGCTCACACATACGTTTGTAAAAACCCTTAATATCTTCCCAGGTACAATTAATGTATGTGGAGAAGAAAAGGAAAGAAAAAGAGTATGTGTGTGTGTGTGTGTGTGTGTGTGTGTGTGTGTGTATATATGTATATATATATATACATATATATATATATAATAAAATAGAGTGCCCTTGTATATGGAAGCTGCTAGGTGTATCCTGGTGTGTGACTAGATTAAGGCAGGATCTGATAGAAGAGCACTTGTCTCAGAGCTCCAGGTGAGTGGATTAGAAACAGCAGCAGGAACTGAAAGGATGCCCAAGGAAGAGCTGAACTCCCTGCCAGCTGACACCTTTGGACAACTGCAGTGTGTGGGAGAGATGTACAGTCATGAATGTGTGCATGAGGCAAATTCTGTTAAAAAAAGCCCCATTATTCTGTGCTAAATCCAGTTAGTTTACTAAAATTACTACTTTGATTTGTTCTTCTGCTGTATCCTGCTTGGTTACTTCCTTCTCCGGAAACTAGCCTTCTGTGAGGAGCAGGAAGACTGAGCTCCTGGAAGAAGGGAAGAAATGGAAAAGAATCAACCTGACCTCCTAAGCATGGAGGAGAGAGGGTTCCCAGATTCCACCTAGGGTGATAAAGTTGGTTACTACGGCCCGCCCGCTCCCTCTAGAAAGGCTTCAGCTAAAACGGGGGCTCAGCTTTAATAAGAGCTTTAATAATAATAGTATTTATAAAGCGGCTCTCTCCAAAGAACTTCCCACTCATAGACTTCTTGTGCTTGAGTGGGCCCAGCTCCTCTACCCCAGCTAGGCAAGAAGCTCGACTGGGGACCATTATTTGCTTCCTGCTATAAAACGCGGAGGAACCTGAAGCTCAGAGCACCCACAGGCTTTAATACCTTCCTCCTCCTCCTCGTGAGCTTCATTTTTGCTTTGTTTTTCCTCTCAGGAATCAAAGTGAACAACAACAACAACAAAAAAAAATCCACAAACTAAAACTTCGTATTCAAACCATAACGTTTAAATACATTTGCCAAGTGTCTCAGACTTTTCTCCCATGTCCAATATAAGTTCATCTTTATTGATTATAATTTCCACTGCCTCTTGTCTATGGCCTGATATATGTAAACTGTCTGTGTCCTATGTGCTGCAAGCTGAAACCACTCTGATTTTTTAGTTTGGTTTTAAATGCTCTAACTCTCACATATACCGTGACTTACGAATGGTTTTGGAGCACCAGAGATGGCTAGAACCAAAGGAACACATCCCTTTAGAAAACTTCGAGGCAGCACCAGTAATGCAGGTACAGGTACACGTCCTCAATTCATTTTTAATAATCATAAACTCTTAAAAATTAACCACCCATCGTTTCTTATATATACATTTGTTAGTGATTTGCTGTTATAGTTTTGTACATTTTCTTGGACTGAATGTTTTCCTCTCTCTCTCTCCTGCCCACATAGGCAGTGTGTAATTCAGGATTGCCAAAGATAGGAAATCAGTTCAATGACTCATTTCCCAGATTTTACAAAGAATGTGGTAAAGCGTGGGAATACCCAGAGAAGAATGTTGACTAAGAGACGATGAGTAAAAGATGATTAACTTAAAAAATTAGCATGTGTACATCCGAATGGGGGAGGCGTGGTCAAGGGTGATTGGCAAGTATAAGATAATTTCTGATGGTTTAAATTGTTTATAGGTTTCATTTTCATCCCCACGATGAGAAGAAAAATTGGAAACTGATGAATTAGTTAAAGTCCAGGTGTTTCTCAATTGCAAACAGCTCATGCCTCTCACCTATTTTCAGATTTTATATATATATATACATATATATATATACCATCTAAATATACATTAGATATATGTACCATCTAAATATAATTTATATGTATAGCAGATGTGAGTACTATTCACCTAAATAAAAAAAATAATATTTCCTTGGAGGATAAGAAAAGACTGGAAGTTGCAGAAGGCAGGCGTAGGACAATGTTTCCGGAAGCCCAGCAGGCTGGGAACTCGCAGTGTAGCTGAGGCTGGTGTTGAATTCTTGAACGAGCTGTCTCTGCTACCTGAGAGCTGGGGCAAGAGCAGGTTCACTATGCTCGCTCAGGTCTGAAAAGGTTAGAACTTTTTTTTTTCAAAAAGTTAATCAAATGACTTGAATTTGTGACGATTTAAATACCTTGTGCAGAAAATTACTCTTGGGACAGAAATGCCATCTTTACCCCACGCTAAGCTTCTTTAGCTTCTCAGTGTCTGTCATCCACTCAGCCATAGGAATGTCCATAGGAAAACATACAGCTACATAAGGCAGGGTCTCAGGCTTTATGATACTCTATTTGTTTATGAACCTTTCCCTGGGAACTTTTCAGATATTACACTTATGGCTAAATTTATCCTTGTCTTTAGATGGACCATGCCTAATGTTCATCAAATGACCATTCAAATGTGGCCATTTATTTTTTATTTTAAGCCATTTTTTTGTGAATTAGGATACATAGAAATGATACGTAAATAAAATTGTTCCAGGATGCTATAAACACTCCCATTTTAATGTGATGTTTCTTAATTACAATCCAAAGAAATGAAAAAAAAACAAAATCAGACACATTTTCAATTTAATTATTGTATTAATAAATATAATTAATCTATTTTTAAGTTTTACCCCATTTTACAACATAATAGGATAATAAATTTTCAGAGTGTTAAGAAGAATTAAAGAAGTTGATTTTCCTCTTGGAAATAATATGAAATATTCCATGTGGTTTTGCAAACAAAATTTCAGTAATTTTTAAGTTTTCTTCTCATTAATTCTGATGTGTCAGTAATAAAAATGTTTTCATATTGATTAGGTATTTGATGATAAGAATGATAGTTCCTTTAATTATCCTTGTACAAAGTTAAGGGTCTCTTTTAGAATTAAGGGGTTTTTTTCACTAATGCTTTTATACCTGTTATTTTCCATGATGAGTGCATAAAATTTTTAAAATTGCATTAAACATACTGTAAAGGGGGAGTTTTCAGTTAGGATCATGTATCATATACTTCTTATGGCTGAAAGCTGATGTCATGCACTGCTATGTGTGAGGCTTCAAACGAAGCTTTAATTTATCCATAGAGATAATCTCAGGAAACACAGTAAAAAAACTATAAGTTTTTGTTACTTTCAATAAACATTTGTAGGATAATATTTAAAATAGAAAATGTTTACTTAGTCTCATGTTTTAATTTTTCTCTAGTAATAATTGTTCATTTATAATATAGAATATAAAGAAAAAATAAATTTTACTGATTGATGATCAATTCCTTAATTGTTAAATTTACAACATCTTCTTAATTTTTCCATATAAGAATGATTTTGCCAACTTCAGTAATTACATAAAGAAAATATAAGGAAGGAAGAAAGGAAAGAAGGAGAGAGACAGAGTCAGAGAGAGGCCCTGAAGAGTTCACCAGAAATCTTTTAAAACTGATCAACACTTTTGACAAAGTTGCAGTCTACAAGATTGACAGAAACCACTAGCCATTCCATACACCAGTGGCAAACATGCCAAGCAAGAAGTCAAGGTAATTATTCCACATCTAACAAGCTCAAAAACAACAACAGAACATCCGCATAGTATGCCTTGAAAGTTGTAGGATGTTGTAAGAGCACAGCATAACGTAGGTGATGTGAAAGTAGAGAAACTGAATACTGTTTTTTTTCTTTTAATTTCAAATAATTTAATTAAGAAAAAAATCCATCACAGGTATACCCAGCCACATGGGTTTTAAATAATTTCAGATACCGTCAAGTTGATAACCGAGGACAACCATCACAGTTGACTTTCCAAACTATGTACAGCTGTGAGGAAGGCTGATGGTGTATGTGGAATCCAGCTACAGTGGTTTGAATAAAAAATAGCCCCATAGGTGCCTATATTTGAGTGCTTGGTCCTCGGTTGATAGAGCTGTTTGGGAAGGACTAGGAGGTATGACCTTGTTGGAGTAGGGGTATCACTGGGAGTTGAAGTTTCAAAAGCTGCTATCTGTCCTAGCATTATGGTCACAGACTCTAAGCCTTTGAAAATGTAAGCCCACCCCCCATATAAACTCTATTAAGTTGGCTTGATCACAGTGCCTTAGCACAATAGAAAAGTCATTAAGATAACTGGGACCTAGTGGCTCTCCCTCGCTTCCTGCTCTAGAACTAGAGTCAGGGTTATCTCTGCTGGTGATGGCAATTCCATGGTCATGTTATCCCCAGAGGCAAGAGCTGTACTGCAGCGCTCCACTCCTGCCCTGTGGCTCGTACATGCTCTACAAACCAATGCCAGTAAAGCAATTTGAAGTGTTAAGCAAACCATATGCATCTTATAACCAAATTAAAAATGTGCTTTTAAAGAAAGATTTTAGAGAGTGATACCCTGCATGTGTAGATAAAGGTACTTCTAGAAATTGTAAAACATGAAATAAAAACCTGGTGCCAGGCTAGGCTACCAACCCCAGGGGTTCCCCCAGATATAAACTCTGAACATCCCGCTTGGTTGCCCACCAGAACCAGGTGGTAAAACTCTATTGCTGGAGACACTGCTCACTTGGGTTGCATGGTAGGGAGAATTGAAGCTAGAAATTCTGTGGAAACTTCCTTCCCGCTGTTCAGTCTTCACAGTTCTGGCAACGTAGAACACTGAGGGAAAAAAAAATCAATGTTCTTGCTCAGCTGTGAATCCTCCTAAATACAAGAGCAACCTTGCAGATAAGATGTTCCCACATGTGCAATAGTGACACAATTCCAACTACTCCATGATGGATTCTGAAGACAACTCCACAGGAGGCAATCCATGGGTGGTGGTAGGAACCTGGACAAAAATCCATGTCAAAAGAGATTATAGGCTCTATAGGGGACTGGATACCCATTTTTGTTTAAATCTAAATTGAAAGTATCAAACTGCTTTCTAATTCTAAATATTTATGCTTATATCCAAAAATAAATACTCCTTTAATCATTTTTAATAAGAGAGCCATGTTGAATATAGAGATTCCTGGCTACACTAGGTATTGAGAATATAGTAACGGATAGCTGCTCAACCCCCACCCAACCACAGACATTCACACCATGCCTTTTATGACTTAGGGTACATTTTCAGAGAGGTGTTGGAAAGAATGCAAGATCTACACACACACAAAAAAAGAAAGGTGAAGACACAGATATCACAAACAAAAGTTCACAGTAGATGAGATGCTTATACTGGACCTATATAAGAATTTTTCCGTCAGCATGCAGGCAAGGATGTAGGAAGGACTGAGGAGGCTCCACACTTCACTGGTGAACTATTTGCTAATGATAGACTTTGGGAGAACTGCAGCCATTGATTTCAGTTTCATAACTCGAGGTGATGCCATCAGGTTCCAATGCTATAGTTTCAATACAATGCTCAAATGGATGACCCTGGTTAAACTTAATGGGTCACAAACAAACTCAAAGTCATAAACCTGAGAAGGGTACTCGTATGAATGGAGATATATTATATAGGAAAGGGATGGACATAAGAGAATATGTAGGGGAAAAGAGTAATCAGAATATATGTGTGTGATATATGTGCATATATATATGATATTCTGAATTTATCATAACATCAAATAGATCAACAAAAACTCAACTTCCTAAAATCAAGAGAGAAAATAGTGGAAGAGCAATTAAGTAAGCAGTGCAATATGCTGTATGCTTATTGCAATATGCTTGGAATATGAATTTTAAGAATTATAAGTGATTTTGTTTTTCTGTCAAATAAAGGGTGTAAGATTGGCACTATAAAGAGCACTTATGAAGCATATTTTAAATTAACACTTATACCATTATATTATTTTTCTCATCACCATGACAAAATGCTTGGCACAAACAGCTTACAGGGGAGAAACCTCTTCGTTTTCACGTGCACCATGACAGAGGAGGCTTGGAGAGTGGATGCCTCAGCCGTGTTGGTAAGAACTTCCAGTGCAGATTTTACCATCTCGTGGGAGGAGGAAGCATAGAGTTCTGTCAGACGATGGCCAGCTATAGCCGGCTAGGCCAAGTCAAAAGCGATCCACTTTCTTTAGCCAGTCCACCACCTCACAGAGGTTCTACAATCTCCCAAAACAGTGTGACCATGTGAGACTGTTGTGCACACTTCACACTCAAGCCATAGCAACTAACTGTAATCTCGAACAAATTCATCAATCTTCAACCGAGAAAACTGAAACCAAGTGGGGCAGTGGGGGCAAGTAACCCAAGAACAAAGTCTAGAATTAGGATCTTTGGGGTAGAAATCAACAACACTGCTCTGATCTCACGCAAAGTAGTCACTTATCTCCTCTCTGTATATGGTTTAACATACACCTCAAACAGATGAGTGGATTGAGGTGTTAAGAATGGATAAGATTTTTAGAAAATGCTGAAAACATCCAAGATCATAGTTTTCTATCTCCTTTAACCTTATGCTTTCCCTTTAGAAGTGTTTCAGATATGCATCTTTCCTACTGCTCAATCACTAATATGGCATGTAGTGATAGCCTGCATAGGCAGATTACGATGTATGTTAGAGTGAATTAAGAATGAGTTTTTCATCTTATTAATACACAGAGTGTCCTTGAAAAGTTATTTATATAGTAGATAATATAAAATTATAAAACAACATGCTAACACTTGCTAAACCCTATGAGCTGGGTAAATTAAGTTCAAATTCAGGGTAACTGGACTGTGTAGTCACAACAGTTGTATTGAGGCCATAGAAGTAAGAATATTCATAGGAACTGAATCTGAATTCTCATTGTTAAGTTGAGCAGATATGTGATGTCTGAATATCAGGCATTTACGCGTTGCACAAATATTGGGCAGTACCATGGAAAGCTCCTCGTTTGTGGGTCTTGGGTTTAAACCCGGCTGCCCACAGTTGGATTGACTTCGAGTCAATTCTAGAGTAATGGTGTTTCAGCCAAAATAAATAAATAAATAAATGAAAAAGAAATGGAATTAGTGAGTCTTTTGAAGAGATAACAAGTTCTGAATCCTTTGCCAATATGTTGATGATTGCTTCAGAAATTGACCATTTTTTTTGAAGAATTTATGTGTAAAATCAATTTAAGAGAGTGGAGGAAGCAACCAAGCTGCAGGAAAACCTATTTAAAGACTTAGATCTATTTATGTGAAGATTAGGTTTAAATAGGACAAGAAAACAACACACAAAGCTAAATAAATACCTTATGTGACTAAAGATAAAAGCTAAATAGAATAAAGTCAGCTTACCATTTACTCCCTATTATTTTTACCTGTCATTTTGATTGAAAACACAGAACAACTTCATGTAGCATATTTTGAAAAATGTGCATTAAATTTGTATAAATTTTGAGCCTAGATCTCCAACTCTGCATGCAGCTGCTGCTCCCTTGTTTTTCTCATAATCACCGGGTTTGTTTTAGAATGGGTTCTCCACAGTCATTTTCATGAGAAATTATTACCACTTCTCCCTTTCCATTAAAGAGATACAGACCATGCCAGAAAACACAACCAACTTGGCCAATCTGAATACCAGTCTCCATTCACATAACCTTTATCTCCCAATTCTCAATAAGGCTTTCTTGGACTTTCAAGTCATGCCAAGTTTTAGGAAGTGAGGCTCTGCTTTGATGGCTTTTGGAACAGCATACAGCCATGCAACCCTGGGCACCATCATCTCAGCCTTCCACTTCAGCACTGTTGTTAGAGGCTGCTTTGTACACATTTCCTATACTTCCACCATAGCACAGGAAACCATTTTCTTCAGTCTGAATTAACATAACTTCCATATCACTTCATGGATGAAGACTCTATCATCAGTATCAAGGCAATATCTTTACTATATCATTTCTCTTCTCAAATGTGTCATATTCGCTGTGAGTTCTAGAGATTACTGATGTTGACAATACTTTGAAGATTCTGCCTTATCTCCAAGATGCAGATTGTCTCTCTTTTGCTTTTCCTGAAAAGCATTGGATTCCTTGCCCTTGGTGACATGTTCTTTGTCTTGAACTCTCTTCTGGGTGGTGATTTTCAACACATGGTTCCTGAGCCAGCAGTATTCCCATCAGCTTAGAGCTTGTTAAAAGTGTAAAGTCTAAGACTATGCTGTGGAACTAAGGAGTCAAAACTAGGACCTGGTCAGAGATTTGTGTTTCAACCTCCTTTGCAGTTGGTTTCAGTGGCTACTCATAACTAACCATAACGCCTCTAAATATTCTACTTTCTATTCTGATTCATTTTGGTCTTTAACCAGGAATATAGCATACTCATGTCTTTCCACATATTTCTGATTTAGTTGTCATCATAAACCTATCATTATAGGTTAACGTTAAATTTTTACTTTTAGCTGTCCTTGGTTCCCCCAATATTACATACAACAAGGCGGGTTTTTTTTGCATGTTTATATTTTAGTGCCTTACTAATTGTATTCATTTAGATCAATGCTTTGGCAAAAGCTGCTGTTTCATGTACATGCATTTCTCAAAAAGTTAAAGAATTGATGGGTACATCATCTTGAATGAACAGCCACATAATAAAATGACTTGATAAAGCAAACAGGAAGTTCTTGGGAGAGCCAGTCCTGAAGAAAGAAGGACAAAGAGTGTATTGATAGTCTCAGACAAAGGTTCAAAATATGTATTTTTACAACTAGTAAGGAGATTTCAAGTCTCAGAGTATATGGGATTGTATGCCATATTTCTAATGCTCTGCAGTAGTGTCCGGTAATCCACTAAAGTTGGATCTATAATTATTTTTACTTGTAAAACAGATGAATAACTTTTTTATTAAGTGACTAGTTATGGGTAGAGAGTAAATTATAAAACTGAATAGTACAATAATTTTTTGTAGTGCCAGGAACCTGCAAATACTAGGAAAATTCTGACCTATATCTTCAGGCATTTGTTCTATTTTTAAACATCATCTTCCAAGAAAAAAAGAAGCACACCATGCCTCTCTCTAGAAGTTAAACATGATCTCATAATATTAATGTTATCAGTAAAAATTAAAAGTGAATTCCCTCCAATGTTCTAATTTTCATGATCCTGTAAAATAAGAATTTTTATTCTTCTAATTGTAATATATTTATATATATTACATACATGTATGCATACTACACATAAAAATATATCTATATATGTAGTATATGGACATAAATGTATAAGAACACATACAGACACACACATGTATTTTATTGTTATAACTTGTTTTGCTCCTAAAATAATCACCTAGATTATAAAACACATTTTCCTTCCCAAATCAAATGTGATTAGAAAATAGTAGCTCATATAATGATTTTCGTTAATCTTTCTTTAAGGCACTAGCCTATGTCTATGCTTTTGTGCAGTATACTGTTTCACTAACATGCCAGACATTTATGAATTCAAATAAACTTAACAAACTTAGCCACTACAAATGTGTTTTGCAGCTTTATTTTTTACTGTTTTAAAGTTTTGTTTAGTATTCTTTAAACTCTTTAGTTATTCTTATTTTGGGGTTTTTCTTTATTGTGCTCCTGGATCTCAAGAATATCATGAATACATTCATCCTCAAATTCTTTCTCAACACATACATTATTGCAAAATTGAAAAAAAATCTGCCTATATTTTATGCTGATTTTAAACATCAATAATTTTTTGATATGCCCAAATTAAGGAATTTTCTGGAAAAGTCACCAGAATATTGTAAATAAAAGATCATATTATCTGCAAGGGAAAATAAATTTATCCTCCTACTTTGTTTCCATTTTATTCTTTTCTGCTGTTTTATTGCCCTAAAACTTTAATCACTAGCTGTTATTAAAATATTATTAAGATAAAAAATGAATGTCATTGCCTCATTACGTTAGAGATAGGGCTGTTAATTTTTCTCCATTAGGTTAATGTTATTTATAGAATTGTATGTAGTCACTGATATGTTAAAGTGTGTTCCTTCTTATTCTAGTTTCTTCAAGTGTGTAAAAGGACATTCTGAATATATTGAGATGGTCATGTGATTTCAGCCTTTTGGACTATTTATGGGCTTTGTTCCATGTATCATTTTGCATATTATACTATCATTATAGTATTGGAATGTAGTCAACCTACTTATATATGTGGTTTTAGATTTAACTTTTGCATTTAAATTTTTAATTAAATATAATTACATATTTTTTTCCTCTCTCTCCCCTGCTCTTTATCAAATTCATGGCCTCTTTTTCATTAATTTTTATTATTATCAATATTTATAAATATATTTATTTTTATCTACAAATATGTTGTGCAATATATATTATTTTGCTTATACATATAAATACAACCTGTTGAAGCATTGGAGTTTCCTTGTATTTATATGTCTTTAGGTCTGGCTACTTGATAATGGACAACAAATAGACATGCATCCCTGAGGAAGAATAATTCTCTCTCTCTTAGTACGTACTAGTTTTTCTTGGCTCTTCAGCTAGGTGCGGGTCCCAGTGACATTCCCCTACCCTGTTTTTAATGTCAACTAGTGTTTTGTTTTTTGTTCTTTTGTTTTTTAGGTTTTGTTAAATAGTATATTGTTGAGATGTCATCTCTAGAACACAATTTCATGGAAGACTATCTGGTCCTCTGGGTCTTACAACCTTTTTTCCCTCTTCCGGGATGCTCTTTGACTCTCACATATAGGGGCTGTATTTTAGATATATCAGTGATAGAGGCATATTTTTAAATATGTTATAGAGGATTTGCAAGCATTTTTTTCTGGAGAATTTTGCTACTAATGTTCACCTGTGAAACTGCTGAATTCTTTCCTTCTTTCCTTCCTTCCTTTCTCCCTCCCTCCCTCCCCCTTCCTTTCTTCCTCCTTTTCTTCATGTCATCATCTCTTCTTCCATCACTTCTTTCTTTTGCTCCCTTTTCAGTTTGGGTATCAGGTAAGACTGATTATGTAAAGTGAGCTTAGTAACAATGCTGCTTTTACTTCACGAAACATTTGAGGAACATTGCTGTTTGTTTTTCTCTAAAAGTCCCGTAGAATTCTTGAGCCTTAAAATTTTGATTATTACTTCTAATTCTGTGTGTACATGTTTGTGTTCATGTGTCTATGTATGCATAAGTAGTGTGTGTATGTGTGTGTGTGTGTGTGTGTGCATGTGTTGTACGTGTGATCGCATACAAGAAGAAGTCCATGAAGTTCAGAGACATCAAAGTTCCCTGCAGCTGGAGCTACAGGCATCTGTGGAACATCTGACATGGATAATAGGACCCAAACTCAAGGTCCTCTGCAAGACCAGTATGTACTCTTTTTATTTTTTATTTTTGAGATTATAGTTTAACTACATTTCTCCTTTCCCTTACCTCTCTCCTAACACTCCATCACATTTCCCTCCCTGTTCTCTTTCAAATTTATTGGCTTCTTTTCATCACTGTCATTCTATGCATATATGTATTTGTATATGTATATATACATATATGTTTCTAAATAGGAACTGTTGAGTTTGTATGATGTTATTTGTCAGTATGTTTTTAGGGCTGACCGGACTGGAAAACCAATAAGTGTACTCTTCCCTAACAAAGATCACTTCCCACTTCCGGGTTTCACTTTCCTCTGGTTCTTTGTGTTGGTTTGAAGCGCTCTGGGCATTTCCCAGTCCCTTTTGGCATGCTTATTGGCATCATTTTTGTTTCAGTTCATATTTGGTCATCATGAGATGGGTGTAGCTTCTGATATTAATCACTGAGTCAACTCTTCAGCCTCTGGTTGTGGAGACTCTACCACTGTAGAATATAATTGCTTAATACAGACCCAAGTTCTAATAATATTAATTTAATTACAATTTGTTGTTTGTGACTAGATATGTAAGCATTTTTTTCTAAGTTTTCTAGTTAATTAGAATTTAGGATTTCCAAGCAGTCCCTAATGATTTTTTGAATTTAATTAGCATCTGTTTGCTGCTCACCAGACATCTCTAATCACATTAATTTGGATAATTTTTATTTTTTCTGGTTACTGCAGCTAAGGGTTTGCCAATCTTGTTTATCTTTTCAATAAGATAATTTTTATTTATTTGATTCTTTCATTGTTCTTGGTCTCCATTTTATTTGTTTCTCTTCTGATCTTCACTATTTTTTTTCTGTCTACCCTGTGTTTCTTCACAGGTAAACTCTTCAATTTTAAAAATTGATACTAATAGCTGTGAAATTCCCTCATAGTTCTTACTTCTATGTTTTATAAAGATTCTGATAAGTTGATGTTTTCATTTTCATTTAATTTTATGAGTTTTAAAATTTATTCCCTGATTTCAACAACCCATTGATGATTCAAAGGTATACTGTTCAATCTCTATTTGTTGGTATGTTTTCTGTGCCTTCCCTTTCTATTGATTTCTCATTTTATATCCTTATGATCTGATAAAATGAACTGTCAGCTTCCAGCTCCACCATACCTTTCCCCAAATTATGGGTATCCTGCCGTCTGGAATCACAAGTAAAACTAATATCAGTTTGATGCTAAATTTACATGGTATCAAAATGGCTCTTCATGGCTCATCAATATGCATGTACATCAATGTATCTCTTAGCACCTCACCAGAGAAGCTTCTTTTTGCAGTGGTGGGAGATGAGCATGGGGAATCACAATTGGTCATGGAACAGTGTACAAGAGACAGTGAAATTCTCATCCCAACTCACATAGCCATCTCACACTCTTTCCTACCAGGGCTGAGGGGTCATTACTGAAGCCTATTGTGATAGATTGTGAAAAGCCAGGCATGACTACAAGGAAATACTGTTCTCCAGACTCAGAAGGGCAAATTGCACATATGAGCTTACTGCAGTTCAACGAGCATGCCCAACACCTCTGCAAGCTCAAGCTAGGTAAAATCCCGGCATGGAGAGTGGAGATGGCTGTGAAGTCCCTCCCCCAGATAAGGAGCTGTTGACAAATGGTAACTGCTGGGAAAGAGGGAGGGAGGGAGGGAGGGAGGGAGGGAGGGAGGGAGAGAGAGAGAGAGAGAGAGAGAGAGAGAGAGAGAGAGAAACTTTCATAAAGATGTAGCTACAAGTAGGTTGATCATGCACTGAAGGCTCTGTGTACAACAGAAACTGTACTTGGGGGGGTATTACTACAGGGGGGGTCAAAAACAACACAAATTTAGGTGGATAGGGAAGAGGAGGTTTGATATAGGAGGAGTTTCACGACAGGGTGAATATGATAAAAAAACATAGCACATAATTCTGAAGGAAATAATAAGAAAATTGGGGGAAAAAAAAGAAATACAATATGAAACCCATGTTGCTATCCCAAGAAAGGAACACCTTTCGGGGAGTTTCTATTGCAACAATTTTATTTATAATTCAAATATTTTGACACCAACTTCTAAAACCACAGCTTTGTTGTTTCTTGCTGTTGGGGCTCCGCTGATACAATCTACTTGATGTTTCATGCAGCCATAAAATAAGCACATCGAGGCTGCCATTAATCACATTTAAAAGTTGAGGTGTGCCAAGAAGAACACTTTATTTCTGTCTCACTTGGTATGCTGTTTCAGCCGGGACAGTTTGTGAGTGTTTCTATTGTTACATGACCAAAGAAGGTTGAAAGCACCGATATAAACTTTGCCACGTGCCATTGAGTTACTGGCCTTGTCAAAATGGTTGATTCTTTGAAAATAAATGCAGGTTTATAAAGGGTTTGCTGGTCTTATTTTAGGAAGCTAAGTCAAAACTAAAGAGTTTACAAGCACCAGGAGTTATGAAAGTGAATTTGGAAGACGCTCATCAAGAATATTATGCCGAAACAATTTACCTATTTGTCAAGATGCTAAGCTATTCATATTAGTGTTTTAAAATTAAAAAGTGATTTATCTACAAACAATTATCTATTTGCTTAAAAGAAACACCATGATTAAGAAGGGCTACCTGGAAGTAAGATTTTGATATTAAAGGCTGAATTTAACAGACTATAGGGATTACACTTTTATCTGATTTTGAAGAAATATAAACAGGTTATTTTGGGAGTTAGCAAATAGATTATCATCTTGAACTTTGTAGAAGGGTAAAGTTGTCATCTGGAAAAATGTTTACTTAAATAAAATGCAAGTACTTATTTCTACTGTCTTACTATTAAATGACTGATGTTAGAGGCTAAAGGGTTATTCCAGAGGTAAAGGGCCCCATTCTTTCCTTGCAAACGACCCACATTTGGTTTCTAGCACTTGTTTGTGGTAAGTCACAAATGCCTGTAACTACAGATCCAGAGAATTCCACAACCTTTTCCTGAACCTGCCTTCAAGTCCACATACAAACACATTGATACACTAACATACACATAATTAACAATTTCATTAAAATTCTTACATGATCGATTCTTGAAAAATATTCCAAATATTTTTCCAGAAGACTATGAACTTGCACTGTATTTTTTTTCTGTGACTTATACTAGTTTACATTCATTATAAAATATCCTTTGGAGAGAAAATGTTTGTACTCCATTCTGTAATTCCCCTTGCCTGTCTTTTAAATTCAGTAAACTAAACAAAATGAAAATATAATACAGTAATTGAAACATGGTAGACTTAAATAGAATAAAGGTCACCCTTATTATAATGCAATTAATTTGAAAGAAAAGTAATGGGAAATGTATTTAAGTATTTAATTATTATGAGAACATTTGGAGGTTTGGTAGGCACAACTTACATGCCTGTGCTTTTCTGTATATGCAGAATGCAATAGTTGCAAGATAAAATATATTAGTTGGATTATCTTTTATGATTGTACCACAATGGAATAAACAAGTACCATTAATATTGAATAAAATTCGTTGTAGCTTTGAAAATATACATTAAGAAGTAAAATCTCTACTTTTATCACATTTCTTCTCAATGGAAATCTTTGTATGAAACTCTCAAATTAGAACATTTCAAGACTGCAACATAGAATTATCTTCATTAAAAGTTAATTATGAAAATATAAGCTGATTTACTTTAGTAATAATTATGGATAGCATTACAGTCACAAAATGAACATTATAATTTTTTTAAATATATATATTTATTTATTTTATATACAATATTCTGTCTGTGTGTATGCCTACAGGCCAGAAGAGGACACCAGACCCCATTACAGATGGTTGTGAGCCACCATGTGATTGCTGGGAATTAAACTCAGGACCTTTGGAAGAGCAGAAAATGCTCTTAACTTCTGAGCCATCTCTCCAGCCCCTGAACATTATTTTTTTTAACTCCAATTATTGCCACATTGATTTTCCTTTTTTTTTTAACTGTTTCAATTTCTTTAACATGGACTTTCAACTTAAAGTGCAATAGATATTTTAGGATATAGTTAAATACATATTGTGGTATAAAATTTATGTGATTTTACATCCAATTGAAAAAAATTAAATATTCTTAAAAAAGAAACATGAGATAAAATTAGGCAGAAAGTCTAGTTACAGATGGAAAAATAAAGAACAAAGAAAGTAGAAAAAGGAAGATAGAAATAAGTCACTGAAGACAGCATTAAATACTTACTGAAGAGGCAGCTGTGATCAAGATTTCCACTTCCCAAATCAGAGCTTCCTTTAATACATACATGCATTGTTTAAACAGCAGTTAAGTAAGTCATTCTACTCCATATAGACCACAGGAATGGGTAAAAATACGTTGTGTATCATAAACCCTGAGGTTTTTAACTGGGTCAAGAATAACATAGCATCCCCTTCACAAGTGATGAAGATTAAGTTGAAGTTTGGTTGTGCCGAGAGTGAGCTTATTAAACCCTTCACTATCTTAGAAAGGCCAAAAGCCTCAGCAGGCGACTGGTCATAACCTATATGATCCCAGAAGCATGTGTCTGAAGAACGAAGTTTTATTTGTTAAATATAAAAAATGAATTGTTACATTGTCTCTTAAATTACAAATACTAATTTTTAACTATTTCCTTATGAAAATGCTCTTACTTTATGGACCAAAATATATGTTGAAAGACACAAATCTTTGTTCACCATGGGTGAGTGACTGGTCTGCCGATGCCCTGAGAGTTTTGAGAATTCACTGAATTCTAAGAGTGGAGAGTGGGGGGGGGGGTATAGAGGAAATGAGACAGAAAGTAAAAAAGGGAAATAAGGAAGAGACTTCTGAAACCCTAGGCAGATTGCTAGGGCTTCTTAAAAGCCACAGCTCACTGCAAACCAGAGTTGTCTTGGGAGACTGTAGGACATTTTGTTTTATTCCTTGTTGGGCTTTATTGTGTAGATTAATAGGGTTGCCAAACAGAGGATTTCTGATCTGATGTTATTTAAGGCTGGGTGGGTCATAGTTCAAGTTTTATTTTACATTCAAGGGAACACAGTGACTTTGCAGTTTGAGTTTTATTTTCCTTGGCCTCTGTTCTACTTCAGCATGTGAGAAATTTTCTTTTTCATGATCTATAATAATACCCAGTCTGGAAACAAGATACACTTGTTATAGAGTATCCCTGCAGAAGAGATGGCCAACTGATACTAAAGTGTGGCTTTTCTTTGGTTCTTTGCTTTTCTGTTTGTTTTACTTGTCACGTTCAAGTGTGTTTATTTTTCTTTTATCTTATTTTATTCTTTTTTCTTTGCTTACTTGTGTGTGTGTGTGTGTGTGTGTGAGAGAGAGAGAGAGAGAGAGAGAGAGAGAGAGAACAAGAAAGGAAATAGATTTGGGTGGGTGGGGAGATATAGTGGATCTTGGAGAAGTTGGGAGAGGGAGAGCAATAGTCAGAATACATTGCATTAAGAATCTATTTTCAGTAAAAAAGAAAAAAAATTAAAATAGGGTGGTTTTGTCAATCGACTTTACTTCATTTACTGCATTTTCTTCTTTGTTGATGAGGCAGATGAGGAAGAGGAACCAAGGAAAGACCTCCAGTACTGCAGAGCAGGCAGGAGAGGATTTCAGGAGCACAGTGTCTGCATTTCAGTGAAAACATAAGTGTTTGCACAGCAGTGTAGTTAATTTAAATTATTTGCTTTACACTATTAGTAAAATATGATGCAATTTGGGTTTATAAAGTAATCACTCTCAATCTGAAAGACGGTATTATAATAAAGTGTCTTGGTCTGACAGTTATTGACGACAGAAATGAGACATTGGAATTGAAGGCCAACAAATACATACATATGAGGATAAGCGGATAAGGGGAATTGTTTTCATATATATACCATATATATGAAAACAATTATATATATTATATATAATAAAAAATATATATCAGAAGACTGAGTGTGCCATTTGAATATTCTTGTATACATATTCTTTGTATGTCCATATGAAGTAATTTCAAGCCATTATTAAGTTTGTCTTATATAATAAATCATTCTAGAATATTTCATGGTATGATAGAATTCAATGTACAAAAGTGTGGGAGAATCTAATGACTTCTATGTATTGGACTTTACTGAATGCATTGTCCCTAGTCCTGTAAACGGAACTTCCTATCTCTTTTTAATATGTGAGGACCCTTAAGAGCGAAGACTGAGGGTGGTTTTGATGGCAAGTTTGTCACAAATGAAGATGCAAATTACAAGTATAGGAACATCATTTCAGTTAAATATGTCCTATATGCTGGTCCTCTCTATATTGGTGCATTTGACTTTCCAGTAGCAATTGCTGTTGGATTTAAAATATATCAAAAATAATGAGGCCAGTTAAATGGCTCAGCAGGAGATGGTGCTTGCTATCAACTTGGGAAATCTAAGTTTGATCATGGGTACCCACATGGTGGAAAGAGAAAAGCGAACTCCATAGTTTGTCACCATAACTTCACATGCACGGGTACACTGACACACAGCACCCCCGCAGAGAGCAAATGTTAAAATAAATAAACGTATTAAATAAAAAAAGAAAGGAAAGAGATGAATTACTACTGTTCTTTTTATCAGATATGTAGTTCAGGAAATAATGAAACCAGTTTCTTATGCTTGTTGTAGCCTCGTCTTTCTCTTTATTCTTCTCCTCTTCTTTCTTCTTGTCCTGCTTCTTCTGCTCTTCCTCCTTCACTTCCTTTGAAAAGCCCAAGTCCTTTTTTTTCTTTTGAAATTCTCAATCTGATTTCTTTTCTTTTCTTTCTTTCTTTCTTTCTTTCTTTCTTTCTTTCTTTCTTTCTTTCTTTCTTTCTTTCTTTCTTTCTTTTTGTTGAAAAAAATTTCTGGCTCCTCCCCGCCTCCCATTTCCTTCCCCCTCTCCCCACTCCTCTCCACCCTCCCCCTACTCCATTTCCCCTCCCTCTCGAGTCTGAAGAGCAGTCCAGATTCCCTGCCCTGTGGGAAGTCCAAGGTCCTCCCCCCTCTATTCAGGTCCAGGAAGGTGAGCATCTAAACAGGCTAGGCTCCCACAAAGCCAGTTCATACAGTAGAATCGAAACTTAGTGCCTTTGTCCTTGGCTTCTCATCAGCCTTCATTGTCCACCATGTTCAGAGAGTCCGGTTTTATCCCATGCTTATTCAGTCCCAGTCCAGCTGGCCTTGGTGAGCTCCCAATAGATCAGCCTCACTGTCACAGTGGGTGGGTGTACCCCTCGCGGTCCTGACTTCCTTGCTCATGTTCTCCCTCCTTCTGCTCCTCATTTGGACCATGGGAGCTCAGTCCGGTGCTCCAATGTGGGTCTCTGTCTCTATCTCCATCTATCTGCTGGAGAGATCGCTCAGCCGTTAAAGGCTAGGCTCACAGCCCAATTCCTTTTTGACCCCCGAAAACATATTGGATATATAAATTTTGTTCATTAAAACTCTTTCACTGTCCTGGTCACAATAATGCTGCCTTCTGTGAATGGTTTCCTCTTAACCATAGGAGGTCCTGGCAAAAGCAAATTGAAATGGTTGAGGCTGAGAGTAGGAAAGCTTTCTAGAGGGAGGCAGGATGTGTGAGAAAGGACCAAGAATGTATTGTTTAGGAGGGTCAAGTATTGATCATTTCATCATGGAAGACTATGAGGAGTGTTTTCCTGTGAGATTCATAAACCTCACCAGGTGAGAGAGACATATTTCTTTCATTTACTTATAAAAAACATGATTTTTTTATACAATATAATTCTGATTAGAGTTTCCCCTTCCTCTACTCCTCCCCTACTCTTCCTACACCCCTGCACACATAAATCCACACTTTTTCTTTCTCTTGCTCTTTAGGAAACAGGCATCTAAAAAATAATAAAAAATAAATAAAAATGGGTAAGAAAAGTATGAATAGGACAAAACAAACAAATGAAAAGAAAACAGAAAGAACCAAAGAAAAGGCACAAGAAACATATATCTATACAGACACAAAAGTTAATACATAGATAAATCCCATAAAGATACAAAATCAAAAAAAATTTTAACAGAAAATGTGTAGGGAAAGAATTCCAAAAATCCTATTTAGCTCATTTGATGGTGAGAGATATCTAGTTATGACTTTGCCTCCCCTGTTATTTAATGATTACATGTTCATATATGTATGTATTTTAAGAAGCTTCCACTATAGTAGGTTTCCAAAGACTGCTCAAATGGTCCTAAGTTTTAGCTGTCCCCCCCCCCCTTGTATTCTTTCCTTACCTGTTTTCCTCCTCCTCTCAATCTGATCCTCCTTTTCCAGTCCCTACCCTCTACTCTCCCATACGTCCATAACTCCTGTTTTCTCTTCCTAGGTGGATCCATATCTTTTCTCTAGACCCTTACACCTAACCTCTGTGATTACACGACTTGTTACCTGCTTATCAAAGACTCAGCAACAAACACCCACATATAAGCAAATACATACCATACTTGACTGTTTAGGTCTGGCTTACTTTTCTCAAGCTGATTATTTTTAACTCCAATTACCTGTGAATTTCATGATTTAACTTTCATGGATCAGCTGAGTAATATTGCATTTTGTAGTATACCACATTTCCTTTTTCCATTCATTCATTGGCAAGCATCTAAGGCTGGTTCAGATTTCTAGCTATTACCAACAGAGTAGTAAGAAACATGGTTGATGAAATATATTTGCAGTAGGATATGGAGTTATTTGGGTACATACCCAAGAGTTGTATAGCTGGTCTCCTCCCTGTATCTTGGATCATCCAGTCACTTTTGGCTGGGGACACTTTCTCTTTAGTTTATTTCAAAGTGACATATTCAAAAGTGACTTGGGAATAATACTAAAGCACAGAATCTAATTTAGACAAAAACCCTGACATCTGGTATTTTTAGAACATTCTGTGGTGTTTCAGTGTCTGTAATCCAAGAACCAATATTTTAAGGAACAAAGTTATGATATTTAAAAGATCATTGGCAGATGCAAGAATGTTAGGGGACTCTAATATTAAATGTAAGCTGTGGTAAAGCCATTTTGAAGTTAGTTCCATGAAGGGAAAGGAAACCATGGAATCTAACTTTAATACCACAATCAAATCTAGCTAGAGTGGCATTCGCTAGAGAATAGTCACTCTATCCAAGATCAAATGTTATATGGAAATAAGTCATGATATTCTGATAGTCATCCTCCCTTATATATTAATATTCTTATGAAGTACTTATGTCATTCAATATGATGGACATGGACCGATTATTCATATGGATCATTTAGGTTATACCTAATTGTCATTGCTTTAGAATATTCAAGTCAGTCAAAAAATTCATTACTGAGTATCTTGTCTGGACTGCAGATTAGGTTAAGCATTTGGGAAAAGATAAATAATTTGAAGTCTTCAAAGACCCAGGATTCACAGATAGTCAATCAGCATTACAAAGCACTTAATATGCAGTGGCTTAAAATGCTGAACAATTATTTAGCTTCCCACTCAGTTGTAGTATTTTATACTGAGGTTTGGTTACTAATTTTGTTTCCAATTATTTCCATATAATAATAAGGTTTTTTTTTAATGTCTAGACTTAACCTGAAGTAGTGGGGACAAATGAACCAATTATTTCTCATCATTTTATATAGAATAGGCTCTGATTAAAACACATGCAAACATGGTTGGGTTTCTGGAGACAGCGTAAGTGGGAAGGTCTCTTGAACCTTGGGCTCTAAAATGGCTAATATATTCTTCATACAAAACATTTCTCTTTATTCTAAAACAAATCATAATATTAATTCAAATTTAATTCATAAAATGGAGTCACTTCTAGACACAAATATTTATGTAGTTATATATCAAATAGAAAACTACATATTTTAAATGATTGTAATATCTGTTAAACGTTGTTACCATAAAGTTAAATTAGATGAACTTTTTCTGGATTTTCCTGTTAATATCCAACTAGATTATATGAACTGATTTGGGATGTTTTTAATACGACAAGAAATGACTTCAAAGATAAGTTGCTTAAACATAATTGTAAATACAGTGTTGTGCAACTTCAAACCACATTATTTTCTTGCTTATGGCAGCTGAGTCCTGGCTGAAACGAACAGCACAGACTTCTGTCTTTTGAGGCAATGAAACAGATGTAATAGATAATATAAACATACCGAGGAATGCGTGTACTTCCCGGAGATTCCTATCATATTGCTGCAGTTTTATTTCCCAGAGGGAGAAATAAAACACAGTGGTCTATTGAAGTTCATATATTTCTACTCTGTCTTTCTCTAGACCCTGAAGGGGTCATTGCTTGTCAAACTATATTAAAGTGACTTCCTAAAGTAGGTTGAAGTTTTATATCTTTCTGAGAGGATATCATTAGCAGAATCTGCATCTCACCATGGTACTGGCTATCCAGCAGGCTGGCTCTCCTCAGTTGATAGCAATTACAGATATTAATCTCAAGTAAAGAGTGTGCCTATCCTGGAGCTTCCCCTCAGCAGATGTTTCTCGGGGCGCCTTTCTGCGGGCTACAGGATAATTTCTTATCCAGATTATATTTGTCAATCAGTTTCCTTATTCAGCACTTAAGCTAACATAACAATATGAAAATGTTTTATATTCTAAACCTTATTTGGAAAAGCTTGTGCTGGATTGGATGATCTACATGACTTTCACATGTTTTTGTTTTTATTTTCCTTCTTTTTTTAAAATTGTCCTGGAGACAATGTGAAGCCAATCAATGTGTCTTAGTATATTCCAAACTATACACAACCTGATAATGAAGTGAATCTTTTAGTTAATAAATAACTGAGAAAAATGAGTCTTATATGGATGATCATTATCTTGCTCTCCATACACAATCACATTCCCCTAAATTTCCAAGATCTTAAACATCTTTCTTAGTCCAACACTTGAAGAAGTTGAAGAACTCCATTCAGCCTTTCTCACTACTTTGGTATATGCCTGTAAAAATGTTTCTTCTTTTTGGGTAATTGGATCAGCAGAATTAATTGAGAAAAATAAACTCAACTCAGTCAAAATCAAATGATTCTAATTTGGGCATGTCAATCAATATTAAACCACCTCTGTATGAAAGTGAGTGTCACACTGAGGTTTTACACATTGGGGAGAAAGGAGAGCTATCTCACTAAATCGAAAGCACTTTTCTCGATTCTTTTTTTTTATTGTTTTTTTTTATTGAGAAAAGGAGGGAAAAAAAACAAGTTTCCACCTCCTCCCAGCCTCCCATTTTCTTCCCCCTCCTCCCACCCTTCTCCCCCTCCCCCCACTGCTTTCCCCCTCCCTCTCCAGTCCAAAGAGCAGTCAGGGTTTTCTGCCCTGTGGTAAGTCCTAGGTCCTCCCCTCTCCGTCCATATCTAGGAAGGTGAACATCCAAACTGGCTAGGCTCCCACAAAGCCAGCACATTACATAGGATCAAAACCCCGTGCCATTGTCCTTGGCGTCTCATCAGCCCTCATTGTTCGCCATGTTCAGAGAGTCCAGTTTTATCCCATGCTTTTTCAGTCACAGTCCAGCTGGCCTTGGTGAGCTCCCAATAGATCAGCTCCACTGTCTCAGTGGGTGGGTGCACCCCTCGATTCTTTATTATCTAACATGGGTGTTTAAAGCTATGCACTCAATCAATTACAGAACTAGACCCTAGAGGTTTTTACTGACCACATAGATTTTAAATCCACACCACCTTATCTGGTTATATTTTAATAATGAGAAGTGAAATGATTTTGATATTATAAAATTATATAAATAAACAACAGAATAGATATTTAATGAGGAATTGTGACTTTTTATGTGTGCATGCATGTATGTATGAATGCATCTGCATGCATATATGTGTGCGTGCGTGTGTGTGTGTGTGTGTGTGTGTGTGTGTGTGTGTGCATTGAGACAAAGCCTGGCTATCTTGAATATGCTATCCTTCTGAGTCCTTGAACTATAAATATGCACCACTGTTTATGGCTAAGCAATTGTAATGTTTTGTTATCTAGTGAGTGTATGTCTCAACATGACATCTGCATTGACAAAGACTGTAATAGCTGTAGTTTCAAAGCAAAACACTTTTTACAAGCTAAAGTAAACCTTTGTATAAGAGAAGGAGATAGACTTGTATTATTTTTTCTCAGTGTGTTGATTTCTTTGTACTTACTTTAAACCATCTGTCTTAAGGCTAATACAAAATGATACGAATTGAACACATTTACAGGGTGCCTTGTAAGTACTCAATGTATGTGCACCACACAATGTCTAAAGCAGGGCAAGCATTTATCTTCCTCAAATAGTTTTCAATTCTTTATAGTTAAACCTATAAAAATCCTTCCTTCTGGTGATGGAGGAAGGTCATTGGTTAATTAATAAAGATATTGCTTGGCCTCATAGATTAGAAAATTAGGTAGGCGGAGTAGACAGAACAGAATGCTGGGAGAAAGAAGCCGAGTCAGGCAGTTGTCATGATTGTCTGACCTTAGACGGATGTAGGCTAGAATCCTTCCTGGTAAGACACCATCTCATGGTGCTACACAGATTATTAGAAATGGATTAATCGAGATGTGAGAATTAGCCAATAAGAGGCTACAGATAACGGGCCAGGCAGTGTTTAAAAGAATACAGTTTCCATGTAATTATTTGGGAGCATAAGCAGCCCACTGCTCCTTATAACAGAGTGGCGCCCAATGTGGGACGCCACGCTGTTATGGTGTAAATGAACGTCAGACAGAAATTATAATAAAATATTCAGCTTTAATAAGGGAAGGACTTACAAAACCAAGTTTCTTGCAGAGAACAGGAAAACAGAAGGGAATGCGGGGAGCATGCCCGCAATCTTTATAAGTAAAAAATAACCTCAGGGGACTCCACCCTTCAAGCAAGGTGATTGGCTGGCCTTCCCCTACATTCTGGCTTTTTGAAATATACTATTGTCCTCCACAGTAACCTTGCCACCCAACAGCACACCAGAGTTTCTGATTCACTTCAGACCATAGCTTAGTATCTGCTATCAATGGTCATTAACATCTTAGAGGATATGGGCATGTTTGCTACCAATACCAAAATTTTTTAACTCTTTCTTAATTAATTAGTAATTAATTAATTAACTTTACATTCAGATTGCAATGTCCCCTCCCTCCATTCCTTTTCATCCCCCACCCTCTGTTTCCACCACCCAATACAACCCTCCTGTGTTTCTGTTTAGAAAAGGACACATCTCCCATGACTATCAGCAAAGCATGGCATATTAAGCTGCAGTAAGACTAAAACCTCCCCATGAATTAAGGCTGGGCAAAGTGACTCAATATGAGGACTAGGGTCCCAAAAGTCAGTAAAAGAGTCAGAGACCATCCTTATTCCCACTTTTGGGAGTCCCACAAGACCAAACTACACAACTGTAACATATATGCAGAGCACCTAGGTAAAATCAAGCAGGCTCCACGGCTGTTGGGTAAGTCTCTGAGGGTCCTTATGATCCCAGATTAGTTGAATCTGTGAGCTTTCTTGTGGTTTCCCTGAGCACTCTGGCTCCTACAATTCTTTCTCCCTCTCTTCTGAAGGATTCCTGGAACCTTTTTGTTTGTTTGTTTGTGGGTCTGCATCTGTTTCCATCAATTGCTGGATAAAGCCTCTCTGATGAAAATCGGGCTAGGTACTAATCTGATCACAGGAAATGGGCAGTAACTGGGGCCATCATTGTAGATTCATGGGATAGTCCCTTGTGCTGCATTTTGGCCTGATCCCCAAATGTCCCCCTTTCCAGTACTTTCTTTCAGTAATCTTCCCTTGCATACCTCCTCCCTGACAACCTGGTCACTCATGTTTCCAGCCCCACATGCCCTCATTACACTCATGTAATCTCTTCTATTTCCTCCTCCCAGGAAGAGCCAAGTCTTTTCACCCCCAAGAACTCTCCTTGTTACCTAGTCTCTCTGGGTCTGTGAATTGTTAGCCCTTATTTTACAACTAAAACCCTTGGCTGGGCAGTGGTGGCACAGGCATTTAATCCCTGCACTCACCAGGCAGAGGCAGGCAGATTTCTCTGAGTTCAAGTCTGATGTTCAAGAGCTAGTTCTGGGACAGGCTCCAAAGCTATAGAGAAACCCTGTCTCAAAAAACAAAACAAAACAAAAAGACAGAAAGAAAGAGAAACGAAGAAAAAGAAAAGAGTAATCCACAACTAATTTCCACTTATGAGTGGGTACACACCATGTTTGTCTTTCTCAGTCTGGGTTACCTCACTCAAAATGATTTTTTCTAGTTCCATCAATTTGCCTTCAAATTTCCAGATTTTTTAACAGCTGAATAATACTCCATTATGTAAATGTACTACATTTTCTTTATCCATTCCTTGTTTGAAGGAATATAGGTTGTTTCTGGGTTCTGGCTATTTACGGTGGCACAGTAAAAACAACTTTCTGAATGGAACACCAATAACACAGACACTAAGACAGACAATTAATAAATGGAACCTCATGTAATTAAAAAATTTCTATAAGGCAAAGGGCACCATTAATAGGACAAAATGGCAGCATAGAGAATGAGAAAAGGTCTTTACCAACTCCACATCTGACAGAGGGCTTATTTCCAAAATATGTAAAGAACTCAAGAAACTAGATATTAACAAACCAAATAATCCAATTTTAAAATGGGATACAGGTCTAGACAGAGAATTCTCAACAGAAGAATCTCAAATATCTGAGGAACACTTAGGTTCAACATCCTTAGTCATAGGAAAAAGCAAATCAAAATGACACTGAGATTTCATCTTACACCTGTTAGAATGGCTAAGATCAACAACACAAGAGATCAGTCCAGGGTCCTTCTCCTCCACTGCTTTTGGTCTTAGCTGGGGTCATCCTTGTGGATTCCTGCAAATTTGCTTGCCCCATGGTGGCTCTTAATCAAGATATCTCCTTCCTTGTTCTCCCTCTCTGTCCTGCCCCCTTCTCAGCCATCCCATTTCCTCATTTTCTCCTCTCCCCTTCCTTTTTCCTCCTGCCTTTCACCCTCCTTTCTCCCCTGACCCCATGCTCCCAATTTTCTCAAGAGTTCTTGTCTATTTCCCCTTCCCAGAGAGATCCATGTATGTCTCTCTTAGGGTTTCTCACTGTTACTTAGTTTCTCTGGGGTCGTGGACTATAGGCTGGTTATCCTTTGCTTTATGTCTAATACTCACTTATTGATGTAGGTGGGTCTTCTTTGCATCTGTTGCTTTCATTGGTTAATTAATAAAGAAAACTGCTTGGCCTGATAGGTCAGAACATAGGTAGGCAGGGAAGACAGAACAGAATGCTGGGAGGAAGAAGGCAGTGAGGCAGACACCATAGCTCTCCTCTTTGAGATTGATGCAGGTTAAGAATCTTCCCGGTAAGCCACCATCTCATGGTTTTACACAAATTATTAGAAATGGGTTAATCAAGATGTGAGAGTTAGCCAATAAGAGGCTACAGATAACGGGCCAGACAGTGTTTAAATGAATACAATTTGTATGTTGTCATTTCGGGTATAAAGCTAGCTGTGCTTTATACCACAGCCCGCTGCTCTGACCACTACAACTTATGAGTGAGTACACACTGTGTTTGTCTTTCTGGGTCTGGGTTATCTCGCTCAGAACAGTATGTTTTTAGTTCCATCCATTTGCCTGCAAATTTCATGATGTCACTGTTTTGGTTTTTTTTTTTTTTCCGTTGAGTAGTACTTCATTTTCTTTTTGCATTCTTCACTTGAAAGGCATCTAGGTTGTTTTCATGTTCTGGATATTACAAATAACGCTGCTATGAACATAGCTGAGCAAATATCCTTGTGATATAAGTTACCTACTTGGGTATAAGCCAAAGAGTAGTAATGCTGAGTCTTGAGGTAGATAGATTCCCAATTTTCTGAGAAACACCTATACTGATTTCCAAAGTGTCTGCACAAGTTTGTACTCCCATCAGTAATGGAGGAGTGTTCCCCATACTCTGCATCCTCTCCAGCATAAGCTATCATCGGTGATTTTGATCTTAGCCATTCTGACTGGTGTAAGATGGTGTCTCAGAGTCATTTTGATTTCTAATTCTCTAATCGTTAAGGATATTGGTCATTTTTTGGCCATTTGAGATTCTTCTGTTGAGAATTCTCTGCTTATATGTGTAGCACCTTTTAGATTGGATTATTTGGTATTTTAATTCAGATTGATGACTACTTTATTTGTCATCATAGAAACGTCATCCAGCAAGTGATGGAAACAGATACAGAGATCCACAGTGAAGTACTGGGCCAAGCTTTTAGAGTCCAGTCAAAGAGATGAAGGAGTGATAATATGAGCAAAGGAGTCAAGACCATGATGGGGATACCCACAGAAACAATTGACCTGAGCTAGTGAGAGCTCACTGACTCCAGACCAGCAACAGTGGAACATTTATCGGACCAAACTGGGCCCTTTGAATATGGGTGACAGTTGTGTGACTGGAGCAGTCTACGGGGCCACTGGCAGTCAGATCAGGGTTTATTCCTAGGGCTTGAACGGGCTTTTTGGAGGGATATCATACTAAGCCAAGATACAGGAGGAGGGCTTTGGTCCTACTTCAAAGTGATGTGCCAGGCTTTGTTGACCCCACATGGGAAGCCTTATCCTCTCTGAGGATTAGATGGTGGTGGGGTGGGTGGAAGGTAGGGGGAGCAGAAGGAGGGGTGAGAGAGGGAACTTGGATTGGTATGTAAAATGAGAAATGACTGTTTTAAAATATAAATAAAAATACACAAGAGATAGTTCATGTGAAAAGGATGTGGAGTAAGGGGAACACCCTACTGCTTGTGGAACTGTAAACTTGTATAGCCACTTTGGAAGTTTCTGTGAAAGTTTCTCAGAAAAATGGGAATTCATCTATCACAAGACCAGCTCTACTACTCCTGGGCATATACCCAAAGAATGCTGAATTATACCATAAGAATATTTACTCAATTATGTTCATAGCAGCTTTATTTTTAATAACCAGAAATTTTAACTCTGAAAAAGAGAATAAAGCATAAATAGCAAGTACTTAGAAATTATCAAGAGAATTGACCCTTGACAGCTAGCTTCAAGTCTCAGCGTCCCTGTTGAAATAAAAATGGCAGTATTTACTTCATGGGACTACTATGAGGAATGACAAAAGATGTTTTTGATTCCCTGAAGAGAAGTTGTGGCATAATCCACAGTATGATCTGAGGTAGGAATTCTACAGCCTATTTGCCAAAGGCTTGATTAGCAGCTTGTGGTACTCCTGAACAACAGTAGAACCTGCAAGCTCAGCCTAGTTGTGAGGTCATTAGGGATATGTTCTTGAAGGGGATGTTGTGACCTGCTTTCTTAATTTTCTTTTCCCAGCCATCATGAGGTAGCCACCTGCTCAACAACATGTCCTTGTTGCATGTCCAAGGGATCAGGGCCGTCTGGTTATAGTTGAAACCTCTGACATTGTGAGCCCAAGTAACTTTTATATCTTTTAGACTTTGAGACATTTTGTTATAGCCTTGGGGAGCTGACTAATACAACCTGTATGGACTAGATTTTACTCTTTTATTTATGTTTGTATGTATCATGTGCGTGTATGTCATGCAGCAACACCTTATTTTATAGAGAATATGTGAGTTCCTGGAAGTATGTTAATAGTGTTCTTCATTTTAATTTTGATGTGGTGTGTGTATATGTGTGTGTGTGTGTGTGTGTGTGTGTGTGTGTGTGTGTGTGCATGTACACACAGCAGTCAGGAATCAACACTGGTGTTTTTATTCATTGCTCTCCATGTTTTTAATTAATTATATTTGCTTAGTTTTGTTTTATGTGCATGCTTGTTTTGCTTGCATCTATGTTTGTACACTGCGTGCATGTCTGGTGCCCACAGAAGTCAGACAAGGGTTTAGACACCATGGTTTTACAAATGACTGTGAGCCACTGTAGGGTGCTAGAAACTGAACCTAGGTCCTCTACAAGAACAACAAGTGTTCTTAACTGCTGAACTGTCTCTCCAGCCTAGCCATCTTGTTTCTGAGACAGTTTCTCACTGGACCTGGAGCTCACTGATGGTGGTACCACTTTCCCTTTAGCTCCAGTAATCTATTCTCTCCAATTCCCCAGCAGTAGGGTTATAGGTTTGACCCATGAAGCAAGACCCATGTTAAAAATCTGAACTTAGGTCTTGATTTTTGTATGGCAGACACTTCACTTGCCGAGCCACCTTTCCAATCTGAACTCAACTATTTGACAAATATTTTCCTTATTTTCCAGTATAAACACATAGTGAGTGTCCAGCTAGAATTATGATAGTGTGCTAAGAATCAAGGGATACAAAATTGTAAAATAGACTACAAATGTCATTCTTGGGTTGAAAGTACGTGTTGAGGAAAATACATGAACAAATGTGACTGTAATATCAAGTGTGGGATAAAGTTATCCAGCAAGAAAAAACATGCAGTGGGTATTTGGAGCAGTTAGTTCATATACATCACATATTGTTAAGGGTGAGGCATAGGGTTTCTTGAGTGCATAAGTAAAGGCATCTTAGACTTACTTTGCAGATACCAAAGTCTGACATTGAATCATTGGTAGGAGAAGAGCTCTAGCCAGCAAGCACAGTATAAATAAAAACAAAATGATACTCATGGTTCAAGGCTACAGAGTGGGCTTAATTTAACAGCCATGAGAAGACAAGGAAAGGTTATAACTTTAGCAAAAGATGTTGAGGTCAAGTAGTTTATTTCTAAAGGTAAACTTTAAATAGATCGGTAAAGGTCGTTGATGGTTTCCTCGAGGGACTAAATGTGCCTTTTTTGCTGGCATTGACTTCTTTCTGTATGTTCACAATAACTCAAGCTGGCTTAGATTCTTCTCTGGTCCTTCTCTGTAACATAGACCATGCTGACTGCAGCTCAGGCTTCCCTTTGAGTGACCTTTGCCCATCTCTGTGCATCCTCCTGTTTCAGTTTATAAGCTTATTCTAAATGTTCAGAACTAGCGTTACAAGGAAAGATCAAATAGCTCCCTAGGTTTTTGAATGAATCAACCCCAGCTTGTAATCTTCTTTCTGGACATTACTTAAATGTATTATCAGTGAAACTCATTGACTAGTGGATGGTAGGATAGAGATTGTGAAAGGAGTCCAGGAGCGTGTTGTTCCAACAAAAGATGAAGGGAAGGTCCATCTGGGAGGGTGTATTTGAAGAAATCAAAGCAGTGTGTTTTGATGTAGTTCTGGTTTGGTTTTGTTCCCTGTAAGTGAATTATATGATATTTTATCCAATTCAAATTCCTCCAGTCAGCTTTCTGCTTAAAGCAATGCATGCAACAATATTATTATGCAAGAAAGCTAACAACAAAAACACAAAACACTAGGTATTCTGTTTGTGCATAAAAACCTATGTGTCACTCTTTGCCCATGAGAAGTCAGGTTACTGAGGGTAGATAGAGAACACTCAGGGCACACACCAGTCACCTGTTAATGCAGACATAATAGTGTAGAGGATCTCAGCCTAATTGTTAGAGAAAACATTTGGAGCCTTTGGCTCGAGAAAATGGCCCCTCACAGCCTGGCAGTGTTAGTGAACTTCAAGTCTTTATGTAACTGCAAAATCCAGTCAAATATGTGTCCTTTCCTCAGAGTTTATGTTTTGAACATTACAGAATGTAAATATTTATTATGAATGTATTTCTATTTTTTAAAAAAAATATATTAATGGGTATTTTGTCTGCATTTATGTCTGTATGTCACATCCTTCCAGTAACCACAGAGGCCAGAAGAGGGTGTCTGATCCCCTGGAACTTGAGTTCAAACAATTGTGAGTCACCATGTGGGTGAATGGAATCAAATCTGTGTCTTCTGGAAGAACAGTTTATATTCTTAACTGGAGAACCATGTCTCCAATTCCACACATTGAATTATTAATTGAAGCAGTAAGACAAAAATTTCTTGTGCATCATGTCCTCTTCTAAATAAAGAAAATATAACAAGAAAGGAAATTTGTGCCCTCAGTGAGCTAACACCGATGACATAAGGAGCATATATATGTGCAATAAATGTGGACAAGAAAGCAATAAAATAATACAGAGTACCACAGTGTGTGTAGGGGTTAGGTGATTTGGGGCACTTTTGTGATGACATTGTGATGGATTCTTAATGCAGGCTGGACATGAGGGACATAGAGATGGCTAACAATATCCCAGGGATAGAGAAACAGCTCTGTCTATAGCATGCCTGTGTGAAAGTGAGTAGCTGACGTTTATCCCCCCAAAAAGTGTAAAAAAGCTGGGTGTGGTTTCATGCTCTTCTATATCCAGTGATAGGGATGCAGAGAGTGATGGGGATGCAGATCATTGGCAAGCCAACCTAACGTACTTTTGGGAAGAGTGCCAGACCAGTAAGAGCCCCTTTCTCAATAGCTCAGTAGGCAAAATGCTTGGCACCCAAGGAAAGACATCCAAAGTTGGCCTCTATCCTCCACATTGCACAGGTATACAGATGCATAGGCACCCACACATATGGGACCCACATGAACATGCATGAGCACACTCACAAACATGTCATGTAAAAATGAACATGCATGAGCAAACTCACAAATGCACACGTGTCATGTAAAAATAATTTTCTAATTTCAGATATGTAGATATTAAAAAATGAATAAAATTTGCCAGAATGTAAGTGTCCTGGAATTCCTTGCTAAAAATACCAGTTTGTGTGAGCAATGCATTTGTGAGAGCAACTGGAACCTTCAGAGGATTACAGATTTGTTCACTGGTACTGGGATAAGTCAGGAAAGAAGCTGAAGTAATAACTCAGATACTGAATGGGTCTGTACACCTCACAAGTGGATTCATTTCTTGCCTACATAAGAGTGCCTCTCAAGTGATATTAAGGGTAATATATTGAATTAGAAAACACATAAACATGAAGCTCCCTCACCACGTGCAGAGTCTCATGTCCAGTGTTACAAGGATAATAGCCTCCCCCACTTTGTCTCCAGTGCTTTGAGCAATTCTGAGTTGAAGGATGGAGAATTATTAAAGTTGGTGTGAGAAAGACATGACTGTACTTTTGTGTTCTGAAGATGAACCCCAGAAGATGTATATATGATGTACCTGGGAACAATGATTAATTTAGTAAGAGAACTGTGGGTCTGTTGTAAGAGGGGGATAATGAAGACTTTCTAGAATGACAGTGGAAGTGAACAGAACATAGGAAATGAGTATTTAAAAGATTTAAGAGATAGAGGTGTCAGATTCAGACGACAGGGCTTAGGATCATAATTTATATTAGTATGCAAGAAAGCTGGTGGTGTGCATTTGTTTGCTGAGATCTTATTTAGAAAACTGGGTAAAAGATATTATCAGCAAGATGAGTTAAGATTTATTTACTCATTCCTTTTCTAAACCAGGTCTAATGTGACTTATGCTGACTTTGAACTTCCTATGTGCCAAGGGTAACCTTGAACTTTTGATCCTCTTGTCTTTTTCTGCATCACTTCAATGATGATGATGTGCCACCATGCCCTCTTTTGTGTGATGCTAGAGATTTAGCTCCCAGCTTTGTGTGTGCCAAGCAAGCACTATATCAGCTAAGGAACATCCTTAGCTCGTATATAGGTGGAATTTTTCTTTACCTTAGCATTGAGCAATGTCAAAATAAATCATTTTTTAAAATTCTCATTACATATGTTCTTTATAAAGGTCAAGAGAAAGTGGGGAAAATAGTGGAGGATAGAGATAGGTGCAAAATTGTGATAAGCAGTCAAAGTGATGTAAATGTATACTGTGAAATCAGCAGTTTCAAAGTCATGGTGAGCCTACTAAGGAAGGATAGTGACCTACACTTGGAGAGTTGACACTGAAGGGCAAGATGATGAGTAATAATAAATAGAAAGTGTCTGTGGCTATGAGTGATGCTCTTCACACAATCCTCTTTTTGCATTTCTGATTGGATCAGAGCCCCACTCATAAGCTAGTGGCGGGGAGGTAGGTCATTTGGCAAACTAACATGGCATCAAATGTCCATAATTTTAAACAGTGGTTCTACGAAAGGATAGGGGAGAGAGAATAATCCTGTATAAAATTGTCAAAGAACTAATTCAGCAAAAGTTGGAAATTTGTTCTTATATTTTATATACTTAAACTGAAACATTCAACTGAAATGGCAAATGTTAGCACTGTGAAGAAATAAAAATGAAAGCTAAAAGAAAATAAACTGAGAGATGGAAGTCAAGATTAATAAAACAAATACAATTATATAGCACATTAATAAACCAAAAATTGGTTTGACATCGTTTAAAAGAAAGAATAAATCTGTTTACTGATTATACTATGTGACTTTATGACTGAAACAGAGTCTTGGGTCATAAACTACACAGCTTTCCCCTAAATTAAAATAATTTCTTCTGTTGATTTTGCTTTGAAACAGCCCAATCTGAGTAAGCTCATTTTAAATCAAATATTAATAATTAAATCTTCATTATTTAGAGTCTAGGGAATCACATATTGTTAAGTATTTGGGATACAGAAGTAAATAACTCGCTATGCCTACAAAAGAACACCATCCTTTCTAGAAATGGAAACAAAACTCATGTATAATATTTGATTTTCAAATAAGGAGTTTACTATGGCACTTGTCAGCTATTACTTTCAAAACAAAACAGAGTATTTACATTCTAGGAATACATGTTCTGTGGTCTCACTATGTAGCAGACAAATGTTCAGATATGAAAGAGGTAGAATAATTATTGTGATTATTGGAGACCTCAGACTAGATTTCAAAGCATAGATGAAATATAATTTGACAGAAAGAAGAAAAAGTTATAAATAGCTAACAAAACTAATGAAATCATGACAGTGAGGATAGGTATGGCATGTGAGGACAAAGCAGAAGGTGTTCAGATGGAGAAGTAATGGAGCAAAGTCTCAGGTAGAAAATAGCAGAGACTTAAGCTCAAATGGAATTTTCCTTTGCTTTGGTTGCGAACATACTCCTGCCCAAGAAAGTCTGCTTAGAAAATTATAATGTGGAAATTTTCATACCCTGTTACCTTGAATAAACCCATGCTGGAAAAATCTCATGCCAAAGGCAATATACTTTGATAGGAATAAACACTGCCCAAGACTTCTGGAAAAGATCAGGAGGACACTCCATGTTTGTCCCATTTCCTTTGGTTTTGCATCATTGTACAAATATAATATGGGGACACTAGAGCAATCTCCCATAGCATCAACTTCCTAGAGAACAATTTGTTACTGTTTCCCAAGACATGAAAACATCTTAAAATTCCTTTTGAATTTTTCATCTAATGTTTTTCATACAATATATTTGTAGGGGATTATATTTTTCCCTCTCTAACTCCTCATTTATCTTTCCTGTTTCTCTATGCACCCACCTTCAGGTTCTCTCTCTCTCTCTCTCTCTCTCTCTCTCTCTCTCTCTCTCTTTCAAAAATTAGTAAATGAATAAATGAAACAAAACAGAAAAACAACAAAAATAACCAAATCTAACAAAAACTGCATGCACGCACACACCTCCACCACCACCACTATCACCATCAACAACCAGAACAACAACAAAACCCTAATCAGCATGGTGCATATTTTGTATTGGCCAACCAACCCTTGTACACAGGTACTGCCCTGAAGTGTGGTTGATATACTAGGTGACAATCTACTAGAGAAAACTGATTTTCTCTTTCCTAGCAGGTATCAGTTACAATTGTTTAAATGTACCTTGTTTTGTTTCATTATCTATTTCTCAGTTAATGGTCATTTAGGTTGTTCAATATATACCTAGAGCAGATAGAGCAGAGATGAATATAGATGAACAACTATCTCCAGAGTCAGATGTTTGTCCTTTAGGTGTATGCCCAGGAGTGACACAGGGAATATAAATAGATATTCCCTTTAGTGAGGAACCTCCGTACTGAAAACTCTTTCATTTTTCTAAAGTGTTGAGGTAGGAAATTAAAATATACATCAGAAGACAGAAAGGCCTTCTATGCACATGGATCATTAGGATTAACTGTGTCAAAACGGCCATCCAATCAAAAATAATCTATGTATTCAATGCAATGTCTCTCAAAATTCCAACACAATTTATTACAGAAATTTAAAAAAAAATAATCTTAAACATCATACAGAAAGAAAAAACCTCCTGCTCTGTAAACGTAAGACAACACTAAAGAGAATAATAGCTTCTAGAGGTATCACTATCCCAAATTTCAAGTTGTACTACAGAGCTATAGTAATAAAAAAGATCTTGGTATTGTCATGAAGATAGACATGTTGAACAATGGAATAGAACTAAAGACTCAGACATAACTACACACTCTTATAGACATGCAATTTTTGACAAAGAAGCAAAAACTACACACTGGAGAAAATTACACACTCCATATTATTCCTGAGGTTGTTGTTCATCTATGTTTATTTTTGCTCTATGTGTGATAGATATAAATTGGAAAAAAAGTAAATGGTGCTAGACTAACTGAATAGTTGCATGTAAAGCAATAAATCTAGATCAATATCTACTACCCTGCACAAAACTTGACTTCAAAATGGATAAAGGAGCTTGACATGAGACCTGACAACGTAAACCTGATAGAGGAGAAAGTAGGGAATATATTTGAACTTATTGGCATAAGAACAGAATTTCTCAAGAAGACACAGAAAGCAAGGGCATCAAGAACAACCAATAAGTGGGTTCTCAGGAAACTAAAAGGCTTTGTGCAGCAAAGGACATCATCACTCTAGCAAAGAGGCATCCTATGGAATGGTAAAAATTCTTTACCAGTTATATATCTGACAGACTTTACTATCTAGAAAATACAAAGAACTATAAACAAAACAAAATAAAAAAAAACCTGAACATAAGAAAAATAACCCTGGCTGGAGAGATGGTTCAGCCATTAAAGGCTAGGCTCACAACCAAAAGTATAAGAAAACAAATAACCTAATTAAAAAATGTGGTATAGAACTAAACTGAGAATTCTTGAAAGAACATGTGTGAATGTTAACATGTATTGTGGGTTGCGTGTATGAGCTGGACATGATATGCATGTTAGGTCGTAAGAGAGTTTTCTAGAGTCTTTAGTTTTCTTCAGCCTTTTTGCTTGCTTTAATATCTGAAACAAATATTTTATATAAAGTAAATATTTATTTGTCCTTTTAAATGTATACATAGATATAACTTGATATTTTAAAACATCTTGGCCGAAGTGTTATTATTCTCCTGTGTGATATCCACTGTTAAAGAGTCATTAAGTCTGCAGTGGACCATCAAACCAGAGATGAGTAAACAGGGACAGCTACAAAAGTCAGTAACTCTAAAGTGATTTGATTTTCTCCTGCCATAGACATAGTTTCCTCTGAAAGAAGTAAGGCTCTCTATTCTGTATTACTTTTAGTGTTTTCTATGGTCACCATTTTTTAAACTACTTTTTTTCATCAGAATCATAAAAACAGTACAAAATGGAGTACCATATGATGTTTGATAGAAGTGTTCATTTCATAATATTCAGACACAGATTGACTATTTTCTCAAACATCAATCATTGCTCTTTAGTAAACACCTCCAAATTCCTTCTAGTCTTTCTGAAATACACAATGCCTTCTTTTTATCTGTCATCACCCACCCACCATGCAAGGGAGCACAGGAACCTATGCCTCTCAGCAGGCTGCAGTCAACACCATAAATCACACTTTCCTCACCCTCATTTGTTTCTGCTCAGCCTGGGTAACCACTGTTCTATGTTGTCAATGCTTTTAAATCACATTTGAAAGACACATGTGGAGTTTTCCTTCAACCTGAGCTGCTCTGCACAACACAGCATCATCCAGCTCTATTTGTACTAGTGAAAATAAGAGTGTGTGATCCTTTCGACGACCAGGGTTCTGCTGTGGACACACAGCATCTCTCCTTATTGACTACTGATTTTTTTTTTTTTTTTTGGCTATCGTGCAGAGTGCTGCAGTAACATGAGGTGTAGTTGTCTCTTCCGTATGCTGTTTGTATGTATGTATCCTTCCGATGTATACTCAAGGAGGTTGGTGAGTTCTGTGGTAATTAGATTTTCAAACATTTGAGGAACCTCCAGATTGTTTCCATAATGGCTCATTACTTTACGTTCCCACGAAAACTGTGCAAAGGTTTCCTTTTGCTTTGCCTTCTTGCCACAACTTGCTATTTTTTTTAATCTTTTCTATAGTTGTCTTTTTTTCCTGTAGTCACCCAATGTCCTGTTGGGGTTTTAAATCTATTTCCCTAATGAACGGTGCACTTGAGTATCTTTTCATATACCATTTGCACAATTGTGTGTATCCTTTAAAGAAAAACTTGTCTAAGTAGGGGAGCTGACAATACTCCAAAGTGTCCTGTTAGTTTACGCACCTGTGGAGTTCCCTTATATGTTCTGCACGCCAATCTCTTATCAAATGATTAGATGGAAAAATATTTGCCTTCCCGGTCTTTAAATCATCTCTTTGTTCAGATGATTGTTTACTTTGCCTGGCAGGAGCTTTGCCGTTTGTCATTTTTGTCCACTCTGGATTTTGAGTTTGGCGTTTCCCAGGGTCTTAACCCAGAAACTCTTTGCCATTTTCACGTATTTCTCTCACATTTTCTTTTTCTATATTTAAAATCAAGTGTCAAGTTTACATTTTTAATGTACACTTTGCTAGTTTTTGTCACTGGGGATACAAATTGATCTTCATTCTTCTGTGCATTGGTATACATACTTGATTTTTTTTTATACATACTTCTTAATGGGCTCTTACTCAGAAGGCTGTGTTTTTATCACCTTTGTTAATTCAAAGGATTTTCACCTCCTTTCCATGGAACGTTTGTTACTTGATTTGCATGTAAGCTGATAGCTACCTTGAATTCTGCCACAAAGGTGGAATTTAGGCATTCAGGAGCCTTTGACTGTTTAGGTAAACTACTTAATGCAAAGAAAGTAACTGCGTTAAAAACCCCTATGAAATAAATTCATTCTTGCCACTGGGGAAGAAGGTGCAGTCCAATGAGAAAAATCATTTGGAGAAATCATTCAAAGAGCTATCTACACTAAGTAATTATACAAATGTTGCTGCACTTTAGAAAATCGTGCCAAACAGGACCCACAGGCCTCCCCAAAGAGGGTATTTGTACTCACCTCAAGATTCTTTGAAAGCTCTGTCCTTCAGTCACAGAATCTAATATTAGACATACTTAACTGAGTCTTAAGCTGGAAAACACATTACAGGGACCCGATCCTAGGTATAGGATAAGACAATATTTATGATATGTGATATATTTGTTACTAATATGTACAAATTGTGTGTAAGTTTCTAATAACCCACTCCATCCTAACTGATTATTAGTCTATGAATCTCCTTACTTGAATATGTCTTCAACTGTAGAATATGCTGAATTGATTTCCAGACAAAGATTTCTCATCATTTTTTACTACATCTGGAAACAGATTTACTCAAAGAAACTCATTATAACATACATGGCAAAACAAACATAGAATAATTAAAATACTTATTATTTCCTCTTATACTATCTTGAAACTGAAAGTGAAAGTAATTTAAATAGTATTTATTGTTCCTGCATAGACAAAGCCTCTCATGAAGAATCTGTCTTGATTAAATTGTCCATGTTCTCTTGGATTACCATATTCCTGTCAATTGTGCTTCTGTCAATGCTGATAGTTTGCATCTGCTTCACATTTTCCAGTTACTTCATCTACCAAGCTTTGGGATCAATTTCTAGTGTTTCACATTTCAGGTTATTTTCATGAACTTTGCAGACTCTACAAATGCTAGGAAAGTCACACCAGCTTTCCATTTAAAGGTCGTTTAGCCAAATAAGAAAATCCTGTGTGTCTTAAAACATGCTTTATGTTGTAAATATTTAATTTCTTAGAGGGAGAAGTGTGCAGTGACCTTTTCTTCCAGTACTTTGCAATTTAGTTTTATTTCACTAGACTAAAATGCTGTGTTCTGATCTCTGGATGGGTAGCCTATGAGAAGCTAAAACTTATTAGAACTGACTTTTTCAAATGTCTTAATTGTATAAAATCTTAAATTTTTAATTATTCAAAGCTATCTAGGAAGCTCGTACCAAACCAACTCCCATATGTCCTTTGCCGTGGTCTATTCATATAAGTAAGCAAAGCATAATAGAGAAGAAATTTTGAGTTACATGATTGCAGAATGTCAAATTAATAATCTATAAAAATCACCTTTCACCTAAATTATATTTTGTATCTATAGTTGTGGTGAATGATAATATTCTTGGTGCCATTGTAAACTAAAAGAATACAAGAAGGTCCAAAGAGCAGGTGTTGCTCATTTCACAATGGATAGTTGTAGGCAGTGCGTTCATTCACTAGCAAGGCTTTTTTAACTCTGTCAGCTTACATATATGTAGTACCTGACGTTTTCACAGTGAGAGATATCAACAAATTTCTCTCATGTTTTCAAAACATGATCAATTCTTTGCCTCTATGATAGCAGTAAGTCTACAATATATGACTATACTGTCACATGGAGAGTACATTGAACAATGTTAATGTATCCCCACAGATCAAGAAATGACATTCTCATAGCCCCCCAAAGATGTAATATTCTTTCGCATCCTGACTAGATATATAAGATTTTTTTTGTTTTTATTTGTAATTTTACCAATTACACATGCTTCCTTAAATAATATGTACTGGTTCTTATTTTTTAAGCTTTATTGATGTGAGGTAGTTCTACTTGTATTATTGTGTGTCTTGCTATTTTTAATTCCTTTTATAATTCCAAGAGTTGACCACTTTGACCATGATAGATATAACAGTGTATTTGTTTTGTATGACTTTAGTACATATTGTAAGAGAATATACCACAAGTTATTTGGTGTCTAATAAAATCCAGTTACTTCATCGTATAAATTTACTGGACATGTGTGTTTATAATCATATTAATCAAGTCATGTGAATGGAGAGAAACACAAGAGTACATCTTCTATATCATATGACCATGCACTTTAAATTTTATCAGATATCAAAATATAACAGAGTAGTTATTCTTAACTATGATACCCTCAGTAGCTCATGTAAATTTCTTTGCTTCTTATTATCTTCAACTTTATTCTAAGAATTCTAACTTTTCAAATCTGAATCATGAATTTTATTCTAATGTCCCCAGGTAATATTGATGTTATCCTATTTCACATGGTTTGGGCTGTTTTATCTTGTGTTTTGTAATGTATACCATGGGTCTATATTTTCCTTTTTAAAAATGAGGATAACTTTACCTTTTCTTCACAGTGAATTCTCTAATGTTTGTTAAGTTAGGGAAGTTTTTTAGGTCACATATTCTATACACATGACAAAATTGGCACCTACTTTAGCATAATATGGCAGTGGGAATGAAACTTAACAGCCTTTGTGTGATTTGAACAGTAGAGAAAATCATAGCTCTGGTTACCCTAGTCTTATGGACCCTCTTCTCTTAAAAAGTTTGGATTGGCATTAGTATTTAACTGTTTTTGTGAGAATGTTTTAATATATCTCACAGAACTGCGAACCACTATACAATTGAGTTCAGTGACATTCATACAAAGTGCTTTGAACAGGTGGGTTCATTTATTCAACTCACTGGGATCAATTAATAGCTGTTAACATAAATGCACATTTCCTCAAAGTGTTCTTTTCTTTTATTGGGAAGCTATATTTAAGGTGTGGGCACCTTGTTCTCCTTGGTAGAGGAGGAAATAGGAGTAAACGTTTCCTGGAATGTGAAATCTGATATTTTATAGGAAGATAATTAAGTCCCAGTATGGAGTGTTTCATAAGATGATGCCTCAGATGTTAAAAGCTAAGTTTTATATAGAAAGAATCATAATGAAAAGAACATCAGTGTGTGGGTGCACCCCTCGTGGTCCTGAGTTCCTTGCTCATGCTCTCTCTCCTTCTGCTCCTGATTTGGACCTTGAGATTTTAGTCCTGTGCTCCAATGTGGGTCTCTGTCTTCTTTTATCGCCTGATGAAGGTTAATATTCAGGAGGATGCCTATATGTTTTTCTTTGGTTTCACCCTCTTATTTAGCTTCTCTAGGATCACAAATTATAGGCTCAATGTCCTTTATTTGTGGCTAGAAACCAAATATGAGTGAGCCTTAGTAGACCTGGATGGAGGTGGGTGGTCCTTGGACTTGGGAATCCTGTTTGCTCTTCGGGCTGACGAGAGAGGGGGACTTGATCGGGGAGGAGGAGGGAAATGGGAAGCGGTGGCAGGGAGGAGGCAGAATCTTTAATAAATAAATAAAAAAGAACATCATATTTATTCTCTATGAATATGAATTAATAATAATTAACAGGCCTGCTTCATCAATGTAATTGCAGTCTACTTAGTTTTCAGTTTTTATTTTCACTTAAATTCATTCCATAGGATTAATCTCTGCCTCATCCTATACCAAGACAATTCAGTAACTCCCTAGAATTTTCTTGTGTTATATTCTAGAAGTAACATGATTTACGGAATTAATATGTCAAATAGTACAGTAATAAAGCTTTAATCTTTTCCCTTAAACAGTATTTTATTAATTCTTTGAGAATTTTAAAAATGTCTTTTATGCATGCTCATGACCCTTTGCCAATCCCTTTCCATAACCACCCTTCCAACCCTCCTATCCCTTCCTAATCAACTCTGAAAATTCTTCTATGTGTATTTTTTTTAGTTTTTCCCCTGAGTCAAATTTGCATTGCCCAACTAGTCTTTATAACAGGCTTCCTCAGACCGTCAGCCCCCAAATCATGACATGGAGACTTACTCTTAGTTATGAATGCTCAGCCACACCTCACTCATGTCCTACTGGCTCTTATGAATTAATTTACTAATTCACCCTGTTTTTCTTCTTTTATATTTTACCTCAGGACTTTTTACCTTCTTTTGTTCTCTATGCCCTACTTTACTGCTTCCTCTGTGGCTGATTGGCTGGCGCCAGGCATCTCCCTCTTTTCTCCCTTGTTCTCTCTCTCTCTCTCTCTCTCTCTCTCTCTCTCTCTCTCTCTCTCTCTCCTATATTCCTCCTCCTAGTTTGCCCACTAACCCCATGTATTGTGAGAATCTGACTTTACAAACTCCATTTTAGAGAAGGGGCTTCATCTGAAGCCATATAATGAGCAGGAGCTGATCTCAACTTCAGAAATGTGCTGTGATAGTTGAATTTGAACAGATACCCAGAAAATAGCCAATTAAGGAGCAAGGGAGCAGGGCCATAATGAGCTCCAGATGTTTCTAGGAGGCATCCTGTCCTTGAAAATACCTTGTCAGTTATTGCTGGTTCTTTGTTAGGGTTTTCATCCCCAAAACTGACCAATGATTTTAGAAACTACCTTACTCTATGCCCTCCTTACCCAATTCCAAGATGACAGGACATGCAGCCCCCTCCTTATGGTGTTTCCCCTTTAAAAGCTCTCCCTTCCCTGGACTGAACACTGCACTTCCCTCACCCACTGTGTTGGTGTGCTGGAGAAGTGGTCCAAATGAGTTTGTATATTAAAAATCCTCTTGTGCTTTACATCATAATCCAGTTCTGTGGAGTAATCAGGTGCCTTAGACTGGTGAAGTTCAACAGCAAGATGTCTTTATATAATTAAACAAATGTAACACATCCTTATGTAGGTAAACTAATATTTCACAACAAGTCTTGTGTGTGTGGCCTACTCTGGCTATGGCGCATATATCAGTGGTTACATCATTAAGGAAAATTAACTCTCCCTCTTATATAAGCTATTACATGCCAATAACTCCTCAGCTGGTGGTGAGACATTGCCTGTCTGGAGCCTGTGCAGATCTTATGTACGCTTTCATAATCACTGTGAATTCATACGTGAAACCGCCCCGTTATGTCTGGACAACAATTTCCTTGATGTTATCACCACTTCTGGATCTTATGCTCTTTCTGTTCCCTCTTAAGAACCTATAGTTAAAGACACCACATTCTTGAGTCACAAAACTTGAGAAATCAAGCTGCTACTTAATTGGAAACTTCAACTCAGCTGACTAGCTTTCATGGTACTAGAATGTATTATGCACAAAGAAAGAAATAATCTTCAGTCTCATGCAGCTATGAACTCTGCAAGCTACCACAATGAATAGCCTATTATGAATAGTATATGATCAAAGTTGAGATAATATCACCAACAGTATTCAAGTACTTTCTGATTGATTTAAATATCATTCCAACCTGTCATAGTTAAAGAGGCCAAAATTTGTAGTGTTGGATTATATAGGTCCTGGGGGGAACCCAATACTATTATTCTGCTAAATGGACATGATGTTGAAATGATGTATCACTAAATTTTATGCTTCTTGGTGTAGTTTCGTATAACTCTTAATCTGCTTTTACTACTGTTGAGAGTACAGCATAGGTAGTAGATTTTTTCCTGCTTCTTATGAACTAGTTCTTTCATTAAGCTTTATTTTTTTCTGTGATATTTATAACCTTGATAGGGATGGTAATTAAGTAAGAAGACATGAGAATTTAAAATGATGACAAAGCTCTGGCTTGATTTGTGTTGTGATAAATGGTTGTCATACTCTGAACATTTAAAGTATGTTCACACATGACACTTCCATAGGTTCTTAGAAAGTTCTCTAACACCATGCATCTCTCTTCCAGTAACCTGGATTCCAGCAATATATTAATACCTAGTTGGCTACTCAATGCTAATTGCTTGGTTAAAATTATTTTACATTTTTCTTGAATTTTTTAAACACAGGTGTGTCGAGATATTTCCCTTTACTATACCGTCAGACTATTAATATAAACTGGCATCTATTTCTGAGGTCAGTGAGACTGCTGTACCTTAACCATCAGACTCATGTGTTCCATGGAATTCTTTGTCCCTTGAAGTGAAGGAAATGGAATCTTCCTTCCACAATTTACTGTTACGGAATAGAAAGCTGCTGGATTTTCTTTTACTCTAGCCCCATGTTGGAATGCCAAAATGTCTTTTAACCCAATTTAGTCGCTGCCCCTTAAGCAACTGTTGTCCTAATCAGCAACTGCAACGCCATTGCAACCAGCAGTGGTTTGGCTACAAGGGCCTCAGCCAGAGGGAATTGTGTTCCCTTAGGCACTGGTTCTCTTAAAGCCACTAAAGGAAACTATCTAAATCTCTACTCTTCCATAGGACTAAGGATTCAAAGGTTGAGGTGAAATTGTGCCAGCTTAGAGTCTGAACTACAAGTAGCTAACTCTCTCTCATGCTCAAATCTTCTGAAGGGTTGAAAAAACAAGAAAAACAATCCCAGGAGACCATTTGCTCCTCTCCCTTTTAAGAACACTCACTATATTTGGTTCCTCCCTACCACTTCCTGTCAATTAGTTGCTGACTCAGTCTCATGACCACAGGTTAATTTTATTTAATCAAGCAAATGGAGCATGTTTTCACAATGTAAACAAGAGCAATAAGAAGAAATGTAACATACCTTAAAATAATATTCCACAATAGAATATTTCTTTGACTATTTATAGATATGTTGGGTTTTTTTTTGCTACATTTGTTTAACTATGTAAAGATGTAGTGTTGTTTCTCCTTGCCTGCCTAAGGCACCTAATTGGTCTAATAAAAAGTTGAATGGCCTTTTCTCCCAAATCTTGGAATTAAAGGTGTGTACCACTATTGCCTGACTTCTAGTGGCGTTAGCTTTGCCTCTGGTCTTCAAGCAAGATTTATTTATCAAAATATAAATAATATACCACTACATGTGTATGCAAGTGGATCTCTCTTTCTTTTGTCTTCTCTTGGACTCATTGTTTTTTGTCCAGTTCCAATGTGTAATTTTTTGTTTTATCTAATTTTATTTTATTATTATACATTAGAAGCCTATTTATTTTCTTTTTGTTTATTCTTTTATTTAAAATTAAAAAAACTATCTCTTTTTCATTTAACAGACAATCCCAGTCCCTACTCCCTTCCCTCCTCCCATTCCTTCCACCTCCCCTGCCTCACCCCCTATCCACTCCTCAGACAGGATAAGGCAAGGAACTTTGAGAAATAAATAGGCCCTTTCTGCCTATTTATTTTCCAATGAGAGACAGAAGAATGGATCCAAATGGGAAATGACCTGAGGAAGAATTGGGAGGAGGAGAAGAAGAGAAAATCCTATTAAAGATATACTATGTGAGAAAAAAAAACCCTTTCAAGGAAAGGAAAAATGATAAGAAAGAAATGTCAATAAGAAATATTTTAGAGGGAATAAAGGATTGCAGGAGTTTAGTTTTATAGAGAAGTGATGGTCTCCCTCATTTAAGAGTTTGCTGTTGAACAAAACTCACAACAAATAAAGGAGTGGGCTATGCAGGTATTTGTGTGAAAACAATTCTTAAAAAAGGAGTTATGTTGGATAAATTACCAGAAGTGGAGACACATCTGCATTTGTTTATAGTAAGTAAGAAGAATAGTATAGTTGTCAGATCAGTAGAACTTAGTGGTGGGAAGTAACTGACAGGATATAACTAGACTGGATAGAGCTTTGGAGGACATTGGCTTTTACTTAAGTACAGCATAAGACCACTGGAGAGTTTTAAGAAATCTAGGCTATAATTGAGCAAGCATACTCTGCTTCTATGGGGAGAGTGAACTGTGCACAGGGAGAGAGACTTGCAGATACTAGACAGTGCACAAGAGGTCACTGAAGTCGTGACACATAGGATAATGGCTTCTTGAATAAAGATAATTGTGTGGCTAGTCTTATGTCAATTTTACACAAGCTAGAGTCGTCTGAAAAGAGGGAGCCTCAATTTGAAATATTCCTCCATAAGATCCAGCTATAGGGGATTTTCTTCATGACTGATTGAAGGAGGAGGACTCATCCCACTGCCGGTGGTTCCACCCCCGGCTGGTGGTCCTGGGTTCTATAAGAAAGCAGGCTGAACAAGCCATGGAGGGCAAGGCAGTAAGCAACACTCCTCTATGGCCTCTGCATCAGTTTCTGCTTCCAGGTCCCTGCTCTGTTTGAGTTCCTCTTCTGATTTCCTTCAGTGACAGACTACAATGTGGAAATGCAAGCCAAGTAAACCCTTTCCTCCCTAGCTTCCTTTTGGTCATGGTGTTTCCTTGCAGCAATAGAAATCCTATCTAGGTCAACGATGATAATGAAAGTGGTGAGAGACTGTTAGAATTTAGGCATCATTCAAAAAACATCTAAAGAGAATAGCTAGTGAATGCCATAAAGGTTTGAAAAGTAGAAAGAAGCTAAAGATGAATCTAGGACTTTAGCTTGAGATGTTAGGAGAAAAAATGAGTCATTTGATGAGATTAAGCCTACTGAGGAGACTAGAACATAAGGAGTCAGGTTTTTAATATGCTTAATTTGAAACATTATAGAATACTGCTTTTATTATAGCTAAGAAGACTGACTCTGTCCACGGTCTGAGGTTTAGGACAGTGGATGAATACAAAAGGGAGAATTCCAGAAGCTTATCAAAGCTTGAATGCTACATATAGCAAGTTGTACCTATTGTAACATTTTTACCTTTGTTGTCAACCTAGTTACATACTTTATGCTGTTTGTGGCGCTCAGAGATGAATAATGTGGTGTGTGTGTGTGTGTGTGAGTTTTTCCACAGTGTGGGAAAATAATTATCACAAATATAATTCACTAAGCGTTATAATTTTACTAACACAGGTGTTACAAATATTGCAGAAGTCAGGAGGCGAGAGACACTGTCTGTAGGCAAGAATTTGCATGGAAGTATCCCACAGGAACAAACCTTCTACGTTGGTCCAATTGACCAAGAGCATATTTGTACATGGAGGCAGAAATTTCCTACGGAAGGCAAAGCTTGAGTCAAGGAACATGTGGTGTTACACTCAAAGAACACAGAGAGACTTTGCATATCAGAACAGTCTGTGATTTAGGAAAATGGGAGAAGAATAGAAGACAGAACCACTTGTAGGCAGATGGTCAGGGATGTCTTGTTTCCCAAAGGCACAAACTTAACACGGAAATATCAAATGTTCTAGTGTTACAAAGAGCTGCGACTAAATCTTGGCACTTGTCTGGTGTTCAAGTACAGTCTTTCACAGCTCTGCTAGGTGATGTTGAAGGATACCTGAAATCCTAAGACCAGAAACTTCCAGTAACTCTCGCAAATTTCCTAAACTATGTACAAAAGTCAAGTTGAGTTGTTTCTTGGGATATGGTTGCCATCACACACTGTGATTAACTCAACTTTAACTGCAGAATTGAGGAAAGTCAGTATTCCATGCTGAGAACAGGGGATTCTTTGGGCAACATAACAGATGGCCTTTTAGGGGCATGGTATTACTGAAGGTCTAGGAATAATCAATGAATAAATTATGTATGTTAATAAGTTCCCAAAACAGTGTTTCTGTCTCTTTTTAATTAAGACTACCTACTTTCTTCGTGGTTTGACTATTAGTATCACTGGTCAAAATATTGCTTTAATAGTCAGTCATGAGAATATTATATAAAAAATATGGGAGCCAGACTAGTATTTTATCAACTGGTTTTGCTACTCTATAGTATGTAAATTTCCAGAGATCAGCCATTATCCTGCACAAACTCATTTGAACAATAGACCATGCAGTGGAAACAGCTTGATCAAAAGGCTTGCTGTGGAGAAGTCAGCTAATCCACACAGAAAGGTTAGTTTTGATCAAAGTATAAGTGGGCAATAAATGCTGGCCATCACTTGATTTGGTATTTGCGTCCCTGAACACCTTCCTCCAGTAACTAATGGAAACAGATGCAGAGACCCAGAGACAAGCATTGTGCCAGACTCAGGGAATACTGCTGAAGAGAGGAAAGATTGTACAAGCCAGGTTTGTCAAGGACATCACCAGGAAAGCCACAGAAATAACTAACCTGGGCTTATAGGATCTCACAGAGTCTGAACCAATAGCTAGGGACCCTGCATGGGACCAACCTAGGCCTTCTACATATGTGTGACAGTTCTATAGCTTGATATACTTGTGGAAATCCTAGCAGTGGTAGCAGGAATCTGTACCTAATGCTTTGAGTGGATTTTGGGAAAGCAGTCTTCATCTTTAATACACAGAAACAAGCTTTGTCCTATTTCAACTTGATATTCCACACTTTGTTGACCTATATGGGAGGCCTGGCCCTTTCTGAACAGAAACAGAGGAGGAGTGGATTGGGGGAGCTCAGGGGAGTTGGGCTGAGAGAATGGGAGACTGTATTGGGATTTAAAATAAATGAATAAGTTTAATTAATAAAAACATAAAGTAAAGATCACTTGTCCCATGTGGCTTTTCCTCTTAAGATGCTTGTTAAAAACACTGCTTGCAGCCTGGGCTCCTGCTTGTAAGATCTGCTTACTGAACAATGGAGATGCTCAGGATAGTGATTTAATGTAGCATGTCTTCAGGAACCTAAAGGACTCAGAGATTCTTCATTATGATGTTGTTAAGTACAAATACAAGGAGGGATAGAAAGAATGAGAGAGAGAGAGAGAGAGAGAGAGAGAGAGAGAGAGAGAGAGAGAGAGAGAGAGAGAGAGAGAGAGACTGTAAGACAAGGAAGTATGAAAAAATCATAACCAATGACTACCTAAAGTGAATTGTCGTTTTGCTTCTTGAAATTACAGTTTCAAGACAAATGTTGATCAGTTTAAAGGGGGAGTATAAAGTTCAAGGTGAAGTTCTAATTGGTGGGCAAGCAAAGTAAGCAGGTATTCATGAAGAACCAAAACAGTGATGTTTGTTTGTCTACTTAGGACCTCACTATGTAAATCTGGCTAAATTGGAACTCACTGTGTAGAGAAGCTTGTCCTTTAATCCATAAAGATTTGCCTGCCTCTGCCCCTGGAATCATAGGATTAAAAGGCTATTCCAACCTGCCTACCAACTCAAACACTAATCTTTAAATTTGAAATGATAAAGTCACTAGTTTTAGATTTTGCTTGCGGCACATCACTACTGAAAGGGGTTGACTGATTCTGGAGCCACACAGGCTGTATTAAACTGGAAAACAAATATTTCAGTCATTATGTAGAATTGATTTAGTTGCTTTACTTAAAATTATCCTCTACATGCTTTAATTTATTAGGCATATGGAGTTTAATAAAACATGCATTCAGAATTATCTTGCACAGAACTTACTCTTGTATGCTTTTATTGCCATATTGTTTAATTTGTCCAATTTTAAGACATGGTAAGAAACAGATTCAATACAATATTTCCCTATTGAAGTTAATGGTATTTAATTATCTTAACTATTATCTTCCCCAAATTATTTTAAAATACCCTTCTTTACCTAAACATATATTGATAACTGGAGGGGCAGCAATAGTGCTTGGCCTTTGATTACTTTAGCATTAAAAATAAGACAGAAAAATTGTGAGAAAGATATGATCAAATGTGTAAAAAATTCACTGAGAGATGAAAATGGGAAAGAGCAAATTCTCAAAACATACAGCAACATTTAAATAATGCTGCTGCTTCCACAAGGGAGAGCAGAAAACTACGTATTTACATCTAACAAAACGGCACTTCAGAATGCAAAGAATAAGTGTAAAATGGCATCAGGTGGCATAGAAACATGTACAAATCTGACTGACTTCTCAAGGCTCCTAACAAGGTTTGTGTTGGGGGAGAAAATGCTGTGGTAAGCAACCTCAAACCTCGAAGCACTTCATGCAGAGCTGTTCCAGGATATTTTTCTGCATGGCAAAGAAAAGCACCAGACAGAAAGAACTCCAAAGCATCATAAAGTTGCTGATGTAACTTGAGACCAGAGAAGGAAGTTAATTAGGTCAAAGACACTTAATTAGGGTTCAGGTGAAAGGAATAAGGACAAACCAGTGGGGGAATATTAAAAAGCATTTACATAATTAGCTATAATGTATGGGTAGTTTAATGTAGATGATAACAACCTCAATGGAATAAAAAATAAATAAATAAGTTGGTCTGGAGAACATCTCATTAGTTGCAAACACTGGCTGTTCTTCCAGAGGACTCATGTTCAATTCCCTTCATCCACAGGGTAGCTGATAACTGTCTGTAACTCCAGTTCCAGGAGAACTATTTCCTCTTTTGGTTTCCATGGGCACCAGGAACACATGTGGTGCACAGACATATATGTAGTCAAAACATCATACACATTAGATAAATAAATAAACAAACTAACTAACTAACTAAAAATTTCTAGAAGAAAAAAGAAATCTCTTTTTATTGATGAGATATAGACAAATCAATAATATCTAAAGTTGAGAAACTATGACACAAAAAAATCATAGCTGAATTGCTAGGCATTTCATTCCTATATACATACCGATGCATACATACATAGATACATTTATTCATAAACATTTTTTTTAGTCAGTGCTGGTTATGTTATGAGCAAGCAGTGGTTCAAGAATCACAATACAGTTTATTTTCTGTTCTCAAACACAAATAATTTAAGCAAATTCAAAATGATTATTTATTTTATCCCAGGAAATGTGGAATACAGACTGACATAAAGTTGGAATATTAATGGTTTATATCGAGGGTGCAAACTTGGGGCACCAAGAACTAAAACATAATGAGACTGGAAAGAGGAAAATACAGTGTTGGTTGGAGAACTTTAGGAAAATCCAGTTGACGGAAGGCTTGAACATTTAGGGGGAGTCACGAAAACAGCTGTACCTTAGACATGTGTAAGGAAAGGAAAGGTATAGGAATTATCCAATCTGCCGGACTCTTCACACACCTGCTACTCATTGTAAGATTTTTTCTTGAAAAAGAAAGTGTGAGTATTACTCAGTGGTATAAAAAAAAATAATGACATCTTGAATTTTCCATGCAAATGGATGGAATTAGAAAGCACTATCCTGAGTGAGGTAACCCAGACACAAAAAAATGAATATGTTATGTACTTACTCATAAGTGGATACTAGCTATAAACAAATGACATTGAGCCTATACTTCTTTCATGATCCTAGAGAAGCTAAGTAATAAGGTGAACCCGAAGAAAAACATATAGATAGACACATCTGGAAATTGGAAGCCGACAAGAACTCATGAAAAATTGTGAGCATGGGAGTGTGGTAGAAGGAAGGGGAGAGGGGGAAGAAGAGGGGAGAAGGGGAGGGTTGAGTAGAACTTGAGGGAATGGGATAGTGGAGATGGAGAAAGGACAGACATGAGAGCAAGGAAAGAGATATCTTGATTGAGGAAGCAATTATGGGGTTAGCAAGGAACCTGGCTCTAGAAAAATTCCCAGGAATTCACAAGGATGACCCCACCTAAGACCATAAGCAATAGGGGAGAGGGTGCCAGAACTGCCCTTGCCCTGTATTCGGACTGATAATTTTCTTAAATATCACCATAGAATCTTCATTCAACAACAGATGGAAACAGAGGCAAAGTCCCACATCGGGGCACTGGACTGAATTTCCAAGGTCGGGTTGAAGAGTAGAAGGAATGAGAATATGAGCAAAGAGATCAAGACCATGAAGGGTTCATCCACTGAAACACTTTACGTGAGCTAATGGGAGCTCACCACCTCCAGCTGGACTGGGAAGGAACAACAGAGGACCAAACTAGTCTCTCTGAATGTAGTTGACAGTTGTATGACTGGAGCCGACTGAGGGGCTGCTAGCAGGGGCACTGGGATTTATCTCTACTGCATGTACTGCCTTTTTGGGATCCTATTCTCTTTGGATGTATACCTTGCTCAGTCTAGATGTAGTAGGGAGGGTCTTGGACCTTACACAAAGCAAAGTGCCTTAGTGGGATTAGGAGGGAGTATGGAGGGAATGGAAGGAGGGGAGGGAGTGGGAATTTGAATTGGTATTTTTTTTAAATCTAATAAAAAAGAATTATAACTTAAAACATAAAAGGTAAAACACATATTTTTTGCACTTCCAATTTGTACCAGCTTCTTCTGGAATCCAGAGCACACATGGTTTGGATGGTTGAAAGTCGAACAATGGCACAGGTATGTTTCATGCTCAGGGTGTGTGGTGTATACTATTCAGAGCCAGACTTCAGCTGTGGGGAAGTTTGATCCAACCACTGATAGAGGAGATGAGGCTACATAAGGGAAATGATAGCAGGGACTCTCAACTAAGCCAGGAGATTAGGTCTATGGTTGTCGTATTGAGCAGAGAAGGCATACTGACAGAGTGAATAGATATCCAATTGGGAAAGAATGAGCCACTATTTCCTCCATAACTCACTTACCCCAGCTGACATCTTCCTCTAGTAAATTGTGCTATATGAAGGGCACACACACTCACAAACACATGTGCATGCAAGCATGTGTGTGTGCATACGTATATTCCCCAAACCAGGATATAGATGGAGACCCCACCTAACTACTATGCTCATCCTCTATTGCTCTATTCAGAATGCTTGGTTCGTAATGAGACATGCTGCGATTGATAGACAAGAAAGAAGACACCTGAGTGCTGAGAACCTTTACTGTGGTGGATAATCGCCAAGTGAATTAATATCAGACAAAGAATTGCATTTGCAGTGCTACACACACACACACACACACACACACACGTATCTTTCTTCCTGTATTCATGACATCTTCCAACATAGTGCAGCCTCCAACAAAAATGCCTAAAGGCACTAATGTTCAAAAATGAAAGCATCCTTTTGCTCTGGTCTCCTGTTGCCTTTCAAAGCTGTCAATCACATCTATGAACTGTAGTTTTGCCCATCCTTCAGGAGCATAGCACTTAACCGCTTTCTTGAGATATCTCTAAGTTGTATTACTAAGCAACAGAGATCTGGTTGTGGCACACATCACCATACCATGTCAAGAATTCTGCAAATTCAACTTCATTCAATTTTTCTTTGAATATTAGTCATACTTTCTTCCAGTGATATGTACATGGATATAGATTGAAGGAGACACACTGAATCCATAGTGGAGGAAAGTACATGAATTTCCATATAAACTATTTAATGGCGTGCCTCAGTGCTGTCATAGAATCTTATCTAAACTGAATAATTGCTTAAGGTTGGGCAGTTAGATATGTGGAGATACAAAATTTGGATTTAACCAAAGAAAGATGGCTCAGCAGCTAAGAGCACTGCCTGCTCTTCTAAAGGTCCTGTGTTCAATTCCCATCAACCACATGGTAGCTCCCACACAACTGTAATGAGATCTGGTACCCTCTTGAGGAAGAAATCTAGTCAGTCGTCCTCATCAACTCAGACCTTGGAACCCAATATGGACAAGTTCAACAGAACCACCATATATGGGCTGCCCATGCATGTTTCAGCATTGCCAGGTCATACATTTCAAAATTCATTTTAAAAAGTAAAGGCTTTTCATTGTTTTACTCCATCCTTACCTTCCCTCTTTTCTTCCTTCCCTCTTTTCTTCCTTCCTTCCTTCCTTCCTTCCTTCCTTCCTTCCTTCCTTCCTTCCTTCCTTCCTTCCCCTTTTCCTCCTTTCTTCTTTTCCTCTTCTCTTTTTCCATTTGAGACAGAATAATGATATTTATCTTTGGCCAGCCTAGAACTCACTACATAGTTCAGATTGGCACCAAATCCTCTATTCTCCTTCTTCAGACTGTTACTTAACACTTGTTTGATGGCATTTTGGAAAAGCAAAAAATGATTAATTTGTTATACACATCAGTTTGAAGCTTTCTATAACTACTTTCTACTTTTTAGAATTCACACAATTGCTTTTTATCTGATACTTCCTATTTATTATTAATGGAAATATTAATTAGATGATACGCATGTTTTAGTCTAGTCACTGCCATTATTCTAATCACCTTCATTATGTTTTTAACACAATTATCTTGTCATTAGGTAAATATCTTGTCAATCAAATTTTCTGAAAACATTTCCCTGAATTTCCATAGAGTAATATTCTTTAGTGTAATCTTGTATAATATAATCTTGTGTATTATTTCAGGTTTTCATTTGTTTCTCAAGAAAATCACATGGGAACTTCCATAGACTTTAATTCAAGTTTCATGTATTCGAACATTTTAATGGGAAGGAGAGAAACAAAACTAGCCCACATATTAAATAAAATAAAAGAGAAGGAGGTTTAATGGTGCAGCGTGTTTGTTGTTTTTTAGTGTTTTATAATTTCACAAGGAATTAAGTTCTACACGATGGGAACCTTTTGGCAGTATTGGAGATTTAACCTTTGACTTATACTTATGTTCTATCACTGATCTATGCTCCAAGCCTTTAAAAAGAATGTTTGAAAGATAGTGGCCAAAAATAGCAACGAAAGCCCAGGTTACATTTCTCTTCAAGAAAACATTGTAATTTATTATTTATTATTAACCTTTTAAATAAATCCCAAGCTAGGAGTAAAATGCAGAAAGGACTGATAGTGTGTCTATCAGCTGTTATTTGGGGATATGGTCATCACAAAGTTAATGTAAACAGTAGCATTTATATCAAACTAGGAAATAAAATGACTCATACCCAAGTATTGGTCCTTAAATTATTTCCATAGTTTGATTTGCATTTATATACATGTGCACCTGTACACAGTGATAGATAGAATTGTTTTTTTTAAGAGAAAGAGAGAGATCAGCACACATCCATGGCAATGCCTGAAAAAGCTCATGGCAGCAGAGCACATAGTAGTGTCTGAGGTACCCATGTTCCTTTCCTCCCTGTTAAATCAAAGCTGTACAAAATTCATGGACAGACTCCTAATATCAGTGTTGATTGAGGATGACCTAAACCACGTCAAACAATTACCTGGAAGAGTGAAGAGCCACCGACAGAGAATATGTCTGGTATGGACTTTGGAAAACATGGCTGTTTAAAAGCAAAGCAAAAGGAAACAGCAGAAGTAGTTTGTCTGTAAATAGAAGTGCAGTTAGAGAAACCTAAAGAGGAATTTTCTAAATGAACAATTGTATTTAAACTCTACTGACCCCCAAATAAAAAATCAAACATAATTCTAAATTGCTCCACTATCATTTGATTTTTCTGTGTTATTTTTCCTTCTCTTCCATCTATCTTTTTCTCATTTTTTACAGACTGAAGATTCTTTTTTTTAATTGATTTTTATTGAGCTTTAGATTTTTCTCTGCTCCCCTTCCTGCCTCTCCCCTCCTCTACATAAAGCCAACCACACTGAACCTTATAAAAGAGAAAGTGGGAAGTACACTTGAACACACTGGCACAGGATACCACTACCTAAGAATAATCCCAGTAGCACAGACATTGAAAGAAAAAAAGTAATAAATGGGACCTCCTAAAACTGAAAAGTTTCTGTAAAGCAAAGGACACAGTCAACAAGATAAAACAAAAGCTTACAGAATGGGATCTTCACTAACTCCACATCAGACAGAGGTCTGATCTCCAAAATATACAAAGAACTCAAGAAATTGGACACCAAAATATCACATAATCCAATTTAAAAAATTGAGTACAGACCTAAACAGAGAACTCTCAACGGAGGAATCTAAAATGGCTGAAAGACACTTAAGGAAATGTTCAGCATCCTTAGTCATCAGAGAAATGCAAATCAAAACAACTCTGAGATTTCATTTTACACCTGTAACAATGGCCAAGATCAAAAACTCGGACAACAACTTATGCTGGAGAGGTTGTGGGGTATAGGGAACACTCCTGCATTGCTGGTGGGAATGCAAGCTTTTACCACCCCTTTGGATGTCTGTGTGGCGGTTTCTCAAACTGAAGGTTCTTAACTGCCAGGCACAGAAGAAGAGGGGAGACTAGAGGAAATTGAAGAGAACTGATTACCAGCCTCCCCTTAAGAATGCAGAGCTATAGCAGGCAGTGGTGTCACATACTTTTAATCCCAGCACTCAGGAAGCAGAGGCAAGTGAATCTCTGTGAGTTTGAGGTCAGCCTCAACAACAGCTAGTTCCAGGACAGACTCCAAAGCTACAGTGAAACCCTGTCTCAGAGCTGAGCACAGTCATTAAGGGGAAAGATTGAATATACCAACTCCTTTTTCATCCGTATTTTATGCCATTGCACATTTATTTAATGAACTTAGATACTATTTAGTTATTCTAATTGTGTATAGAATTTCTTATAATCTTTCAGCAAACAAAAATATTATAGGACTCCCAAGGCTGGAGAGAGGCTTCACTTTCATGCTCTGTTTGTTATTGCTAGCACTGCTAAAGGAATAGATAATCGGGTTCAGCAGTAATGTCCTTTAAGACTGTATAATGTGACTGTATAAAGTGGTATCTCAATATCTTGCAATGAACACAGGAAGTTCCAGAACACACACACGCACACACAAACACACACTGGGGTGGGTGGTATTAGCTCGCCATTTCATCTTAGCTGAGGTAGAGGACCACATTCACACTTTAATCTTCTTAAGAATATTGGTTATTTTCATCAACAGACCACTTCCCTACATTTTGCATGAGACATTTTGTACAGAAATTAAAGTGCTTAGTTATTTATAATATTTAGCACTAAAAAAATCCCTTGCATTTATAGACCTACTCTTAAATATCTACTATACATACATACATACATACATACATACACACACACAGGCAGACATACACAGGTGTGTATGAGTGTTATGTGTTTGTCTATGTGTATGTATAGATTTAATTTGGCAGAGAGAGTGCTTGTATAGCTTGTGGTATGGCTGAGATTTTACTATAGTACAACATAAAATTAAATGTGATGGTGCAAATCTGTGATTTCATTACTGGAGTGGTAGAGACAGGAGTGTTAGGAATCCAGGGTCCTCAGCTGCACAGCAATTTCAGAGCCAATCTTGAATGGTATGACACCCTATCTCAACAATAGTAATGGTACATTTATTTATTTATTTACATGGAATATATATATATATATATATATATGTATCCTGAAGTACATATTTATTTACCTATCATCTATCTATCTATCTATCTATCTATCTATCTATCTATCTATCTATCTATCTATCTATCCATCTATCTATCATCTATCTATCTATCATCTTCTATGTATCTATGATAGTGAGAGTCTAGATTTCTAAATGCAAGTCTTTTATACCTAAATAATGGAAGCATCTGAGCATTTCAACTCTAATGTGCATATACCAAAATTTTCTAGTACCACTGTCCCAGAATGAGAACCTGTGAGTCATTCAGCTGAATCTGAGTGGCCAGCTAGAGAGCACGCACGCTTTGCAGAATGTGGTGGTTTAAAGGAGAATGACCCCATAGGCTCGTATATCTGAATGCTTGTCTCCCAGTTAGTGGAAGTGTTTCAGGAGGATTAGGAGGTGTGGCCTTGTTTGAGGAGATGTGTAAATGGGGGTGGGCTTTAAGGTTTCAAAAGCTGACACTGCTCTCTCTCTCTCTCTCTCTCTCTCTCTCTCTCTCTCTCTCTCTCTCTCTCTCTCTCCTATCTGCCACCATGCTCCCTGCTGCGATGATTATAGACTAAACCTCTGAAACTGTAAACAAGATCACAATTAAATGTTTTCTTTTAAAAGTTATCTTGGTCATGGTGTCTCTTTATAATAGGAAGTAATAAAAGACAAAAGGGCAACCCAGTCTTCCTTGCCACTGATCGAAATGCTCGTCTCAGGGTTTCAGCTTGACTTGTAGGTCCTCTTCCACTCACAGAGCTTCCTGGTGATGTTCCTGCCCCAGATGCTTTAGCAGAAACTGAAAAGTAGAAACTCTTCTATTCTCACTCTCTAGGCTACATGAGTGAAACCAAGGCTCCCAGAGCTTTGTTGGTTAAGAAATCACAGATATGCATGCTGTCGATAATTCTTCAGAGAAGTGACTGATGGACTACATAGATTAGAGAGACTTTTCACTTTATTTGCTCCTTTTTTTTTAAAATCATAGATTCATTTTTATTACATACTGTCATCAAGGCAAGGACAAAGGCATGTGGGTAGAGTCTAAAGTGTCTTTTGTTTTTCTTAACAATTCCTTATAAAGAACAGGTAAAATAGCCTGTTTCTATTGTTGGATAATCATCTCTTTCTCTCCCTCTCCTTCTCTCACTATCTCTCTCTGTCTCCGTCTCTGTCAAACATACCACACACATACACACACACACACACACACACACACACACACACACACACACATGCACATACACACATACACACACAAAATGTGACTGAATACTCCTTTCCTATCTTTGGACAACAATTTGGATCTTTTATATCAGACAATAATGCATTCCTTCCTCATCCCTCTGAGATTATTCCCCAATTCCATCAATGAGCAAATATCATAGAGAGATTATTTGAGGACATGATAACTATGATCAGAAGAAAGACTGGGCAACAAGGCATTTTACAAAACCTTACATATTTAAATACAATATTGTACATATTTATGCAATACTATGTGGTACTTCAATTTATGCATACATTGGGTCATGTTTGAAATATTACAAACATATTTTTATCCTTGAATCCTTATTTCTTTTTAGGCT